>NC_086182.1:21934166-22248333 GCF_023053635.1 Elgaria multicarinata webbii
ATATCAAATGGCTTCACTATAGATGACAAGACATATAAAAGGAAATGGGAGAGAACAAGATGATGGGCATAGCAAGAATCAACAGAAGGTAAGTTTACAGAAGTATGAGGCAAAAGTAAAGCATTTTCAAAAGTAGCTTAAGTATGAGACGAAAAACTAGGATACACCTAGATCTGGGGCGAGGAAGCTGCAGCCTGTGGTCTAATTTCACATGGCCCTAATTTTATGCAACCCACAGAGAAGGGGTGGCACAGAGTGAGAAAGAGGGAGGGAGGGAGAGGTGGGATTGCAGAGAAAGAGCCACTGTGCCACACAATTGTGTAAATTCCATCCAGTTGGCTGCAGTCCCAAATTGACTTTTTCCATAAATCAATGGTTACGACACTTACCAAAACCTCTGACATTTTGGCTTCTGTGTTCAGAATTCACGAACAACTCAGAAAGAAAAACCACACTCTGTCATTGGGTTGTGAACTCTGGGTTGTTCGTGGTTAACCTCCCAAAGTAAAATCATAGTGCAGGGTTCTCGCACATAATGACAACCCATGATTCAACGATAACCCACACTCAAGGTTGTCACTATGTGCGAATGAGGTCAGCATATTGACGAAATGGCCTATGCAGGCTGCATGAGAAAGTGCTGATAGTCTGAACTGGCATTTACATCCAGAGCACAATAGCTTTGTAACTAAAATGCTGTGCAGGTAAGCCCTAAGGGAGCTATAAGACCTTATACCTTTTTCCTCTTTAATGTAGCCGAAAGGATGGAATGGTGGAAGTCTCACTATAGCTCAAGTCAGGTAGTAGCCATCCATCACTCCAAAATGACCTTGTGCATTAAACACATGTTTACTGATTGGCCAATAAGCATCAAGAACAACATGGTGCATTTTAAAAGGCTATGGTTCATTTAATAAACTTGGCTCATGCTTCTAAAGCAGACCAATGGGACTTTGCCTTCAGCCAGTTCTAAAACTTGACTGCTGGCAGGATTGCTGTGTTCATTTACTGTGGCTCTTTTTTATCAGGCTCACTCGGCTCTTCCACTTTCTCGGCTTCCTTTCCGGCTTCCTCCCTGTCTTCCAGTTCTTCTTTTGGGCTTTTCCCTTCTTTTCTTGTTTTGTATCCTCTGTAAGTGGCCTGAATTTTTGTAGCAGCTTGTTCTTCTGTTAAACTAACACCACTTCCCTCAACTAGTGGTTTTTGGATTGCCGCCTCCTTTACAAAAATAAGAATTAATTTTTTAAAATAACTGGCCTAAGATTTTCTGAAGGTATCACTTTCCAGAAGAGTTGCCATGTTACTCAGTTGCAGCAAAAACAACTGAGAGTCTTCTGGCACCTTAAAGACTAACAAATGTATTCTGGCATAAGCTTTTTTGCCCACTGTACACTTCATTATATGCAAGCATCTGAGGAAGTGGACGGTGTGTACAAAAGTTTATGCCAAATAAATTTATTAGTCTTTAAAGTGCCACAAGACCCTTGGTCATTTTTAAATATCAGGGTGCCTGCCAGCCCCCAAACCCGGAGGCTGATGGGCATCCTATGCAGAGCACGGAGGTGAACTTCGCCTCTGCACTCCTCCCGCTCTGCCTTTTTGCTAGATGGGCTTTTTGGCCCATCTAGCTGGGGCTCTGTGGAGTGAGAGAGGAGGAGGCGGAAGGATTGTTTGTAAGCCAGCTTATTTATTTATTTTATTTATTTATTACATTTTTATACCGCCCAATAGCCGAAGCTCTCTGGGCGGTTCTTCCCAGTCCCATCACCTGCTTGCCCACAGAACCACCCCATTTTCAGAAATTGCTTTTGTAACATCAGAGAGGCCGCTGGCACGGTTCTCTCTGCACTGGCTGCGAGAGGGAGGGGAGCTTGGGCTCCTGGGTCAGAGGGCTTCCTCAGCTCTCAGATCCAGGAATCTGAATGATCTTATGGCCCCTCAGATGCTGTCTGGGGGCCATAGGATCACTCTCTTCATTACTGTAACTTGCACCTCCATTACCGAAAGGCCTGTTGGAAACTAGCTTATGATGCCATGGTGGGTGGGTGGGTGGGAAAACAAAATGCATCTTGTTTTGTCACTTTTAAAATATGTATTTTCTACAAGACATCAGTGGTGCTATTTTTAGCATTAGATCTTGTGAATGTCACTTGGGCAACTTTCCATCATTTTTCAAAAGAAAGTTTTCCCTGCTAAGAATGTAAGAATTTAGCGCTTAGATAATACCAACTGTTCATCCTTAGGATGCAAGAGCAAAAATCTCCCTGTTAGGAGAGGAATAATACCTATATCCCCTGAATCTAATTCTGCATACCTGTACCGGACAAAGATGTCTACATCACCATTCATTTAAACATTACAAAATATATGAGATACAATTCAGCCAAAGTTAAGCAGTTTTAACTCCCAGTGAAGGTTGCCATCCTATTCACACTTACCTGAATATTGTGGAACTTACTTCTGAGTAAACATGCATAGGATTGCATTGGGAGTCTTTTTAATTGAAACTAATGGTAATTAACTACTTTGAACGTTGGTTGAACTGTGCCCACTTTTATTTTCCTGACACAAAAATGGTTCTTTGCCGGAAAATTTGTGACGGGTGTATGTGTAAAGCCGCCTTCAGCTGACTATTATTAAACCTAAGTGTACTGTGCGGATAAATTGCACTCTGGTTGGGGAAGCCAACTCAAAATGTCTAGGGGAACATGGGAGTGGGCTGGCTGCTGCCTTATGCAAAGTGGATTTGGGGGTGGGTTAACTGCTCTCCTTTATCTGGATAAGCTAGTCTATCTCAAGTATTTTAACTTCAAGTGGAGGCATTGTTTCAGTGGGCCTGGAACCAGAGTTTTTTCTAAAAAAAAAATCCAAGCTGGGAAGAAGAGACTCTACTGTTCACTACAGACAATATCTGTGTAAACATCTCTCAAAAAAGCTCTCAAGAATTGTAGGAGCCACAACAAAGTTGGCCCTTGTTGTAATAAATGGAAAGATTAACTCTGGCCTCTGTCAGTGATTCTGTGCAACCTCACTGGAGCTTTTGCGGCATACCGAGATCTGCAGAAGTCAGCCATAATCAGGGGCTGAGAAATCTCAGATTAAGAAGAGATGTGCAGTGAACCCCCGGAGAGTTTACTTACTGACTCTGTAGCAGGTTCTTCCTTCTTCTCCTCTGATTTATCACCACCTCCTGGCGGTGCAAGTTCCTGCAAAAGCAGAGGCCATTTTCAAGCCGTCAGCCTGTGAAAAGAGCTCTACAGCCTGGTGGTACATATGATACTTTATTCAAAATCTTGGTCCGATTAAGACATGGGCTGAGAAAGGTCAGGGAGGCCCTCATAGTACTTTGGCATGTGGCTTTCTGTAGGAGGTGGTGGAACTCACACTTCGATGGCTTATGTGACTGAAAAATGGAGAGGATACCTAGCTTCTCCTCTTCGCCACCTTGATAGCGTTATAGCAATCGGTTATTGCAGCTTCACGCATTCAAGTGCTTAGTGAGAAGCTGCAATTATTTTTGAGTTTACAGCTTAATTCAAATATCACACCATGGACAAAGAAGCTTAATTATGATTTCATGCAATGTCCGAACAGATAAACCAAAGTTTGTGATTAGCTAACAAATCAGAATCGGAAACCATACTTTGAAAAGTGGGTTTGCAAACCAGAGCTTGTGCCCAACATGGTTTGACTAGATGTCTGAATTGACAAACTGTATGTTCAGCTGTTACTCCATTTCTCAAGAAGCAATTGCACCCTAGAAATAGGAGTGCTGTGCAAAAGAAAAATGAAAGCAGGCAAGGGTCTCTGAACCACGGCTTGTCTGTGTCTTTAGATCATGGTTTGGTGCAGTGTCTAAATCGAGCCTACGTATAAATCCATCCTTGGAATGACTATCCGAGCAGATAATGGCAGGATTGTTAAATCTATGCTGAATCCAGGCAATATTCCATGCAGAATAGTGTTGCAAAAAGTCACCTGATTATAGCAGAAGTGGTCATCCGACTCCATGCTAGTCACATTTGGATATGAAGTGGGAGATCCTTTAATAGCAGCTATGTTGTTTGGGGTGTGTGTGTGTTTAAATTGAATCAGGACTATGGCATTAGGGATGTACAGTTTTTGTTCAATCCATTCCATCTGCATTTCACGGATTGTCAGGCATCTTTCACTCCACTGATTGCTCATTGACGGAATCAGATTTTTTTCTCATTTGGAAAAGTACGCAAAAAAAAAGAAGTCTCCCACAAGTTATGCAACTTTCACTAGCACATAACATCCTATGTATTTTTCTTAGCTCGGCATATAATCAATGAGCGGAGCACACAAAAAGAGTGCTACGCATCAGAGGCTGAAAAGAGATCAGATATTATGCATACAATTCCGGAAAGTAAAGAAAACAGTTTGCAAGTTGGCAAAATCTGCCTGGCTCAGAAGATGTGGCCTGCTGCGGAATCCACTAGTCGAATTCTTAGAAATCTAAAGTCATTTGAATCCGTATCGGGTTTGTCTGATATCCCTACGTGGTACTAAGGGAGCTTCCTATTCCATTTTCCCAATTAAAAACCTCCCCATGCTACTATTCCCACCATAAGACAAATCACAGCTTCATGAGATTGTATAATGTAAGAACATAAGAAGAGCCCTGCTGGATCAGACCGAGGGTCCATCTAGTCCAGCACTCTGTTCACACAGGGGCCAACAAGCTGTCTACCAGGGACCAACAATACAGGACATTGTGCATTAACACCCTCTCACCCATGTTCCCCAGCAACTAGTGCACACAGGCTTACTGCCTTGGATACTGGGGGTAGCACATAACCATCAGGGCTAGTAGCCATTGATAGCCTTCTCCTCCAGGAATTTATCCAACAGTGTGGAAGGAAGGATTAACCCCCTTCCTACAATACTTCCTTGGCTACAACACCCTTCCCCCATACACATAACCCATGGCTGTTACTAACTTTTTCCTGATCATTAATTTCCCATGTCATATCAGGCATGCCCCAAAGTTCCTGCATGTTGAACGGGAGGAAATACCCACAATAAGACTTACATTGAAAGCACGGTTATTGTAGTATCGGTCATCCAGCTTTGCTCCCCATTCACTTGGATCATACCCAGTTTCTGAAAAAGAGATTTTATTTTATTTTTTTTAAAAAAATGCACATTGAATTATCTGATAAGCTTCCTGGCCAAGCTCTGCTTATTTAGGATGCACACCTACGACAATGCAACTGCACACACCTTGATGCCTTTGAAATGGTGTGCAAGAGAGAGGAGGAAGGAAATGCAAGCCTTTCTATGTTATTGTGGTGTAAACACACACAATAACACACAATAACACACACACACACTTCCAAAAAATCTGCAGAACAAACAAAAGCAGACTTCAAGCTTGTGGGATATACTTTGTTTTTTTACTAGAACACTGATATTTTTCTAAGTCCAACAAAGGAGTGTGTCCCAAATATTACTTGTTGGCCTCTTAAAAAAAGAAGATCCAACTTAGCCTTTTCCAGCCCTGCTTATAAAAAAAAAAAAGACCAATCTATACACTGTCCTTAAGTTGTATAATAGAGTCTGGCTGCACAATTTGGGTTTTGGGGCTAGGAGGATAATTTAGTGCAGAATTCATAGAACTCGGTTATGCAAGAGCTGATGCTGTGCCCTATGCTATTAAAATAGCCCTCATCAATGTCAATCTGCCTAGCAACGATTTCATGTATAGAACCAATGAAATTTTGAAGGTCTGCTAAACCAGGGAGTGTTCCATGTGCGGGGTGGGGGTGTGGAATATTATTCCAAGCAAAAAAAAAAAAGTGCCGACTTCCACCTACAGCTCTGAGGCATAGTTGAGCCTCTCAGTTGGGAAGGGGAAAAAATGTTTATATACGATACTGAGATATGCTCTCTTGCACTCCCCACTAAGTAGCTTTCCTTGCATAACACAACAATCCTCTAGAAACATCATTTACTAGACACTGTTAAAACATAGAAAACAAAGAGGCCAAGTAGCTCTAAGCTTGCCTGTGAGTCATCCTGCAATTAAAAACACACTTGAAGCTTAGTCAATCAGCAAAATCGCTTTCTCCGTCTGACCGTTTTCTAAAATGCACCCAAAGATCCTCCCAGAGAACTAAGAGTCCCAAATTATAAAAAGAAAGCCACAAAAAATATGGAACTGACAACAAGCCAAGACTGATTAAGTAGCTCTAAATGAAGAAAGGCACTGTAAATCCGTCAGAGGCCATAGTTCAGTGCGACAGAGCACATGCTTTACATGCAGGGGATCCCAGGTTCGATTCCCAGCTTCTCCAGGTAGGGTGAGGAAAGAATCCTGCCTGAAACCCTGGAGAGCTGCTGCCAGCTAGTGTCAACAATACAGGGCTAGATGGACCAAGGGTCTCACTCAATATAAGGCAGCTTCCTATGTTCCTAAGTTGTTATCTTGGGGTAAGCGGCCAGTAATATCGCTTTTTTTATATATAGTACCTACACATCAGATTAAATAGGAAGCCCCTTCAACAGTTTTAGAAAAGTCCAAGTGACCGCCTCATTCCTCTGCAAAAGCATGTAAGGAAGTCCATTATCTGGTAAATAATGCTATGGAACTATCATTTCTTGTCCCCAAATCAAACAATACCCCCACTAAATACTTCTACACCTAACAGGCAAAAAGGGGAAGAGGTACGTGTCACCTCTGCTCTCTCAACATCCAATGTCTCTCTTTAATTTGGCCTGTGTTTCCCTAGGCCTCTACTGAAGTAAAGCCAGTGGAAAGTGTAGGTTTTCCTGTTTAACTAGGACTAGAAGACATGGGCTCATATCTCCACTCAGCGATGAAGCTCACTGGACTCACATAGCCCAGACACCATCTCTCAGCCTATCCTATCTCACAAAGTTGTTGTGAGGATAAAATCATTGGGGTAAAGAAGGCCATGCCACCCTAAGCTTATTTATTAAGGGCGTCGTTCATTCAGAATAACAGTCACAGGAAAATGAGCACAAAGAGCAGGCAGAAGAAATCTGGGCCAGACATTAACACTGCAATCTTATGTAAACTCATCTGGGAGAAAGCCCT
Source organism: Elgaria multicarinata webbii (assembly GCF_023053635.1). Taxonomy (NCBI): domain Eukaryota; kingdom Metazoa; phylum Chordata; class Lepidosauria; order Squamata; family Anguidae; genus Elgaria; species Elgaria multicarinata. The sequence goes on from NC_086182.1 coordinate 21,941,251, forward strand.
ACTGAACCAAAATAGATTCACTTCTATAGAAGAAACACCAAGAGTTGCATTACTCTCACTATATGAAGATTTAAATTGTAGAAAAGAAACTAAGGAATTGATAACGAATTTGCTGACTGCAGCAAGGTTGATTGTAGCTAGGAACTGGAAGATTCAAGGTGATTATTGTATTGAAGAGTGGTATAAAGAAATATGGGAGATTGCTATTAATGATAAATTAACATGTAACATTAAAGTGAGAAGAGGTACAGCAAAAACGAACGATTTTGAGGAAATTTGGAAACAGTTCCTAATATTTGTGTTTTCTAAGGGAAATGGGAAACCACCAGCAGAAGAGGTGTTAAGATTTTGGAAACAGGAATGATCCCGAAGGGAAGGGGGAGCACTTGTTATTATGTTGAATTATGTTGGATTATGTTATGGTAAAGCATTATATGTTAATAATTATATATTCAAGTAATTGTTAGGTATTGGTATGTTAATTGTTATGTTGGTCTGTATTTTATGTAGTAATAAATAAAAATATATAAAAAAATAGATTCACTTCTGAATCTAAAAAAAAGGCTTAAGATTTGCTGCACAAGTGCTTCCCCCTCCCAAAGATTGTTTGTTTAATTTATATGCCGACTTTCTGCCCAAAAATGACGCTCAAGGCAGCCAAAATGCAAATTAAAAACAAAAAACATAATTAGAACATAGCATAACAAAGAAACAAAGAAAACACAAGAACATAAATTAAAAACACAATAGCAAAAAAGAAATAAACAGTACCCAATCAATTAAAAAATACCCTTCAGCAAAGATCAGTTTATATGCCAAAGGCTTGCCTCAATCAAAGTTAGCCCTGTTCACAACCCTCCTGAATTCCAAGCATTCACTAGATAACATTCATGTTTCCAATTGTTCAGTTCAAAGTAGAATTTCATTAGATGAAAATTGGAATTATATGGATGCCAAATTTCATACCAGATAGAAAACTGCAGCTTTGCACTTCAACCTTATAAGTTAGTTTATAAAGTATATGAAACCAGAATCTACTGTTAAAGCAGTTCACTGGCTAAAGAAAATGCTGTGAATGAAATAATATGTCTAGGTTGTCAAATATTAGGGGTTATAATATCCACTCTAAAGGGGAAACAAAGGCAGAGCTTCTTACCACACAAACCTGTACATGTCTACTCAGAAGTAATTCCCACTCTGTTTAACGGGACTTCGTCCCAGGTAAGCAGTTATAGAATTGCAGCCTTAGGCCACAGGTATGTGGTTTTAGTCCCAGGTAACTCACAGGAAAGCTTAGGCTGTAATCCTGGACACACGTATGTGGGACTTACTTCTGAGTATTCATAGAAAGGTCTAGATTGTGTAGGTCTTTTCTACACACACATACAAAGTCAAATGTCTGTGAAATCAACTCAATTTATGCTCACTTTCTCTTTCGATGAGGAGAGTTTCAAAATATTTGGCTGCAAACGTTGGTATATCTTCAGGCTGGTTCCTCAAGACTTCCCTGGCAAGCCCTTCGAGCAGATTTGCAAATCCTGGAGGAATGCGTTGGGTGGTGTTGGAGAATGGAATAGCCATTGTTTCTCAATAATCTTCTAGGACACCTGCAGTTTCCATTTAGAAGAGCAATGGAAGAGCCTTATGTCATTATCTGAAAAGGTGTATTCTTTGTCCTTTGAGGCTATAAGATTCTTAATGATCTAGCATACAAAAATGACACTAAGGCTACCAATAGGCCCCCAAAATAACTAGCCTGGCCATGGCCCTGCTATCTGATATATAGAAATCTGTAAGTGAAGCTTTTTGCTAGAGTTGCAATACTTAATTCATTAGAGTAATTGAGATGAAAAAAGTATTGACTAAAAAAAACTATTAATCACACAGTTGATACCTAATTTAAAGATTGTCTTTTAAAAACAATAATAACAGTACACTTTTAAAATTGCAGGTGGCAAGTGCCATCTTAAGAGGTATTCCATCATGTGAGACTAAGGAATGCCTCTTCTGCCACAATGGCTACTGCAATGTATGTAGAGACATCATCTAACACAAAGAAAGCATACTTTCCCCTGAGAGAACAATCCTATGAGTTCCCCTTCCAAAGTCAGAAACAGTGATCTGATCTCAGAAGGGGGGAGGTGAGTTGGAGATCCAACCCTACTGCCCTGCCCCCTTGCAGCTGGCATGAAAAGAACCTCAATGGTTGCCCTCCGAGGTCGGAAAAGTGACCTCAGAGGAAGAGGAAAGGGGGTGTTCAGGAGCGGGGAGGGGAAGAGATCAGAGAGGCCAGGATACAAGTTATCCTGAGCCTCTTCCAGCCTCCTTCTCTCCCTGTCTGAACCGATCGTGCTAGATGGACTAAAAAGCCCATCAAGCAAAATTTGCAAGGTTCCTCCTCCACTTCTCCTCCCATCCTGCATTGTATGATTGGAGACCTCCAAGTCTGGGGGCTTCCAATCACCAAGAACGCCATCGATAGGATTGCGCCCTAAGACTTATGCAAGTTTAATTGATCAACTAAAACTTGTACAATTAATTAGCTAAGACATCATTAATTTGGCAGTACTTTTTATAGCGTGGAGATAAACATTTTTCACTTGCTAATTGCTGAAGTCCAAGCCACTATTGGAAACACAGCTAATGCAGCCAATTTCAAAAAATGGAAACCCTAAATAGTGTTATGGAAAAATAACTGATTTCCCACTACTCCCTTCTCCCATCTCTCTCTCCCGTCCTTCTTCCAAGTTCCCTTTCCCAAAATGCCACCCTTGGGTGATTTCTAAGTGATTTAGATGAGTAGAATAGACCCCTACTCCCAGGTAGGAGAGAAAAGTCCCATTTACCTATTTGGGTAAGGTCGCTTACTCAGGGGTAAGGATGAGCCCTAGCTACTGGTTAAATCACCAGGCGCTTGACACACACACCTCTTATTTCCTACACCATGGAGAGAAATAAGAGGTGGGAAGCTCGCCCATCGAAAGGAATGTCAGGCACCAAGGGAGGGTAAAGCAGGAAGGTTTCTGCCACGTAGGCAAGGTGGGACAGGAAAGTCCCAGGGGAACAGGGGAGGGAGTGGTGGACAGGGATTAGTTAAAGACAATGGAATATGTGACAGGAAGGTCCCAGATTCATTACTAAGGGAATCATGTGATAATGGAGTTTTCAAAGTCAATAGGGTCTCTCTCCCATCTGGGCATGTTAAGAAAACAGGGAAGAGGATCAGCTGTGACGATCTGAGCAAGCAAGCAATTATTTGCATACAATGTTTCCCCCCTGTATAAAATGAAAAGGAATCTTCTGTTCCGGGCCCTTTCCCTTACATTGACAAGGGAGAGGGACCTTTGTACAAAGAGATTTTTGGTACCTGAGGTGGAAATAAACTTTCCTTTTGAAAACCTGCATCCGGATGTTTTTTTTAAATTTGGCTCAATTGGTTCGTATTCCACAATATTTATAACAATAGCACCTCAATTCCCTCTTCTCCACCATTAAGAATAATCTCCAGAGCAGGGGTGTTGAAGCTCTTTCAGGTCCGAGGGCTGAATTCCATTTCGGAGATGCTCTCGGGGGTTACATTCCAGTGGTGGCTATGTCCAGAGGGGCAGGGCGAAAAGTGCCAGCATATTGTAGTTTAAGACTCTTCCTGCCAGTAACTGAGCCTAAGAAGAGGCATTTAAACCTTTCAGAATGGGAGGGGGGGGGAGACGGCTGCACAGAAGACCATTTGTGGTGGGCGAAAGAGAGCATAGCCATCCGGGGAACTGCAGGACACTGGATTGGGACCCCAGGAGGCCAGACTTGACACCCGGGTCTGAGGTTCTAGATCCCTGCTCTAGATCCTTCCTAAGATTAGGAAGTTAAATGCCAAATGTGTTATTGCAAAGAGGTATTTAGATATTTAATGGCACGTAAGTCAAGCAGCGTTAATTCAGCCTTCCTGTGTATATCACACCTGTGCTAAATTTTGAGTTTTGTTTTATACTGCCACAGTTTACATTTACAGCTTGGCTGAGGGTATAAACATGAGATCTTGCATCTCTCATTACCTAATTGATGTAATTAGTGGTGCGAGTACTTAGAGCTGAGGGGGGGAAACTCGCCTTAGGGCATAATCCTATGCATGTTTAGACAGGAAAAATGTCATACAACACCCAGCATTCCTCAACCAGCCATGCTGGCTGGGGCATACTGGGAATAGTAGAACCTTTTCTATCTAAACATGCATAGGATTGTGGAACTTATACTTGCAAGACTGCAAATAATTGGTGAAATTCAACATAAGTCCTACATAAAGTAGACCTATTGAAATGAATGCGAGTTAGGTTAGGCATGACTAAATTAAGATCCATTCATTTCAATGGGCCTGCTCTAAGTAGGAATTATGTTGGATTGTATCTAATGTTTATTTTCATTTTCAAATTTACTTTATAATTTTGTCCTGCAATTAGCAGAATGGGTTGTCCTCAGGGCTTCAGACTCACACTACTGAACTTTATTTCTGGTTTATTAAGAACCATTCAAAGTTGGTAAAGAAAGGGAAACCTAGGAACGTAAGAAGCTGTCTTATACTGAATCAGATCATTTAGCCCATCTAGCACATATAATCTTTGGCTGCTCAATGGTGGATTTTGATGTTGCTGTTTTCCATCTAATAATCACGGTGCAACGAGGCTAACTTATTTTAAGCTAAATAGCTAGCCACTCCTTTGTCTGTGCTCGAGCACTCTGCTCATTCTCAAAGGAACTCTCACCTTTAGCACCATTTAACACAAGAGTGGGCAACTTGTTTTGGCCTGCCATTGCATCAGCTCTAACCAGCATAGCTGATGGGGACGGATGATGGGGGTTGTGGTCCTCTAGATGTTTGGGCCTACAAGTTGCCCACCCCTGATTTAGCGTGTGCCAGGCTTGAAACCTTCTGGGGCTCACGGTGCAAATCAGTGGAGGCTGGTGGCTCTGAGGTCAGTGGGGGCAGTGAACTCGCTCTGGGTTTGAGTCAGAACTCTAAAAGAGCCATCCAAGGTGCTGAGCCCATTTGGGGGCTTGGGGCTGACACCTTGGATAGCTCTGGCTGGTTCTGATTCAAACCCAGAGGGGATTCACCGCCCCACTGACGTAAGAGCCACCAGCCTCCACTGGCGCAAAGAAGCCCAGCTCTTGCCCTGCCCCCTCACCCCTACCTGACGTCCCAGTGGGGCTCAACTTCTTCGGGGAGCAGGTAAAAGGAGAGATAATAAATCCCCGCTTCGCCCTCCCAGCAAGGCCTTCCATGGGGGGTGGGGGGAGAGCAGGAAACAGCACCGTTTGTTATTGGTTGCCTTAGCAACTCGATATGGGACAGCAAGCGGGGAGGGTCAAAATAGCGAGACTTGGGCTGGTTCGTTTTGCTTAGTCCTGAGTTCCTCGTTCAGATCAAGGCCCGCCCGCTCGCGCCTCGAGCCGCCCACCGATTGGACAACGGCGCCGCCCTTCAGATACAGAACCTTCCCAACTGCCGGCCGGCTTGGCTCTGTCTGAGGCCGCCCTCGATAAATTACCTCAGCCCAGCCTTACCTTGTCGGCCGTTTTGTATCTCGAAAGCTCGCGACAACGCCAGTGAAGGAGGAGGTGGCAAGGCCAAGCCTTTTTTGGTCAAAGCGGTGGAGCCTCGGCTCCTCACACGTCTAGTCAGGGCCCATTGACTTCGGACTCTGAGGGCGGAGCGGGAGTGAACAAACCCCTCAGGTGGGTCTGAGCAGGGTGACGTCACAAAAAGGCGGCGGTGACGTCACACACGCACCGGGCCTCTCAGCCACATCCGGGGTTTCAACATAAGGGTCTAAAGCCCATTGCTACGTCACTCAGTGGGGAGTGGACGGGGGGGGGGGGCAAAGCAGTGTGCCTGGTCAGCTGAGGAGTGGGAAGGTCCAGGTTCGCATTCCCTCAGTGGCCTTGAGCTAGTCTCTGTCAGCCTAACCTACCTCACAGGATTGTTGTGTGGGTAAAATGGGGGGTTGTGTATGCTGTTTTGAGCACCTTGGGAAAGGCAGGATATAAATCAATAATAAATGTCAGTGTAGTATAGCGGTTAAAATGCCAGTCTAGGCCTGGTTAGTAAATATTGGTGTAGTATAGTGGTTCAAATGCCACCCAAGGCCTGGGGAGAGCCAGGTTCAAATCCACACAAAGTCATGAAGTTCATTTTGGCCAATCACAGCGTAGGTCAAGGACAGGCATTGCTGTTGTGGCCCTCTATCCCCTATGCTTATTCAGTTTCTGTACAGAAACTGAAGATGTGAACGTGATATACATGTGTGATGATACCTATGCGTATGCCGATCTTTTAAACATTTGTGTTCACATGTATGGGGACCGTTGATTGGATTAGAGTTCCATGTGGGTATTTAAAGATGGGTGTCAATGTTTGTTTCGAGAAAACCTTTGGGAAGAAGGGCGTGCAGTTCCAATACACCTTTGCTGCAACGTGCATTATGCTGCTATTTCCTTCTGTGGCTGATAACCTGATGGCATACACATGTGTACAACTATCTTGAAACACTCGTGTACTTATGTCTCTAAGCAATTGTTGGGCCAAGGTCCCAACTAGACATGTATTATATATTTATATGTCATAAAGATGTATCTGCAGCAAATAGGTTTACTGTGTAAAGTAGGGGATGACTTAAGACTACACTCATATACTCACTTAATTGGGAATACGTACCGCTCAAATCAAGGATAGTACAATTAACAAGGATACCATTTGGCTACCAGTTGCACTCCTTGAAATCTGTGGGACTTACTTTTTGAATAAATGTGTGGAAACCAAAACCTCATTTTTATGTGTAGAAGGGAAAAGGAAAACGTCAAAATATAGTATCCGTGTAGTATTTTTTAAATATTTGGCTGATCTTAGGGACATTAGAAATGTTACATAGAAGCAAACTTGCATTTGGCACAGAATACACTCTCAGCAATCCTACTTAGACTAGATCCATTGAAATGAATGGGATGTTAGTCATGATTAACTTCAATCCCATCCATTTCAATAGGCCTTATATTGAATTTTACCCATAGTAGTGAAGAGACCATTAAGAGATCCTACCTGGAAATTGGGAAGGAGAAAATCTCTCAGTGCAGTCCTATACATGTCTACTTAGAAGTAAGTCCCATTGAATTCAATGGAGCTTACTCACAGGTAAGTGTATGTGTGCATGTAAGATCGGGTCATGCAGTTTCATCAGATACCTTAAATACAAAGAACACAATCAAGATCCAAAGAACTTCTCAAGAGGCACAAAAATACATTTATACATGCTCATCATCGGAGCTTTGCTCTGTATCAGAAACTTCTCCTGAAGCCCTTCTCCAAATGTTAGGGAGCAGATTTTCAGGTTGTGGTGCTGAGGAACAGTCATGAGGAGGTGGGGGCAGATTTAGAAGCCAAACACAGCCTTTTGCACCCCAGCCTAACTGCAATAGTAGGCATGCAACAGCATGGCTGAATGGCACAAGAGGCCTTTTATAGTTTAACGCTCGCTAGTCATTCCTTTAAATGGCACTTTGCCTTATCCATCCTAAGCTTATAAGGAACGGGGGTGGTTTCTTTCCTTTTTTTGTTCTTCGGCCTCTGTTTTCCTCCTGACTCAGACTAGCCCACTGTGAGGTCACAATAACGTTTATCTCTTTAAATTATTGACTCTCGGCATTCTCAGCTCTCAGAGCTACGTGATGTTGCTTCCTGCCTTTGTTTTGTCAGTGGGACGATGGCGGCTTCCTGGTTGCTCTTGCTAGTATCCGCTTGGACCGCAGGTGAGTGTGGAGAGGCGGCAGCGTTGGGGAGGGCGGCTGCGCATAGGCAAGCATGATTTTTTTTCCATGGGGCATAAACGTAGAGCCAAGAGCCAGCTGGGAAGGTGTAGGATTACGTCGCCACTGGCTGCTCGATTTTCCTCCACTTCTGCAGCTGAGCGACCTTCCGCTGGTGGGAAGTCGCTCGCCACGCTTAAGAAACATGGGCCCCGTTCAGACAACACGCTAAACCGTGCTTAGCGTGTTGTCTGAACGGGGCCACTGAAGCAGTTCTAAACAAAGTAACTTGGATCATTAGAGCTAGTCAGGGAAGGAGGTCTTGTGCTACGTTTTGAGCGAGAATGGGAGTATTTTAAACCACTTAGGAACGGCCGTTTTTGTTGAAATACGGAAGAGGAAGTGTTGGTATGATTTGGCTGCTAAGTATGTTCTTTTCTCTTTTATGGGGAAATTTAATTTTTAAAATCAGTAAAAACGTATGTGAAAATATTGTTTTAAAAAAGCTACCGTAGTTTTGTGGAGCTAGATTCCTGGAGCATTCCCTCCCTCTCATCTCTCTCCCTCTTAATGGTGCAACATTTTTCGGCTTCCCTAACAGTACAATCGTAAACATGTTTACACCGAAGTTAGTTCCATTGAGTTAAAAGTTCAGTAACTCCCGTTCTGTTAAGTATGTTTTCAGCTTTCAGTCTCCCAATCTTGTAGGCAGCTGCACAAGATGCAGAAAGCTTGATAAGATGATTGGATGAGGTCTGTTTAATCATTTTCTCTTGCTCCTGTGAATGTTTCTTCCCGTTTTCTTTTTGCTACTACGTTTTGACAGGCTTCCGGCTTCCTATGCAGCAGCTAATTTTCTCCTTTTTTAAAAAAAAAGAAAGAAAAAAAGAAGCACTGAATCGTTTTATTTTCAATACCCGCTTGCCTCCCCTTTTCTTTCTATTGCATATTCTCTATAACGTTCATATATGTTCAGTTGTGCAACAACTGGAAATTCTATAAGCCAAAAGAGTATTACTGAATGAAATGTCAAGATCACCACTCTCACTAACATTCTTATCCATTCTACTCGGGTCTAAATAGTACATTTTCCCCATTTTCCTTTTATTTCCTTAATTTTTCATGTGCACATGTTTGTGTGTCAGAACTCCACACTGCAGGAGTCAAAAAGAACTCGCTATCACAGCTGTATAGAGAAACAAATAGGTTTTTAGACATAAGACTTTTAATTTGTAACTTTCAGCAGTGGCTGCTTAGTTCATTGCAGAAATTACCATCTTTTAAGCATGAGTTAAAAACAGTATTCTTACCCCTCATTTTAATAGTAAGGATCCATACTTGAATAATGGGAGGAAAAGTCAGGAAGGGAGCTCAAAGCCACATCGCCTGACTCCCCCCAGTGTTAGCCAAACCATGCTTCTTCTGTAACAATCTAAAAATAATAGCTTAGGGGGCATCACAACAGGTAAGGGGCCAGGCCACCCTCTTTCCTCTTCTAATCTGAGTACTGTTGAAGACGTGATCCTAATCCATACTTGTGTGGAACAGGGTGTGCTCACATCTGTGAGACCTGGGTCCCAAGTAAATATATATAGGATTGCCATGCTAGAAAGAGAAGGTTTTTGTTTTGTTTTACATTTTTACCCCACCCTTCCTCTGAAGAGCTCAGACCAACATATTTATTTATTTAAGCATTTTTCCCCGCCCTTCAGCCAAAAAGGCTCTCAAGGATGCTTACAAAAATATTTCTTGACAGTCCCTGCCCACAGGCTTACAATCTAAAAAAAAATGACACAAAAAGAATGGGAATTGGGAGGGGGGGAGGAGGGGGGGAAGCAAAGCTAATTCAGGCACTACATTCTTAGTTGCAAAAGTTCAGCAGTGACAGTTGGTAGCAGGAGGGATATCTGTCTATCTCACAGTAGCCCTGAGAAGTAGTTTAGGCTGAAAGATAGTGACCAGCCCCGAGACACCCAGTCAATTTAATGGCCAACTGGGAATATGAATCAAGGTCACCCTGGTCCTAGTCCAGAGGTAGGCAATCTAGTGCTCTGCAGATGTTTTGGACTGCAAATACCGTAATCCCTAATCATTACCCATGCTTGCAGGGCTTTATGGGTGCTGTAGTCCAAAATATTTGGAGGGCACCAGGTTGCCTGCCCTGCCCTAGTCACTCTAACCACTAAACTGACTCTTGGATTTACCCTTAACTTGGAATTGCCATATATAAGTAGAGAAGTGTTTGAGGAAAAGCTCTGTCTTAGCTTGCCTTAATCTAATTCTGGGCAAAAGGAAAAAGCAGCTTATTTCCAAATAACATCTGCTAATGTTCCTGATGCTGTTTGTCTCTATTAAGCTCCGGCTACAGTGACTTTCACAACATCTGACATTTAGCATGTGAAACTTTTCTCCTCTTATCGCCATGACATGCCTGCTAAACTTCTGCCAGGCTGCTATTAAAGACACAGAACTAGAAGCGGTGGTTTTTAAAAACAAACAAACAAACCCAACAACTTTATGATAACTCTCAATGACCCTGTTCAGAAGACACCATAAACCATGGTTTTAACCATGGTGGTTAAGCCAGAAAGCCAGGCCGCATTCAGAAGACACCTTAAACCACGGCTTTAACCATAATGAATAAGGCTTAGACACTGGTTAAAGCTATGGTTTAAGGTGTCTTCTGAACACAGCCCAGCTTTCTGGCTTAACCACCATGGTTAAAGCTGTGGTTTAAGGTGTCTTCTGAACAGGGGCCATTAGTGTTTTAGCCACTACCTAACCATTCCCTTGTATTTATAGTAAGGTAGTTTAAGCATGGTAAATAGGGTGCAATATTTGCTTCAGTCTACCCAAGCAGGTTAGCCTTATCCGTATTTACCTAAATTTCCCAGCCTGGTGCCTCCCAGGTGTATTGGTCTTGAAACTCTCTTGTAGTCCAATACATCTGGAGGGCACTAAGTTGGGGAAGACTAAAAACAATTATATTCAGAATTAACAGAAAAAACAATCCTGTTTGCATGTTTGTGTGTGCTTTCGGGGGGAAAACTGCAGTGCTGGCAGGCGTGTAAACTGACATATTTTCTTGAGAGGTAAAAACAAAACAAGGGAGAGCAAAAGTAAAGTTTCTGAGGATAGTTCCTCTTCTCAGTAACAAGCTTCCTTAGCAACCTGTTATAAAGCAAGAGCTATTTTTTGCAGTCAGAAAAGTCTAACTGTGGATTGGCTGCGCGTGCCACAGCAGATGCACCCCAGGAGCAATCTGGAAGAGGCCACAACTATTAACGGGAATGTCATGACATTTTGTATACTCCAGGTGCAGAGCTTCGCTTGGCCTCCTATTATGCCGATCACATGGTATTGCAGAAGGAACCAAGCCAGGCGGTTATATGGGGCTACGGAGATTTTGGTGCCACCGTAATGGTGACTGTTTCTAACGATCAGATTGTTGTGAAAAAAATGGCAGAGATTCAAGGTAATAAATGAAATAAAATACTTAACCTGCTCCTCATTACTCCCAACACACACACACACACACACACCTAAATGGCACCACTCCCATGTGGATTCCTCTCTGCTATAACTGCATGCCTCTGTGGGTGCCACTATATTTCCCTAACAGTAATACCCAACCCTGTTTTCTGGCCAAACAGCCAGCAGGGTGCAAGGATCCCAGGAAGAGAGCATAGAAGCACAGATAATTAATTGTGTGCAGTTAAGCTTTCAGTGGAGTTATCATTGATCAGAGGTTATGGCATTCTAGGGGAGGACATTTGACCTGTTGGTGGGGTGTTACACCCCCAAAGCAGCAGGTGTGTAGCTTGGAGTGGGTGGTTTTCTTTGACCCATCATTTTATTTATTTACTGCGTTTTTATACCGCCCAATAGCTGAAGCACTTTTCCCTGGGTGCACAGATCATGGGGGCGAAGAGTGTCTTTGAATAGTTTCAGCCGATTTTCCAGCTTTTGTCCCTTCCTTGAGCAGATAGCTTTGGCATCAGTTATCCATGTCCTCGTTATAACACAGAAACTTCAGTTGATGCGAAATGCTGCTGGCAGACTTGTCTGGCGCTTAAAGATTGGAGGGCATCAGGCCCACCTTACTGCATCGGCATTAGTTCCCATTTCCTCCCAGGTTCGGTTTAAAGTGTTGGCATTTACCTTTAAAGCCCTAAGGGTGCAAATCTGTGCATGTTTAGCATGGCTGGCCGGGGAATGCTGGGAGTTGCAGGACTCTTGTTTGTCTAAACATGCATAGGATTGTGTCCAAAGTGGCTTAGGACAAGGTCCCCTCTGAAATCACCTGCTCCCAGCCTTTGAGATTGACCTTGGTGGCCCTGCTTTCTGCCTTATCCTCATGTGAGATTGGGAGGACAGTTGCAAGAGAACCAGGCCTTCTCAGTGGTGGAGCCACGATTTTGGTGGTGATTTGCATCTTCTTTGCACGTTCCTGATCCAGCAAACAAAACTTAACTTGACCTAGATATGTATATTACCCTGGAATAGTTTCTCACAGATAACGAGCCTGAGATCTTTGGAGTTTTTGTTTTATTTTTTAAATGTTTCAGGAGGCTCTGAGATGTGGAGAGCTGTCCTGAGTCCTATGTCCCAAGGTGGCCCTTACAAAATAGAGATACAGCAGTACCACAGGGAAGAGGTGACGAATGTGACGTTGAATGATGTCTACTTTGGAGACGTCTGGCTTTGCAGTGGACAAAGTAACATGGAGATGACTGTTTCACAGGTCAGCCACATTCCCAGAGAGTGCAGTGAAGGCACTCTGAGCTGGAACATGTGCTCGACTGGGAAAGAAAAGGTTGATATGGGTTGGATTCAGACATAACACAAAGCCATGGTTTGTTTAGCTAAACACAGTGGTGTAGTGGTAAATTTTGAAGTACAGGCACTCCGTATAGCCACCCCCTCAAAGGTAGATCCAGAACTGCATCAGTTGTGTTAATCTGCATCAGGAGTATACCACCTTTTTGGCCCCAAGGGCTGCATGTGATGCACGCTCAGGATACGCACACACTATCTATCCTGATAGAGATTGTTCTGTATTCAGAAGCCCTTCCAAAGGACAGTGTAGTGATTAGCATGCTAGACTTTGGCTGGAGAGTCCAGAGATTTCATGAGAAAGGGAAAAGGAGGGACACTACATAGTCCCAAAATGCATAAGATCACCAGCTCAAGATTTTCCAGAAGTTCCTCCCCCTCCCCACCCACTCCCACCCCAGGACCAGGGACAAACATTGTATCTCAAAGCCGACAAACCAGTTCTAGCCGTTTTCATCTCCGCCAGGAGCAGGTCCTTTGTAAAGCTGAAAGGTCTTCATTACCCATTCAAGACCAATGTCACCGCAAATTATTTTCTGTTACACCAGGAATGGCTCACAACAGTATATACTTGCTGGGAAAATCCATTCCCCAACCCCATCCCCGAGCTACTGTGAGGATTGCATCTAAGCTCAGGAGGAGCAGAAGAGTTTGATATGGGTGTGTCTGTGGCAAATGAGCTACTAATCAAAAAAGTCCCAGCACTTTGATCCTGGAAGCCTTGGTTCCACTGCATTACAGGCTAAACCATTGTTTGTTTAAATGAGCTGGTTTGCACATAACCTAACCTCAAAGTTAAAAGAGCACTTTAATATATTTTTTAAATTTGGTTTGAATGTGAATCCTATGGACTCCGCCTTGCTCCCTAGATATACAATGCCAGCCTGGAGCTCGCAGATGCTTCCCGCTATCCGCTTGTGCGTGTATTTGCAGCTGCTCTTGTCCAGTCTGAGGTGGAACTGCAGGATCTTGCCGAAATAAGTTTGCAGTGGTCCATTCCTACAGCCGGTAAGAGACTTTCTTACACAAAACTCCTAGCAAACAATCCACAAAGGCTTAAAACGTGGATGTCAGAAATAGATGTCTGTTGTTTTTCGGTTTAGCTTGTGAGGCAAGATTTAAACTTTTGGTCTTCTCAAACCCTATAGTAGATTTTAGGGGAAATTGAGGATAAATGACATCTGAGATCCTGAGTAACTTAAGTCCCATTCATTTCGGTGGGTCTACTCAATGTGGAACTAACATGAGAAAATGAAGGCGTATAACTTTGGAAAAGTAAACATTACAAGCAGTTTGCCTCAGCTGGCAAGGGAAAATGTAGATTTTTAAAATTTTATTCTGGACCTCTTAGGGAAAAGTAGAGATTAAAACCACAACACATCCCTTGATTGATAAATTGCATGCATTTCAATTGATAGATCAAATCTGTATACATTTGCATATGAATAAAGGGGGAAAGCATCAGTCTTATGTTTTTAGAATAGTCTTCCCAACTTGGTGTTTCCATCACCCCCTTCCACATGGAAGTTGTAGTCCATGTTGGCTGGGGATAATGGAAACACCAATTAGTGTGTTTAACATAACATTTTATATTACTTCTCAAGCTTTTAAATGTTCTAAACGCTTTTTAAAAATTCATTGAACAGAAAACTTGGGCCACGGAGACTTCAGTTACTTCTCAGCTGTGTGCTGGCTGTTTGGCCGGTATTTGTTCGAGAAGCTCAAGTATCCAATAGGTCTGATAGACTCCTCCTGGGGAGGGACGCCAATTGAGGCCTGGTCGTCCAAGAGTGCACTGCATGAATGCAAGATCTCTGAGTATGCTGAAAGGTAAGGGAGGTTGATGACAATCAATCAATCATGTTTCTTTTCCACATGTTTGACTGTTTCCTCAATCAACTGGATGCTTTTGGCCTAAGGGAATTCTCTAGTACAGCGGTGCAGGATGTCTTTCAGAGGGGAGAGCTAAATTCTGATTTAGAGAGGCTTGTGGGAGTTGCATTATGGTATTAGGTGGGGCCAAAGGCCGAAAATACCTGGCTTCAAGCTCTTACTGCCAATAGCTAAGCCTTAAGAGCTGCATTTCAACATTTCAGAAGGTGGGGTGGGGGTACTGCATAAAAGCCAAGGAACCAGGGAAGGGGGCATGGGAAGGGGAAGGGGGCATGGGAAGGGGAAGTGGGCAGGGCCATCTGCTGCCCCCAGGTGAGCCAAATTTGGCCCATGGGCCTGAGGATCTGGACCCCTGCCCTATCACCTCTTCTCCATGACATTTCTGCAGCACACAAGTTGCCATCAATGGTTAACATTGACAGGTAAGAATTCTGTACGCCTGCTTCTGCATTCGGAACCAACAAAGGAAGGCCGAGCTTGCCTGATGTGTGCCTAGTTAACAGTTCTAACACATTGGCAGTGACGAATAACCTTCCGCTGAACGCTTCTTGAACACGTCGCCTTCAGATTTTCCCTCGCTATTAATTTACTGTAGATTCAGTACGTTTCTGCTTTATAGCATTAGATGAAAATATTTGAGAATTGCTGTAGGAACATGTGACTGTACTGTTCAAACTATACCTCTTTAAAGAGGGCAATCTTACCCGTTACAACTGAGAGCAATGTGATAACCTTTAGCTTGGCCACCAGCAATTTCCCCCTGCAGTCCTCATGATCCGTGACTCCACGAGACAAGTTTATTCAGTTAAGCTTATTTTTCACTAGTTTGGGAGGATTCAACCTTGGTCATGTTAGCAGTGAGGGCTTTGCTCCAGTTCTCTCGGTTTAGCATAGTGGAAATGAGGGAGGTGTATGTACCCTAATATATTTCTCAAATTGGTTGATTTAGGAGAGTGGGAGACAAAAATAACCCTGTTCGTTTATCCTCAGGACAGGTCAGGGTAAAGACAAGTCTAAGATTCCAAGGAGCAGTCACAGTTGGCTCTTTGTGAGCCTGACTTTGTGACATTCCAGCAAGTTAAATACTGCATTAGCCATTCATCATGCTCCTCCCCTTGTTCTTCAGGTGGGTTGTCCACCTTTTACAAGTTTATGTTAATTATATGACCATTTATACCAGGGGGTGTAGAACTTCAGGCCCGGGGGCCAAATCTGGCCAGCCTGTGGTCCATGTCCTGTACTCTGGTATTCCCCAGAAAGCCATGCCCCTTCCCCCCCAAACACTAATTTATTTCATGGTATCCTGGCTTTCGTGCATCTTTCCACCCATTCTAAAAGTTTAACATGGCTCTCTCAAGGGTTAATTACTGGCAGTAAGAGCTTTAAAATAGGATTTGCTGCATTTTGGGATTTTAGCTTTGCCACCTTTACCTTTTGCCCTGCCCACCACTCAGAGCTTCTCCAAACCTGAATTTGACCCTTGGGATGAGTGGTTTGACATCCCTGATTTCTAAATCCATCATTTTCAGTTCTATACTGCGCAATAGCTGAAGCGCTCTGGGTGGTTTAGCCCTCTTCCCTTCCCACCCCCAACAAATTGCAACCTTTTAAAAACAAGACTGCTGTGGGCTCTTGATGCAATGGGTACAGCTAAATGGTGCCACCAGCAGCCTGCTTTTATATGGTTCTGAGTAAAAATAAAAAAAAAGTGGCATACTTTATTCTTTTGATGCTTGTCAATTTTTGGTATGCTTGTATTTAGTGTGGAGACAGATCTTTTAACCTGCTTCTACAAGCTCTATAAACATCATGGTCTGCTTTTATCTACTCGATTTATATCCTACCCTTCCACACAAAAGA
This sequence comes from Elgaria multicarinata webbii, assembly GCF_023053635.1. Lineage (NCBI taxonomy): Eukaryota > Metazoa > Chordata > Lepidosauria > Squamata > Anguidae > Elgaria > Elgaria multicarinata. Next base: position 21,957,631 of record NC_086182.1, read on the forward strand.
GTCCAGGGTGGATAATCAAATAAACCACATTGAAACCACTCTTCACTCTTACCCATTTATTTATTGATTACATTTATATCCCACCCTCTTCCCCAATAACCTCAGGGTAACATACATTGTTCCTTTTGTCCTCACAATGACCCTTTGAGGTAGGTTAGAGTGGCAGAGAGTAGCTAACGCAAGATCATTCAGTGAACATTGGTACTGTGGGAGGATTTGTACCTGGATCTCCCTAATTTGGCGCTCTCTAACTCAGCCTTTCCCAACCTAGAGTTCTCAGATGTTGGAACTACAGTCCCCATTATCCCTGACTCTTGACTGCAATCCAACATAATCTGGGGACCCTCGGGTGAGAAAACCTGCTCTGACTACGTTGGCTCTCAGTTAAATTTCTATCATTATTATTATTATTATTTATTTATCTATTTATTTATTATTATTTATTTATATAGCACCATCAATGTACATGGTGCTGTACAGAGTAAAACAGTAAATAGCGAGGCCCTGCTGCATAGGCTTACATTCTAATAAAACCATAATAAAACAATAAGGAGGGGAAGAGAAAGCAAACAGGCACTGGGTAGGGTCAGAATAAAATCAAGTTTTAAAAGCTTTAGGGAAAAGAAAAGTTTTTAGATGAGCTTTAAAAGCTGTGGTTGAACTTGTAGTTCTCAAATGTTCTGGAAGAGCGTTCCAGGCATAAGGGGCAGCAGAAGAAAATGGACGAAGCCGAGCAAGGGAAGTAGAGACCCTTGGGCAGGTGAGAAACGTGGCATCAGAGAAGCGAAGAGCACGAGTGGGGCAATAGTGTGAGATGAGAGAGGAGAGATAGGAAGGAGCTAGACTGTGAAAAGCTTTGTAGGTCAACAGGAGAAGTTTATATTGGATTCTGAAGTGAATTGGAAGCCTCTTTTCCACGGTGGAACTCAAGGCAGCATATAGATAGCAAAATCCAAGTTAAGTCCTGCTTAGAGTAGACCCATTGAAAAGAATGGGATTCAAGTTACTCATGACTAACAAGTCCTGTTCATTTCAATGGGTCTACTCTAAGTAGGCCTTGCGTTGGATTTTCCCCATGGTGTTTCCAGGTTGCAGACCTTCCAGGCCGTGATGAGACCGAGGCCTGTTGAGCTTCAAGTGAGGTTGCTGCATCCATCATGTGTCTTCTGTGAGGTGTATGGACAGACAAAGTGTGTGTCACATTCAGGAGAGCTGGCAAGACTTAACATGACAGAAAATAAATGTTATGCAAGCTCAGAGAGCCAGGAGGGCACCAGAATGATGTCAGGATGTAGGCTGCATCGTGTAGATCTATTCTTCATACTTGCAAGCTCCAGGCCAATCACACTTTCAGTACTATACTATACTTCTTTATTGCGATCCATAGATCCATAAAAAGAAAAACAAACCAACCAACCAAACAAACACAAGAATCAGACATGAAATCATACAGTTAGAGCTATTATCAACTTTAGTCTAATACACAAAGAGCTCTAATCCTGGCCGCCACTGTAAGAAATTTAGCAACAGCCAAAGTTACTCTTGAGGACTTATCTTCCAACAGAAACTTAACATAAAATTTGTCTGAACTTCTGGACAGTTTGCTCAACAATGGGGTGATCATGAGATGGCGGGCCTGATTATAAAAGCTACAGGACAGAAGGATATGCTCCATCGTCTCCACTTCCGTATTCCTACAGGGGCACCGTCGTTCCTGATAAGGGACACCAGCATATCTGCCCTGAAGTAATTCAATAGAATAAACATTGCATCTGGCCTTGGAGAAGGCAATACGATATTTAGCGACCGACAAGTTCTTTAGATAGTCGGCCAGCTGAAGAGGCCCAGCGTAATGAACGTGCAATGCACTGGGAGAGCAAGAAACATGAGAGAGAGAGCGTAAGTCGCAGAAGGCTATATCCCACAGTCTTTGTTTACATCTTCAGTACAAGGAATGTCCCCAATCACTAGAACTCAGACCTTGACTACATGCCGTAAGTTCCTTGCTAACTGGCTCATCTCTTATGTTGCAGTACTCCAGCATCATACCTTAACGCTGGCCCCAAAACATACTCAGTGCTCTGGAATGCGATGATTCACCCTCTTCTCAACATGACCCTCCAAGGTGTTATTTGGTATCAAGGTATGTTAATCCTGCATCCGATGGAAGGAGTGAGCAGGCACGGTGCCACCGTCCCTACCACATTTGTACTTCTTCCTCTTCTGTGTGTCTACCACAGGTGAAGCAAATACCCTCAGGAACACGGATCTGTACAACTGTACGTTCCCTGCTCTCATTAAAGACTGGCGGAAAGCCTTCCATGAAGGGTCCGATGGGCAAACTCAGGAGGATTTTCCCTTTGGCTTTGTCCAGGTAAGAGGCCGTGGCGTGAAGGTAGAAGCGCTGGACTGGTTAGTTGGCCCTGTCAAATACAGAGGACAAATGCAGGATATACTGTGTTTTATGCCGGTGATTAGCCACCCTGGGTTCTTGGTGAGGAACGCAGGATATAAATCAAATAATCCAATAACAAGAGGATCCCTCTCCTTACCTCCCCACCAGATAGTGATCGTCCAAAGTGCATCTGGTAATAACTTCTTAACTGAGCGGAGATTTGAACCCATGTCTTCCTGCTCCTAGTCCAGTATTCTATCTAGTAGATGATACAGGTGGAAACAGTGGCTAGTGCCCATCTTGATTTTTTTAAAAAAAAAAAAACACACTAAATTTTGCAGCCAAAATGAGCCTCCTTCATGTATTCCCCATCGGCATGGCAGCCGTCTTGGAAAATGGCAGCTACAGAATTCATGCATCAGAACATGCATGTCTACCCAAGTTAAATGTATCCCAATGTGGGTCTGAAACACATACACACTTTAAGATTCTCTGGATATATACGAGGGTCTATGGCAGGTCCAGGAGTAATACCCTCTCTGCATTCTGGAAGAAGCTTGGCCTTCCATTTTGGAGGAGTGTTGTACTCCAGCCGTGGCTCCATATCTGCCATAGGAATATAGAAGGCTGCCTTATACTGAGTCAGACCCATTGGCCCAAATAACCCAGTATTGTTGACACTGACTGGCAGTAGCACTCCAGGCTTTCAGGCAGGATTCTTTACTTGCCTTTCCTGGGGATACCAGGGCTTGCACCTGGGACCTTCTGCAGGCAAAGCATCTACTCTGCCACCAACCCACCCTGCCATCAGCATCCCCACATTGCTTCTGCCAGCGCTGTAAGACAATTGCCATTGCCACCCAGTTTGTGCGGAAAGTACGACCAAGAATACCGGCGTGATAGATCAGATTGGAAACTCAAGTATGAAATCCACAGCTGTAGATAGGAATGCCCAATGCTGCTTTTGACCAGCTACCCTGTATTACAGCTATCTACAAACCGCCGTGTGGAAACAGATGACCACTTTCCACGCATCCGATGGCATCAAACGGCAGACTATGGCTATGCCCCTAATAAAGAAATGCCGAATACTTTCATGGCTGTGACCATAGATCTTGGTGATGACAATTCTCCCTATGGCAGGTAATGCCCCATCACTTGTTTTAACCCCAGGCTGGGCAACATGGTTTTTGGTGTTGTTGTTGTTGTTTGCTCTGAAGGGCTGCATTCCCTCAGGAGTGATCTTTGGGGACCACACAGATGGAGCTGGTGGTGAATGGCTTCAGCGGTGGCCAGGAGCACTTTTGAACAGCCAAGGCTAGCGTGTCAACTGCACCCTTACCTGGAAATGCCAGATCTTGCCACGGTGACACATGCCTTAGTTACCAGTCATTTGTATGATGGGGCTGTTTTTGAAAAATGTTCCAGAACTTTGGCTGGTCTAGAATGGTGCAGCCAGATTGCTGACTGGGGCCAGTGTGAAGGGTTCATGTGGCTCCCATGGGACAACATCTTTAGCTATTGGTCTGTCTTGGGACACAATTGGAAGTGCTGCTCGTGACCTATAAAGCCCCACATGATTCGGGACCGGGCTCTTTGAAAGGCTGCATTCTCTGAGTGTGGATCCTTACGTACGGAGCTGAGATGGTACCATCCACACACAACAGGGAGAAATCAGCAGGCTTGGGGGGAAGCCAGAGATTTTCAGAAGTACAAAAATAACCTTAGGAAAATAAACCCTAAGGGGACACACACACCCAATATCCCCATGAGGACTGTGTATGCCTAGTAGGTACAAAACGCTTGCTGACTCTAGGATGGGTGGAATGGAGTATCCTGGAAAAGGGCATAGCTGGAATACGAAGGAGCACTCTGCACTGCAAGACTTTGTTGAAGGTCCTGCTTGCTCTAGTTCAGGGGTAGTCAGTGTGGGGCTCATGGGGACCAAAGCTCCCCTAGACACCTTCCTTGTCACCAGCGAAGGTGCCCAATCCCGCCCTCTTGTTTTTAATTAACACATTTTCTTACCAGCAGGGGATGGCTGTGAAATTGGGTTCAGCTGGTGCTGAAAAATGTGTGTTCAAAGGAATTCTTCAGCGTGTTGCGACTCAGACCCCCACTTCTGCTGTGTACCCAGTGTTTTTGGCAGGTTCCTTGTTCTTTGCCTTGCATCCCATGGCAGACATTTTGTGGTGGTGCTGAGGAAAGTTTCTCAATTTGCCAAGCATCCCTACAGCCCCAAAAGGTTGCCTACTGCTGTTCTAGTTAATAGCCTTTGATATTTGGACCTGAGGATGAGGATGACAGGTGATTCTGTCATGCCTCTACACGATAACCTCTATCTATCTATCTATCTATCTATCTATCTATCTATCTATCTTTCAAACAGAGAGATTATGCCATTTTTCTCACCATTCTGTATTCATTTGTTTGCAGGGCAGTGGTCCAGAACCCCTCCTGAATTAGGATGGTTCACTGACAAGGAATTACTTTTGCGTTTTCCTAATGTTGTGTGGATACTTGTGGCTAAGATAGACCTGTCTGTCCTAGGGAGGGGTGGTGCCTCCTAGACTGACCCAGGTCCAGCCTGCCTTCAAACGATGCTTCATTGGCCCAGAACATAAGAGGATCTCGAGTCTAGAGCAATGCCCTTCAGACAAATAGAAGGATAGTTCAACATTGAGTCGCTTTCTTCATTACATACCAAGGAAATCCACATTCTGCTTGATGAATCCTGTATTGCATCGTGTGCCTGTGGGGAGGAAACAGCCAAAGGGGGCAGCATTACCGTGGGAGTGGGGAGTAGAAACAGCTGGCAGGAGAAACAAGACAGGTGGTGACGTGCACAAGGGAGAGAGAAGCACGGAGGAGAGGCGAGAGGACAGAAAGAGACAGGTGGCGTCGATTGGGAGGGTGAGGAGAAGCCTTAGCGAAAGAGAGGTTTTCTTACAGTCTTCTGATTCGTAGGCAGGGTGTTCATGATAGAATTTGACCAGGCAAAGGGGCAGTCCCTCTAGTAAACCTTTCCTAATTCCATAAATTATCGCTTCCTTATTGCATGCGCTGCATAATTTATTCTATTCCCAAGACTGAGGTCTTGGGGATCCATTTGGGGAGAACGGAACAGCAGAGAGCACGAAGCGGGAGAGGAAGAGAGAGGCAGGGCCAGGACGTGAAGATTGCATAAAGACAGCTATTAAAAAGGAGGAGGAGGAGGAGGAGGAAGAGGAAGAATGTGGCGATAGGTGGGCCCCAGAAGCAAGAAGTCAACTTGTAATGTCTAGGGGGGGGGGGGTGGAAGGAGGAAGCTTTTTTTAGGGCATTGAAGCTTTTACCATTGCACCAGCAGCAGGCACCTGCCCTGGACCCCGCAAGGTCCTGGACCATCATGAGACACCATCTGTATATACACATAACTATGACTTTTCTCTGCCACCTTGAGGGTTTTGTCTTTTGATATGAAAAAAAATGGTGTTCACATTTTGCACCAGACATCTACACTTGCTCAGTGAACCTGACGAGTATGAGCTACACATAGCCCCGGAGGTAAAAACCCATGCCCCATATTACTTTTCCTTGCTTCACAGCATCCACCCCCGAGATAAGCAGAATGTGGCCTACAGATTGCATCTTGGTGCGCTGGCAGTAGCTTATCATGACAAAAGCGTGGTCTTCCAAGGTCCGTACCCTAAGAAAGTGGAGGTGGATTCAGAACATGCATCTCTTCACGTCACCTACCAAGAGGAAGTCGTGCTTCGCCGCTCAGACAACAAGACATTTGAAGTGAGACCCGTGGGGAGGGTGGAATCACATGGGAAGGGCACAGGGTCTGTCCCCCATGTTACCCACAGATGGCTCCAACAGCGCCTGTCTGGTTTCTGGCCTATGAGGAATGAGAGATATTGACTTTCTGTCTTGCTTAAGCAGTGGGACAGCTGTTGAAGGTTTCGATGAACTGCTACGCCTTTTTTTCTTTTTCTTTTTTGCAAAAATACAAACTTTAGTATTGAAGTCAATATGGTTTCCTTCCCTCCCACCTTGCCCCATTGCAGTGAGATTAATTGCAACCTTGAGGGTGTAGGGTAGGCTTTAGATCACTTCTAGGTGAGGCTTTTAATATGCCATTGCCCTGCCTCATTCACAGAGGATCCAGACTTCGTTATTTATTTATTTATAACATTTCTGTACCGACCGGTAGCCAGAGCTCTCGGACTAGCACGAGTCTTCGTCTCATAACCCCTCCCATGTTTCCCACTGCTTCTTCCATCTTTTATCTTAATACAGAAAAAAAAAAACTTTAAGGAGGAAAAGATGGAAGAGCTGTGCAATGCCTTCCCATTGGTAATGCTAGGAGACCCTCTGCAAAAGCAGCAGTGGAGAGAAAACATTAAACATCCCTTCTCTTGGGGTTACCATTCTGATAGCATTTGCAGCCCTCAGCAGCTGCGTTTAAGGGGCAAAAGAAATCAAAACATTAGCAGACCCAAGACGATGGCCCTCCTACATGAGGTGTAAGATTATTAGATTGTAAGCCTATGCGGCAGGGTCTTGCTATTTACTGTGTTATCTGTACAGCACCATGTACATTGATGGTGCTATATAAATAAATAAATAATAATAATAATAGGTGCACTTTTCCCCTGAATCTGGTAACCGGCACATTTGCCCAAAGCTGAAAAGTTTGCTACACCATTCTAGACTATTATTTTCTAGGGTTCTAGGCCCGGTGGATTTGATCAAATGGTCTTTCTGTCTCTGGTAGGTCTGCTGCTCTGAGCAGCCAATGTGCAAGTGGAGTCCCGTGTCCATCGTGTCCTCCTCCTCCTCCTCGGTGGTTCTGCACAACCCGGCTTGCCCAGCTGCTGTCAGCGGCCTGCGCTACGCGTGGATTGAGTGGCCCTGCGAATACAAACTCTGTCCCCTTTACAACCTGCAAGCACTGCCGGCCCCTCCTTTTATTACATTTTCCGAGGGTAATCCTGGTTGGATTGTGTCTTAAGTAGGGCAATAACCCAAAGATGGACCGACAGCCTATATTTTGGCCTTGCAAGCCAGAGTACACAGGACTGCAGGAACAGACCTGCAGATTATTATTTTTCTTAATGTAGTAAACTTCTCATGCTGATGATTCCACAGAAAAAATTGTAACATGGGGGGGGGGGCTGCTTATTCACCAGAAATGTGGGGTGAATGGGTTGCTGTTGGGGATCAGCTCTTGCATTTAGCACCTGCCCAAACCTTTCTAATAGTAAAAACATGTTCTAGGAATTGCACTGGAAACTAGGGCAACCCACCCATACAAGTTTTCTCAGAAGTAAGCCCCACTGAATGCATTGGGACTAATTCCCAAGTAAATGTCCATTAAGATTGGGGCTTTAATTTTGCTAGTTCGTACGTTGCATCCACTAGCTTAATAGATCCATCTTCTCAAGATGCTGCAGCAGTTCAGAAATCTCCCCCGTCTGCTGTGAAGTTGTGAAGACCTGCATCATCATGGTAAAACAAAGCAAACCTATTAAAACAAAAAAGTTATTTCTGAGCAGCTGTTTAGGAGTAGGCCTAATTTGAACCAGGGCTTTGAGCTAAAACATGACAACTGCAATATAATCTATTGCTGGGTTGACTCTAGAATAGAGCTGAATCAGGTTTACTTGTAGCTTTTATTCCAGTCGTACAACCGTTGTGCCCCCTAGTGTAATACCAGTGCTGCACTAACCGTGCAGAACAACTCAGTTCCACTCAGACAACCTTCTGTATTAAAATGCCCATTTGTCACCGGGCATCTGCTTTAAAAAGGAACTACGAGGAAGTGCATTACTTGTCCAGTTGTCGCTGCCAAAATCTCCGGCTACAACCAAATGCTAGCCATGGAAGTTTCTCCAGCTGTGGATCCTGATTAGCTTGACTTCATCCCTCGAGAGGAACTGCTGGAGTGTTTGCTTTAGAAGAAACAGCGAGTCAGTCTTTTTGCACTCAAGCTGCAACTGTTTCTATCATGTTAACCGGAGCAGAAACGGAGGAACAGCTTGCTCTTGTTGTTAAGTTCACTGGATTTGAATTAATACACAAGAGGCCAGACCTGCTGAGAAAGGTGTGAAGGAAGAACAGATGCCCAACTTAAGGGCCATGTGCAAACAAATAATGGTTTGATTTCCCATCTGTGGTCTGCTCCAACATTAATCTCGAGATCCCCTCCCTCCCCAAAGAACCTGTTTCAATAGACATTTCTATATGAAATGTCACACTGAATGAGGATGAGGGACTATTTGATGAGCATCTTAGTTCTCAATTTGTGATGAACTTCTGTGATGTTGGATGGCTCCAGAGCAAGTAGAAGGCTTGAGCTTTGCCCTTGGAAAACTAGCTTTGTCACAGGCTTGTAGGGTAGTTGTGAGCAAGGTACTATTTCTTGGTCTCATCCTCAATTAGGATGGAGGCCAGAGTGAAGAAGGCAAAGGCAAAACGTGCAATGTAACTACACATTAAAAGAGTTGTAAAAAACTTGCACATCTAGGAACAGGGAGGATTTTTTTAAAAAAAAAAAATAGACTACTTAGATCAAATTTTAAAAGCGTTAGATTTAACAACAGCAAGCATGTTATTCTACATACTCTTAAAAGTGAATTCGTGAAGCTCTGACAGACACATTGAATTAAAGCCTGATTTTCTCTGTAAGAGAATAGCCAAGCATAGTCCCCCTTTGAGGTGAATAATTTATAATACATTTATATATTACATTTATAATATAAATTCTACAATAGGGCGTATTCTGCAATAAGTCATATACATTTTTCTTGTTACTATTCAAACTTTGAATATTTACTGTCAACCAAAAACATGGATACAACTTGGGTTGAACCTTAGTGTTTGCTCATGATAGGGGAAAAACAACTCTGCTCTTACCTGGAAGTAATGCCTGTTGAACACAGTAAAGTTTAGTTAGGAGTAAAAAGAAAGGCATGGGATGTGAGTTTTCAGATTATAAGGGATTTAATGTGTTTTTATTGTGACATTGACTGATTGGTATGTGTGCTTGTTGAGGAAATATCAGAATTAGAATATTGGAAACATGGTTTAAAGTTGGCCTTTTTTCTTGGTGACTTAAAGTGACGATTAAAATGGCCTTTATTAAAATCAATCCACTCTTGTCTGGAAATCTGCATTGCTGAGAATTCACCATGGAACAAAGAACATGTAGGATCTAATGTCACTTCACCAATTTTATTTATTTATTTTATTTATTTATTTATTACATTTTTATACCACCCAATAGCCGAAGCTCTCTGGGCGGTTCACAAAAATTGCATTCTTAGGTGCATTCTCTAATACCAACAGGTGTATAAGAACGTAATGGCTATGTTGGATCAAGCTAAAGGTCCATCTAGTCAAGTATTGTGTTTCCCACAGGCCAAGCAGAGGTTTCCAGGAAACCCCCAAGGAGGGCTTGCATGTAGGAAGTTTCAAGGTAAGGGATTTATTGTTGCAGATCAGCGTTACACAAGCTGGTATCCTCCAGATGCTGGACTTCAAATCTTATCAGCCCCAGCCAGCATGGCTAATGATCAGCAATTCTGGAAGTTGTAGTCCAAAACATTTGAATGGTACCGAGCTGGGGAAGACTGCCTTAGATTAATATGAACTGTCTGTGGCGTTACACCCCACAAGTCAGTTCCCTAATGTATGTCTACGATTTGTAGTCTATTGTGTTTAGAAGGTTGACCTGAGTGGGTGGAGATTGAATATCTTAGGAGGGGGGAGGAGGATATATAAGGGAATGACTGAGGTGATAAGGGGGAGTGTGTTTTTAAAGTACTTTGGTTCAAGGGAGAATGAGAGGATCAGGGTAAAGAGAGTTGTCTTTTGAGTGTAGTGTGCAGATAGTTGGTGTATATTAAACAATCCTGATAATAAAGAAAGTTCAAGAGTGAAGGGGTGAGAGAAAGGAAAGCGTGTATGAGAAAAGAGAAGGGATTGGATGAGAGGTTTTAACAAGGGTCTGAAAAGTTTTATTATGAAACAAAGTTTGTGAACATTGAAATAATTTTTTATTCAGTTTGTTTTACTACCACAAAAATCCCACGTGTCTCCTTGGCATTTATCATCTGCAGTTATATACATATAACACCCATTCTGACATTAATTCACCATCAGCACATATAATTCACAGCGCATTATTTTATTCCTGAAATTATTCCTGTTTAACCCGTTCTCCACATAGTTTGTAGAAAGGTGGTGTTTGTCCCTTACCTCAGGCTCATAAAGTGGAGGCGCTTAGCTTGAGCAGGGAGTGTCCGCGGACAGGCCTGTTGTAAAGAGCCTGTGTCGTGGCACATAAAGTGGTGGCAGCTGCAGGATCCGAAGTAGACTCATCAGTTGTAGTGACAGAAGTCAAAAAGGATTTTTGTTTGTGAACAGGACTCTGGGTGGTTACTGTGAAGCACCTCTGAGGTCCTTAACTGTGAAATAATATCGAAGTCAGAGGTTTAGCTGATACAATTCTCTGTCAGGATATTTTTGTCTGTGGTGAGATACATATTATATAATATCAAGTTTAACACTCCTGACCTCGTTTGATAATTCCCAGTACCATTTTATTTATTAAGGTTAAGTCTCTGATAACCATGGAGGTTTTAGGGTTGAAGAAGGAGGCCCTGACAAACAGATGTAAAAGTTTAAATTTGCCAACTGAAGGAAAGTCAGTTGATGAAATGGGCTCTTATAGAATATTACAAAGTTCATGCTGCGAGTGAAGCTGAGGTAAATCCTCTGAGGCAAATGGCTGTAGAAATGTCTCCTCAATACATTGAGCTAGAAAGAGAGAAATTGAAACAACGAGAAGTGGATAGAGAACTTGAATTAGAAAGAATAAGACAAAGAGATAGAGAATTAAAACAGCAGGAGGCTGATAGAGAGTTGAAGAGAGCTGAGTTGGAACAACAAGAAAGGCTGAGGGAAAAGATCGTGAGGCAGAAATAAGATTAAGAGAGAAAGATCGAGAGATAGAGGTAGAACAAATTGCTTTGGAAAAGAGAAAATTTGAGCGGGAAGATCAGAGGAGAATTGAGGAAGGGGCTGGACCTCCCAAATTATCTCCTATAGACTTTACCCCTTATATGGAGGGACAAGATCCTCAAATTTTCTTTAATACCTTTGAAAAGGCAGCCATGATGTGGGAAGTAAAGCTACAAGATTACATGAAGTTTATCCCTAACTTGATCAAAGGATCGCTTTTCATGAAGTTCCCCAGGACTCCACTGGATTCTCCCCCTTTGAACTAATGCTGGGGAGGAATGTACGTGGACCCCTAAGTATTATGAGGAAAAGCTGGGAGAATTGGAAGAAGAGAGAATCTGTGGTGAATTATGTTTTAAACCTTCAGAATGACATGAGGGAAGTTTTGGAACTGGCACACACGAATTTGGCCAAAGCCCAAACCAAGCAGAAAACTTGGTATGACGAAAAGGCTAGCACCAGGAATTTTGAAATAGGAGATAAGGTCATGGTCTTCTTACCCAAAAAGAATATTTATTTATTTATTTATTTATTTATTACATTTTTATACCGCCCAATAGCCGAAGCTCTCTGGGCGGTTCACAAACTGAATAATCAGTTCGAGGCTGGTTGGGAGGGACCTTACATTATTTGGGATAAGACTGATCCCACTACCTATCGACTAGAAGTGCCAGGGGTGGAAAAATGGAAGGTTGTGCATATTAACATGTTGAAACCTTATTATGAGCGCACCGTCCCAATTTATCCAATTTCAGGCACCTCCCCAGAGGAAAATCTAAGTGAACCAGATTTATTGCTGGAGAGTAAAGAGGAGGGTGGCATTGAAAGCATTAAGTGGGACAGCGACACCTCTCCAGAGGTGAGGGAAGCCATTTGGGGAGTTTTACAGCAATATTCCCACCTATTTAGCTCCAGACCAGGGCAAACAGACATTATACAACACAAGATCAAGACTGGGACCCATCCCCCTATTAGGTCATCTTCTTATAGGGTGAATGGGAGAGTTTTAGAAGCAGTCAAAAGGGAGAAAGTTGTGTGGACAGAGCAATGCCAGAAGTCGTGTGATCTTCTCAAACAAGCATTATGCACTGCATCAGTATTAGTGGTACCCAACTTTGAGAAGGAGTTTATTCTGGCCTCAGACGCTTCGTAGGTCGGAATTGGAGCGGTACTGTTGCAGACAGTGGACAACGTGAACCATCCCATGGCATATTTCTGCAGAGATGTGACAGAGAGAGAAAGGAACTATTCTACTGTCCAAAGAGTGTCTAGCCATCGTTTGGGCTGTGGACAAAGGCAGGCCATACGTGTGGGGACAGTGGTTCACCCTACAAACAGATCATTGAGCGCTGTTGTGGCTGCAATCCATGAAAAGCCACAACCAACTTTTACAGCGGTGGTCGTGGCGGATCCAGGATTTCAACGCGGAGATCCAGCATGTGGCAGGTCGAAAGAACATCACTGCAGATGGACTTTCTCGGCAGGAATCGTCCAATTCACCAATAAAGTGAGACTTTGCTGTGGACGTTATTGTGCTACTGGATTTTAAAACGGGAGTCAATAAGCAGACTAGTAAAAATGTTCTAATAACTTGTCTTGTTTTTCAGGAGGTTTGTATGCATTTATTGTTGTGTATAAATTTATAACTCATTTTATTCCCCAACCCCCCTGTGTACAGGTCCAGGTATTAAACCAGCCCCATACTTTGTTTTTTTAAAAGACCGGGGGGGGGGAGAGAATATCGAATAAAAAATTATTCAGTTTGTTTTACTACCACAAAAATCCCTCGTGTCTCCTTGGCATTTATCATCTGCAGTTATATTCATATACTGTAACACCGGTTCTGACATTAATTCACCATCAGCACATATAATTCACAGCGCATTATTTTATTCCTGAAATTATTCCTGTTTAACCCCTTTCTCCACATCGTTTGTAGAAAGGTGGTGTTTGGAAGTGGTGGTGCTTAGCTTGAGCAGGGAGTGTCCACGGACAGGCCTGTGGTAAAGAGCCTGTGTCGTGGCACGCTGTCCCCTTTCGTACATTCCTATATCCCAACCCTTGCTCTTCTTTTTATGTACTTTTATAACTTGTATACCCAACCGTTCCATCAATGTCTTGTTTAGCCAGAGGAATGTTCAGCCTTTTAAATTTAACGGAGACAGGGCAGCGGAACTAACAAGATGAAATCTGAATGGGTTGTATAAAGTTACACTTTTGCATGCCACTTCTCCCACCCCTCCCGGCAAGAGTCTTAGACCTTTAACAGCTTTGTGACAGAGATTAAACAGGTAAAGCATGCTTGCTGTGCCAGAACAGTTATCCCTGGTGAACTGTTGCTGCAAGGAGAGGCAGAGGGCACAAACAGAACAACTGGCAGTCTAACCTTGGGAGAACAAACGAGCCAAAGACATTGGCAAGTATATTAATAACTTTATTACAAATATTAAATTTGATGGACTTGATACCCAATAAACAAGCATTTAGGATGAATGTCTAGACCAGCCTTCCTCAACCTGGGGCGCTCCAGATGTGTTGGACTGCATCTCCCAGAATGCCCCAGCCAGCTGGCTGGGGCATTCTGGGAGATGCAGTCCAACACATCTGGAGCGCCCCAGGTTGAGGAAGGCTGGTCTAGACGCTGCTCCATCAGGACAACACAATACAGATTAGAATTGTAATGAAGGGCCCGTGCCCTTAGGCGACAGCACTGTATAGGATGTGGGGGTACCAGCTGTCATTTTTTATGCTCCAGTGCATTTGCCAGTCCCATTTCTTCATTTGCTGCTTCGCTGAGTGAAGTATAGGTCAGTCGTCTTTAGATTCCAAGGCAGTTTTCATGTCTAGATACGAGAAAGAAAGAAAGAAAAAACATGTTAAAAATGATGCTGCATCTCACGAATGAACAATCGCTGGTAGGGATGCTGATCCACGTAGCCAGGAGAGGTTTTTGGCATGCCTGGAGAAGAGCAGGAAGTCCTGAGGGTTCACCCATAGCATCGAATCAGCTTATTAGTCCTGCCTGTCTCCCTTGTGCAGCTATCCAGCTCCACAGATGGCAGGTGAAGCCTGCTGATATCACATACTGATATGTGAACGACAGTAGCACCACCTCCTATGTTTTCTTGATTGCACATGCAAATAAATGCACACGTGCCATGTGGACAGCCTCCCCCAACCTCATTAGACGAGAAGTGGAATAAAAATGTAACGAAGGACACCGTCTGTACATAGCATGAGAAACAGCAGAACCCCAACCTGGGTTCTTCCAGATGTTTTGGTCTACAACTCCCATAATCCCCGGTCATTGGCCATACCAGCTGTGGCTGGTAGGAATTGTAGTCCAAAACATCTGGAAGGTACTAGGTTGCCTATCCCTGTGGAAGCCAGAGAAATGCAAAGCAAGGACAATTGAAGGAACACAGTGTGTGATTTGCGTGGGACTGTCCGCTCTTCCCATGAGCCGAGAAACCACTTGTTACAGAGCTTTCCGTAGTTCACGGTAGTCAGAATTGCTACAGTCCTGCTGACACACCACCTTTTGCTCTTGCCCTGAGAAGCACACGCTCTGGAGAAAGGCCTTGCATCAGGCAAAAGTCTCCTCAGGCAGCCTTTGCCGTGCTAGTGGCAGAATTGTGCCTTGGGCAAGGCAGGAGATAAATATTTCAGGGCCTGAAGCTTTTCAGCAGCACTTTTGTCACACCATACCGTTCGTAAACAACGTGGCTTTCCCCAACCTGGTGCCCTCTGGATGTTTTCAACTACAGCTCCATCATCCCTGGCTGAGGCTGGTGGGAGCTGAAGTCCAAAACAGCTGGAGGGCACCAGATTAGACCGCCCAGAGAGCTTCGGCTATTGGGCAGTATAAAAATGGAATAAAATAAATAATTGGGAGAGGCTATTGTAGGGTCGGAGCAGAGACAGATCATTCCCAGCAGCCTCTGCTCCCTGTTGTCACCTACCATATATATATTGGGGATACCAGGGATTGAACCTGCAACGCATGAGCTCTCTCCTGGAGAGGGGACAAGCAGAAGCAGTGTAAATTTAGAAGGGCCTGAGCACTAATTTGATTACTGCTGCTCCTACAGCTTGTGATCAGCAGAAGAATAGGGTGCTTTCCCTGCTCTGGAGGGTAGCGGTGCGTCTTCCCTATCTCTCTCTGGAGCTTGCGGGGAGCCGAGACCGTGGGCTCTGTCCTTCCAGGGATCGTGCTGCTGTTGCTCTGTGCTTTGCCGCACGTAGCCTTGGAGCTGCTCTGTGAAAGGAATCTATTTCCCCCCCTGTGGAGTTACAGAAACAGCAGTCACTGTTTTTCTTCCTTGGCACTTGGCATGCGAAGTAAATTTCCATAGCTTTCCACAAATGCAGGAAGGCCCGCAAAGCCTTCCTTATAACCCAATTTAAATGAACCCAAACAACCATAGCTGATTCAAAAGCCATTGGCTCATATTATAATACTCTACTGGGCGTGCACCTATTGCAATTTAGCCCATGGGTGTATGCTTCAAAATGGGTGGACAGGTGTCAGGCTGGCAGGAACCACTTTGGTTTTTACTAGAACGTTGAGATCCATCAACCAAAAAACTGGTGCAAAAGGCAGATTGACTAACAGATAAAGTCTGAAATATTTCTTGGCTGCCTATCAGTGCAGAAGCGCTCCCAAGGTGTCTCAGCAAAAAAAATACAAACTTTCACAGATTAGCGAGTCCACTCTGTCGGATGGACTCCAGTTCATGAAACCTATGCCATAATAAATTTAAAGCTGCCACAAAACGCCATCGTTATATTTCTGCAACAGACTAACATGGATAAAAAGAGTTAATTAAATAAAAACACACACACCACCTTTTGCTCTTGCCCTGAGAAGCACACGCGGATAAAATTAAAAACACCCTGCTCTTAAATATGAATTCAGCTGTGCTTTGCAGGCATGAAAGCTGCCGCACGGAACTGAGTTCTGCTTTGCAGGCACGAACTTACCAACAACTTCACTGTTGGGATGAAGCGATTTTCCTTCGGCGCAGAAGTGATGCTTAGGCTTGGGCATCTCCAGGCCAGCGAGGAGGGTCATGAAGTCCACCACGGTGTCGATGTTCTCCTTGTCGGCGGTGACGTCCCTCAGCGTGCACAGGACGCTCAGCCTGCTGAAGGACTTGACTTCCGAGATATTGGCCCGCAGGAACAGCAAGATGATATTCAGGTCGTTGAAAGGACAGGTCAGCATCTTCCTACTGAGGAGGTCAAACGCCGGCAGCATCTCGTAGATGGACAAGAGCCGCTTGTCCCACTGACACAGCTGGAGCAAGTGGTAGATCACGACGGGCCCCAGGAGGACGTAGACGCAGCCGAGGCAGATGCTGGTCAGCTGGAAGACTGAGAAGAGAAGCAGCTTGCAAGGAATCGAGTCTGGGAGGTGAGCCTCGTCTCTGAGGAGTCCCGCCTTGACCGAGCAGCTGAACTCCTCGTGGAAAAACACGGCCACGTGGCAGTAGCCCAGGTAGAAACAAGTGGCGGCGATGAGGGAGAGGAGCACGAGGTTCCGCAACACGTAGATGCCGACGAGGTAGTGGGAGCGTTGCTTGCACGTGAGGTACCTCTCCAGCAAGGGGAACTCAAAATATCGCTCCTTGCGAGCCCTGGGCAAGAAGACAAAGAAGGACCGTGAAGCTGGAGTAGAGCTTTTGGGTCTTTATATGGGTTCCTCGGTGGGCCCTGCCTCTCTGTGCAGAGAAGGGAAGAGGGAGGTGTAGAGGGAAGCAGGGCTATTAAAATGCCTTTTTTTCCTCCTCCCTCCCTGCTCTTTTTCCTTTTATGCCATGCCCTTTTAGTTTGTAAGCCTGCAGGCAGGGACCACTGTTGTTTTTATTGATTGTATGTAAGCCACTCCAGGAGCTTTTTTGGCTGAGGAGCGGGCTAAAAATGGTTTCATTAAATATAAATACAGGAGTGCTCGAAGAGAGCTGGAGCAAGAGCTATGGGGGCCTATGAGACACGCCTGATGATGCTCAAAGAGCCAGCTGCTTCCATCCCACTGTGGAAATGCCAAGACATTCAGGGCTGTATCCAACTGTCTCATTCTGCAAACTTAAAAGAGCGGTAGCGGTGCTCCTCCGAAACGTTCTGCTGCACAAGCGGTTGCCCACGACGCTTGCCCAATGGGTTCCACAAGCACTATGCACAACAGGTTGCACAAGCGTCATGTGCCACCACTTGCGCAAATGTAACTAGTTGGGTTCTCCTCTTGTACATAATTCAGAATGTAGTTTCCGCTAGGACAACATCGTTTGTGCTAACGGAATGGCAAAAATGGATGCTACCCAGAGTCTCCAAGATATGCCTTGGGGCCTGCTGCTTCTCTCCTGTACCACCTTGGCCTCCCTCCCCAGGATGTAGCACATAGCCACAGTGGTTAAGCATTTTGAGCTAAACATTATGGCTTAGTGTGTCATGTGAACCATTCCTAACCATGGTGGCTGTATAACCATGGTTTAAACACGCTTGCTAACCAATTGCTGCAAAAGAATTAGTGGCCTAACCATGGCTTAGTGTGTTGTCTGAACAGGCCCCAAAGGAGCTATCGAAGGTGCTGAACCCATTTCAGAGTTACGGTCTCCCCCATAACCGCCCAATTTGTTCAACTGGAGATACCAGGCATTGAACCCGGGCCCTTCCGTCTGCACTGCCTGCGTTCCCCAACACTGAACGTCCGTCAGCGTCCCTCCCTTTGCGCTTACTTGTCAAACTCCTCCCCCAATTCCTCCGGGTCTGTGCCGTCCTGTTGGAGTTTCACCATGTACTGCACCAAGCGGATGGAACGGTTGTAAGATTTATCCAGTTCATCGATGATGAAGAACAAGTCGCAGTTAAGGGAGGGGGCAGCGGCGTATCTCCAGAGCAGGTAGGGGAGGTACATGACAACTGCAATCACCAGCAAGGAATATGGAAAGACCTAGAGAAGGAAAAATATGGGGGCGGGGGGGGGGGGGAGCACAGTTGGGATTGCTGCAACGCTTGACCAAAAGCAGTAGCAGCCCAAACTCTACCTAAGTCACCCAGCCCAGGAACACTGGAAACTGCCGTAAACCAAGTCAGGCCATTGCTTCATCTAGCCCAATATTGCTGGCACTGGTTGGCAGCAGCTCTCCAGAGTTCCAGGCAGGGTTTTCCCCCTAGCCCTGAGACCTTCCAATGGAAAGCAGGAGCTTCTATCATGGAGCCCCGGCCCCTTCCTCAGCTCCCCCTGCTGGGTCCTTCATTATCACTATCACCTTTATTATGCTTAAGGGGCCCCTAGAATCATAGAATGGTAGAGTCAGAAGGGGCTTATAAGGCCATCGAGTCCAACCCCCTGAACAAAAGAAGACAAAGAATTCAGTGTAGCTGCTACGCCTATGTGTGAACATAATATGGCTCTTAGAGGGGAGAACTTATAAGAAGTTAGTATTTGCTTATTTAGGCTGCAATCCTATGCATGTGTAGACAGAAGGAAAGTCCTACAATTCCCAGCATGCTTCAGACAGCATGCTGGGAATTTTTCTGCCTAAACGTGCCTAGGATTGCACCTTTATTTATTTAAGAAAGGTGTTAAACGCCGTTCTTATATGTTCCTGAGAGCTAACGGTTCTCAGACGCGTGGCCCTTGTCGAGCAGGTTAGAGAAGTCTCTGTGTTTCTGGCAGTTCACGAGGAAATCACCAGCTGCCCTTTCGTTTCTTTGGCGCTCCGCCTGGAAATGTGGCAGCAGCAAATATTTATTTATTTATTTATTTAGAATATTTATATACCGCTCCCCATTAAAAAAATTCGGAGCGGTGTACAAGGAAAATGAAAACAAAAACAGAATAAAAACAGTTAAAACAAAATTTAAAAGAAGCAATAGCAGTAATCCAAGGCTGCATGTTAGAGAAAGGCTTCTTGGAATAAAGATGTTTTCAGGAGGCGCCGAAAGGAGTACAAGGTTGAAGCCTGCCTGACCTCCAGAGGCAGGGAATTCCACAGGAGGGGCGCCACCATGCTGAAGGCTCTTCCCCTGGTGGATTCCAATTGGAGGATGGATCTATGTGGAACCACCAGGAGCAGGCCCTCAGATGACCTCAGTGACCGGGCAGGTTGGTAAGGGAGAAGGCGCTCTCTCAGGTATCCTGGTCCATCCCTGTGCCGTGCCACCTCTCCCACTTCCGTCCCATCCCTCCTCAAGACCTGCATTTGTTTCCAGCGCCCCAATGCAGCCTCCTCCAACCCAGTGTCTTCCCAGCCATGCTAGAACATGTAGGCCAACACATCCATGCTGGCTGGGGGATGCTGGGAGTTGTAGTCCAACAGACATGGAGGGCACCAGGTTGCAGAAGGCAACCACCTGAGACCATGCCATATCTCTTCCTTATTTACCCTGGCCTTTTGAGATTGTAAGCTCCTTGGGGCAGGGACCTGTTAAGCTCCATGCACACTGATGGTGCTACAGGAATATATATTATATGTGTATGTTCAATGAGAAGCAAGATATTAATACTGCTAAAACTAGAATAATAATAATAATAATAATAATAACGTTAAAACTAGAACAATGTATATATGTATATATTCCTTCCTTCAAAACCCAAAAGTGCCCCAACCTGATACCTTGAGGACCCAAAGAGATTTGGATCTAGAGTCTCCCACGGCATCGGAATCATAGTGAAGCAAGGAGTCCCAACACACAGCATCCACGTAGGCAGATTGTTTCCCTGTGAAGTTGCCCGGAGAGAAACAGCTGATCTGGGAGCCTGGAATGGAAAACAAGGAGGAAAACAGAGCTGTTAGCCTCAAGCACAGTTTTCACGAATGCGAAATGCACCTGCTCCATCTCAGGGGAGCACTTCTCCACCGCTGCTCTGCATCACAAGCTGGTGAATGGTCTTTCCTGGCCCATGAATGGGACATGTCCCATTTCGGAGGGAAGGAGGGATCCCTCAGCGGTAGAGAGCCGCTTGGCCTGCAGATGGTGCCAGGTTCAATCCCCAGGTAGGGCAGGAAAAGATTGGGAGGGAAATAAAGGCACAGCCATCCCCTCCTGGTTTGGGGGCAATGAAGACTCATGAGCTTTACAGAAGTCTCGTTCTGAGCAAATGAAACCCCCAAGAACCACTTTGTTGATATGGATCAACACCGCCACCTGCAGGTTTGGACTCTCCTTGGGAGCACGGCTACTGTCTTCACACAGCGCGTAGTTAAATTATGGAACTCACTATCACAGGAAGTAGGGAGGGCCACCAATTTGGATGGCTTTAAAAGGGGGTGGGATCAGATCCTGGAGGTGAAGGCTATCAATGGCTACTAGCCCTGATGGTTGTGTGCTATCTCCAGTATTCGAGGCAGTAAGCCTGTGTGCACCAGTGGCTGGGGAACATGGGTGGGAGGGTGCTGTCGCACCATGTCCTGCTTTGTTGTTCCCTGGCCGACGGCTGGTTGGCCAGTGTGTGAGCAGAGTGCTGGACTAGATGGACCCTTGGTCTGATCCAGCATGACACTTCTTAGGGTCTTATGATGAGCGCCTGCATTTCAAAAATTTCCATTACGTCACTGGCAGGGTACATCCTATGGATAAGATAATATAAAATGACTTAGAACTGCCATCAAAAGCTCTCTTCAGGTCATAATCCAAAGGTGCAAGACACAGATTCCGTGTCCCAGAGTGCAGGACACGGAATAATGGACTCAAGTTAGAGGAAGCCAGATTCCGGCTGGACATCAGGAAAAACTTCCTGACTGTTAGAGCAGTGCGACAATGGAACCAGTTACCTAGGGAGGTTGTGGGCTCTTCCACACTAGAGGCCTTCAAGAGGCAGCTGGGCAAGCATCTGTTGGGGATGCTTTAGGGTGGATTCCTGCATTGAGCAGGGGGTTGGACTCGATGGCCTTGTAGGCCCCTTCCAACTCTGCTATTCTATGATTCTATGGCTTCACCCAGTTCCAAAGGCCTGGGTAAGGTGGTGGGTGGGTCCATGGCTTAGGGGTTGAGCCCCTGCTTTGCACATAGAAGGTCCCAGGTTTGATCCCCGGCATCTCCAGATAGGGCTGGAAAAATTCCTGCCTGAAACCCTGGCTGCCAGTCAGTGTCGACAATACTGGGCTAAATGGACCAAATGCATACAGTGAAGCCAAACACCTAGAAGAGGAGCTTTCTGACCCCTCGCTTAAAGCAGCAGCCCAATCCAGGTTCCCTACTTCCCAAATCACACCAAAATGATGGCGGGTAGGGGGGAGGAATAAAGGCACAGTCATCCACGCATCTCCAATCTGAACCAATGAAGGTCCACTATTTTGGCAGGGGGCATTGAATCCACACAGGTCTTGGCCAGGAAGGCATGCCCAGCCTCAGGATCCCATGCCTTCCGGCACTTTTGGCCACCTCCACCAGCTGCCTTGCTTGCCACCAAGAGAAGGGAAGCCTTGTCCTTCCCATCCACCTCATTTGTAAAATGCCAAATACGTTGTCAGTGTAATCTAAATCCTAGCACTAACCATCATCAATTTCAGCTGCATGCTCAAAAACCCCCAAAATGTAACTTGTGAGTCAGGACAAGCCAGAGGGGTTGGTGGTGGTGGGGGAAGGAAGGTTTTGTTTATTACCTCTGGATCCACCCAACCTAACACACAACCATTCTCTCTCCAGAAATAAACATTCCTGAGGCAGGCTGGGAATGGCATCCGTGCAACCTCAGCTGAATTAAGAGTCAGATTGCTGCAAAGCCACATACAGGTCGGTGTGTTTGCTGTGTACATTGCTGCAGACCAAAGAGTAGACCCTGGAGAGATTCAAACAGACCTCGTTGCTTCTGCTGCATCTGGTCTCGAACAGTGCAATCCTATGCATGTTTATTCATAAGTAAGCCTGACTGCATTGCTCTCAGGCAAAGATGCACAGAATTGCAGCCTTAGGCTGCACTCTTGAACATGCTAATGACTTGGGAGCACGCTCCACTCAACTCTATGGAATGTACATTTACTTAAATATTTTAAATTATATTCTATCCTCCTTCTAAGCTCATGGTGGGATGCACGGTTCTCGACCACCTTTTATCTTCACAACAGCCTTGCAGGGTAGGTTGAGCTGAGGCATAGTGACTGGCCCAAGGTCACGCCGTGAGCTTCACGGCTGAGCGATGTTTTGAGCGAGGTCTTCCCAGTCCTATTCTGACCCACTAACCCGGTGCTCTCCAACTCCAGATGTTTCAGACTACCACTCCCATCATCCCTGAGCATTAGCTCTGCTGACTGGGGCTGATGAGAATAGAAGGCCAAAACATCTGGAAGCACCAACTTGGGAAAGAGTGCTCTAACCACTATAGCACACTACAATGTAATACAATTGCAATGTTAAAGTCCAGAGCAGAATGGTAACAGCTCTGAAGCAGTTATACAGAAGCATCCAGGATCTGGGGGTGCGGAGGGGCTTTCAGGCAGTTGTGCAGGCAGCTGAGTTTGAAAATATAGGTAACAAAGAGAGAAAAATATGTGTGTGTGTTTAACAAAGCCATTGTTAAACAGGGATATATAGTCTGTAATCTCTATTGAACGTTGCAGTTTCTGCCTTCGGCAGTGACAATACAAGATCTGAAACACACACGCACACACACTGGACGACCGTTATAGAATGTCAGTGCTATGGAAGTCATTCCCAGGTAGTAAAAAAAGTCCAGGAAGTGGTGTTACCCTAACCCCCTACCCCCATTGCAACTAGGAATGCTGCAGACATCTGCAACAGGTTCAAACGAATTCGGATTCCTACGAATCCAACCCACAGACTGCGCAGAGAACTGGCTTTTTCCGAGTTGTGTGGATTTGTGGGCTGTTCTTTGTTTTGTTTTACGTTGGGGGAGCATTCACACAAATTCACACTTGCACAAGAGGAACAGAATTCTCGCGCAAGACACATGCTAAAGGCTGCAGTCCTTGCACACATTCTCAAGAAGGGCAGCAATGGGGAATGTGTGGCCCTCTAAGTATCGTTGGACTTCAGCCTCCATCATCCCTCACCATTGTTTATGCTGGCTAGCATGATGGGAATGCAATCCAACAACATTCGGAGGACCACACTCATTCCCCATTCCTAGTTTAGAGGTTGGCAACCTGGTACCCTCCAGATGTTTTGTACTACAACTTTCCCCAATCCCTTGGCCCTGCTTGCTGGGGCTGATAGAAGTTATAGTCCAAAACATCTGTCAGGTTGCCTACCCCTCATTTCATTTATTTTATACCCCGCCTTTCTAGCAAAGAAACAGTGCTCAAGGTGGCTGACGATAACAAAACCCAAAATTTTAAACAATAAAAAAAAATTTAAACACAGTTTAAAAAACACACAGCAATAACAGAATACAAACAACACCCAACCCAACAGACCAGCTTACATGCCAAAAGGCCTGCTTGAATAAAAACATCTTTGCCTGCTGACGGAAGGACAACAGAGAGGAAACCAACCTAGCCTCCCTTGGCAGGGAGTTCCAAAGTCTGGAAGCAAACTCCGAGGAAAGCCTTCTCGGTGGCTGCCCCAGACAAAGAGGGAATAAACGAAGAGCTTTGTGGCACCCTAAGGACTACCACGCTAACATACCGGTGGAAAATTCCCGTGCGAACACCAATGACACCAAGAAGAGGGGGAGTCCTACGGTGACAAACTTCATGATGCGGTCACACGATAACTCCAAGCGAAGCCGTTTTGCCCGGGAGCCGCTCGGATCCGGGAGCAAAGCATCTGAGAGCATGTACTCGCCAGCGGTGTGGGCGAACGACATGATTCCTTAGGACAGGCCGAGCACCAGGCGAGCAGAGAAGAGGCAGCGGCTACCCGGTCTCCAAACAGAATCTAAAGCAACAGGCGGCTTGGCCTCTTGTGCCTGTCAAAAGGCTGAAAGCTTTCTTTGCAGAGAATTAAGTACTGGACAGTTGTAAATAAGAGCCTGGGCTGTTCAGCTGAATGCAAGGATAATTACAAGGTAGCTTGTAAGGAACGGGTTGCCATCTGTCCCCAAAATAGAGCAATGTGCAGAGCAGTGTTTTGTGACTGCTGGGGCCGCCACGTTCCTCAGCCTGCCACAGGCATAGCAAGGCAAGGCTGAGCCCTTGTGGTTTTACCTCCCTCTGTCATAAGCAGATGTTATTTTCAGCCATCCTCTGCAGGCATGTGGGGCTCTGTGGCTTTGGTTTCACATCCAGGGACATGCAGGGGTGTGTTTGGTGGAACAGCTGGTGGCCGATGGATAATCCTGGGCCTGATTTTCAGAGAAGAGGGTGGCATGGGGGGTGATCAGCCCACTTGGAACACTTGCATTCGGAGAATATTTTTAGGCCTGTGGGGTGCGCGGTGGGATTGGCAAAGCTTTTTTCCCATCCTTGATGCCAAAGAAGACACGCTGCAGGAATTTCGAGAGAACGCCACAGCTCCAGCTCTTCACTAATAAACCAGAGATGGGGTTTCTTCCAGAGGCACAGAGAAAACATGCTTGGAACCAGCTCAGTTCCCAAACTTTGTTCTAACCAGAGGCCCTAAAGCAATCGCAAGGCTTGACTTCTTAACAGCACTTTCAAGCATTCAGAATGCATCCCGTGCGTTGTTGAGTTGTAATTCTTACAAGCACCCTGTAAGGTAGGTCAGTATTTGTACTCTCCCTGTTTCAGGTGGCTTGACTGAGGCCACCTCGTGAGTTTGTGGGGGAGGCGAGATTAAAACTGGGGATGTTCCAGTTTGTAGCTCACTCTCTTAGACATTATGCTTCACCAGCCACTACCAAAGCTAAAACAATATCCCAACCCAGGAGTGGGTAATGTTTTTGTGTTTTTTCCTGTCAAGGGCTGCATTCTCTTCAGGGTAATCTGCCAGAAGCTGCATATGGACAGTGGGCGGGCCATAGCCAGTAGTGGGCGGGGCCATAGCCAGTAGTGGGCGGGGCCACCCTTTTCTCTTCCTTTCTGCCACCCCCTTTTCTCTCTCTCTCCCCACCTCACCCCCTGCACAGCTACTGGGAAAGACATAGCTCCTGCCAGAGGTCTGAGGTAATCTCTTGCAATGGGCTTTAGAAATTAGACCACAGGCCACCCACCCATCCTGATCTATCCAGCTTCTTTCCTTGCCAACAAAATCCACCTCACACAGCCCAGGTGGATGTAATTTAAGGGTATCGGATGCACCATTTCAGCGTCCCTGACTGCCAGTCGATATATTTGGGGCGGTCAGCTTCGGCACTCACCAGTCCGTATGACCAACAAGCACATATGCTACCTGATGCAGGCTGAGCCATTTGCACAGCTGGCTTCTGGCAATGAGCACAGAAGTTTCCTGGCTAAAAGACTCGCTTTCTCCCTGGGGCATTTTCCACACTATGCTACAGTGCTAAAGTAGGAACCTCAAAAATCTTGCTCAAGCTCCTTGGAGATTTCAAAACACTGATTTTCAAGCTTATATTTGTACCACGATTCAGGGTCTACCCAAATCCTCCGCTCCTACACATGGAGCATCCTTTCACTAACCTCAGCCTCTACTCAGCCTCTTTCCTGGACACAGGCTCTTTGTGCTGTAGATCAAAGACTGAAGAATGCCAGTCTGTGTTGTGTTAAATCTGAGCTTTTAATTCTGTCCCCAGTATTATATCACAATTTATGGGTAACAATGCAATCATAAAACTTCATAAGGAACAAGCCATATCAACCCAGAGTGCCATAGCCTGTTTTGTTTAGAGAATGGACAGACATCAGGAGATAATTCTTGAACTGTCATTCAGAACATGAAAGGCAACACCCTGGAAAAAAAGGATTTCTTTCAAGAGTAATAACTTCAACCCTCCAAAAATCAGTGGATTTTGGAATTCTATCATTTCGGTGTACTGCAGGATTTGGCAGTTCTTATCCCCACCCCAACCCTTACAGAACAAGAAAACCCTACAAAATTCTGCAAGTGACTATATGATGCAGAGTGCTGAAATCTGGCCGCTGCCACTAGGAAAATACCTTACCCCTTCCTCTGCATAACCCCAGATGCAGCCATACTATTGGGGCTGCAGCAGTATTGTCCTTCATGTTTTCTGACAAACCAAGATTGCATAATGTCAACTAGAAAAAAAATATTTTTAGCATCGGGGTAAGCAGAAAGGATGGAGCCTTATTTTGGTTGGGGCAGCTGGGGCATGAGTTTGAATGGACTTGATTCAGCAAGTTAGCTCATACAAAATGTTTAAAACCCTTTTTAGTAAAATATTTTAACTATACACTGAAATAAAAAAAAGTATTATTTTATTGTGTCAAGTCACAGTTTATGGGAAAACGACGGAATCGAGAGGTCAGAGATGGTGCAGCAGCTGCTCTCCCTGTTGCATTAGGAGAAACTAGCCATCCATCCAGTGTTTTAACTGAGCCATTTTGCAGTTTAGCCGATCCACTTGTATACAGCCACACACAGTAACGAGAGAGACTCACACTTTTTGTTTTGCCCGTATATTCATGCGGATGGAACCCAAAGTCAGCTGTTTTTCAATGTGGCCTGTATACATGGTAAAAAGCCACAACAAAAGAATGTGTGGCTTATGGGCATTATAGGGAACTTGGTTGGTGTGTTTGGTACACCCTAACTTCTGCAATGTGTGAAGAAGCTCTCATATGAGAGAGAGAGAGAGCACTCATAGACTTCGCTCTTGAATTTGGACCATGAACTAAAAGATCAAAGAAAAGATAGTGAAATGTGGCCTTATAGGAACTGTTCCGGCCCCAGATTGCCTTCTGGATCACCCGCTGGGGCCAGATGACATCAGCAGACAGAGCTGGATGTCAGGGGACACTCCTGTCCCTTCTACTGAAGCCTCCCCCACCCACCCCGACACCATTTGGGTCCCCTTCTTCTGTGCAGACATGGAGCAATTGCTCTGTGCACAAGTTTCTCCACACAACGAGAAGCCTGGAGCCACCCTTCCGTGTCTCTCCCTGCAAGAGGCTCTCTCAGTGATTAAGGAAGGCAGCCTCTCTCTAGTGTTGGGAGAGGAAGACTCCACTGTTACCTCCCATCATTGATTCCTGTGATCTTCCCATAAGTAATCAGAGATAAGCGTGGGGTTTCCTCTGCTGGCACAACTTCTCTCTAGTGCTGGGCATGGCCTGGAAGAGAACTGCTATGGGTCAAGTTTCCCCACTTCTGCACGAGAGTGCCGTAGACAGAACAATTTGAAGCTTTCAATACTATATTCAAGATACAATCAAAATCGAGACAGAGTTTACGTCTTCT
This sequence comes from Elgaria multicarinata webbii, assembly GCF_023053635.1. NCBI lineage: Eukaryota > Metazoa > Chordata > Lepidosauria > Squamata > Anguidae > Elgaria > Elgaria multicarinata. Next base: position 21,985,283 of record NC_086182.1, read on the forward strand.
TTTAATAATACCGATTCTGTATGGTTGGTTAGAATGCTCAAAGTTATTTGTATACATTACCTTGTTGTAACCCTTCCAACATCACACATCAAAGTTATTTTCCCCAAGCTGTAGAAGCAAATATGGCAGATTGGCTGGCGGGGGTGATGGCTGCTAAGGCTAGGAGACACTGGCTTGCCAGATCTTCTGAGTTCATACCAGAAGCAAGATCCAAATCAGCGACTTCCTGATTCATTGTTCGGTCTCTTACCTTCTGCAGGTTGGGCATTTCAGTCCAATGCATCTAGAGCGCCCCAGGTCCTGGGGAAGGCTCTACTACACCATCCTAACTGATTGCATCTCTTTTAAAAAAAAACTCTGCTCCAGTAAGATCACATCCATTCAGTACAAGCCAAATTATTTATTTAAGCAGAGCAGCAGTTTCTGCTGGGCTAACTTCCCGACGCCTCTCAACGCCCAGCGTGGAACATTGCCTCACAAATAACTGTTGTTTCAATAACCAAGGGAAGTCACGTGGCCTGCGCAATCTTTAAATGGCCCCATTTCCCCCCCAAACAGGCCTCGGGAATGTGGAGTTCCATTTATGGCGCCTGCCAGAAGCATGAGGATTCTTTGGAGGGCTCCATGCTTCTGAGAAAAGCAGACCTCTGTTTTGGACTTGGCTATCTCAGGATCCAAAGCACTCTGCACTTCATGGAACCCCCGCCCCCCACCTCCCATAAGGTCCCAAAAAGTCACGGAAAAACATTTCTCCAAAAAAGTAGTTCAGGCCACCAGTCTTTGCTCACTGTTGTCCCAATTCGGGAAAATCCATCTTCAGTCGCTTTAAGGAACGCGTGAAGAAGACGGGTGGTCTGCAGACCACGTGGATTTTCTCCTCCCTCCTGCCACTGAGCTCGGGCAGCGTGAGCTGGCAGGCGTGGAGGTGGAGGGGAAGATGGCGGGCTTTGACTTGCTCCAAGCCCAGTCTCTTCAACGTACCCGCAGGGAGCTTCTGCAAAAACAAACCAAAAAGAGGAAAGAAGGGGTGATCTACTGAGCAGCAATGGCAAGGTTCTCTGAGCGTTCCACCGCAGATCTCCAATTACGTTACATACAACAAAAAGTTCTCTTTTGGTCATATTGGACCACAAAGAAATGAAGGAACAGAGAAGGAAAACTCCTACGAAACACAGCCATAAAGACTGATCGCTTTCGGCAGGCCTACCCAGATGAATTTTAAGATGTCTGATTGTTATTTTAATATTGTATCTGGTTTATATGTTTTTAACCAGTTTTATGTATTTTATTGTGATTTTGTATTTAATGTTATTCCCTGCCTCAATCCAGAGGGAGAGGCAGGTAAGAAATAAATATTCTATTCTATTCTATTCTACATGCAATGCCCCTCATGTGGATAAAATGCACAGGATGTGCTAGGTAGAAGTAGCAGGAAGATTCTTCAAGCAGCAGCATAGAATATTTGACAGTGGGAATTGACTGGTGGGCCAGGCCTATTCCAAGCAAGCCTTCATAGCCAGGCATAACGAACACCTATTTATTACACTGAATTTCAACATCGCACTTGACAACTCCTGTGCCCCTTACCTGTGGTGCTAGTTTGCTCCAGTGGGAGTATTTGTGATCCCCAAGGATTGGGCAGCCTAAGCCATAGGCCAAGTGGACTCTGAGTTGGTGCTTCACTCCTACACATAGGGGAAGGGAAAAGACAGGGGTCACAACACACACACAAAGACGTCTTAATGCATAACAGCCAAATGTACTTGTTCAGTCATGGCAATTACCCGCACAGACATATATTCAGGCTGCCTCTAGGGAAAGAGTAAACTTTGACTAGCTAATCCTGCTGGGTACCAACTGTAGCAGAGAAACCAGGCAATGAGAGGGGGTAGAGCAAAATACTATTGCAAGCCCTCCCAGAAAGTTTCAAGTTGACCAATTTTCATCTGTATCCCACAGTACAGAACAAGCAGCAAAACTGTCCAACTGAGATTAAAACCATCAGATCCTGAGATTCTTGGGTAGGCTTTTGATGCCAGCATCACTTGTTCTATTTTAGATACCTCCGAAGAAACTGACAGAACCGGACTGGAAACTAGAGGCACCAAAGAGGGGTGAATGGGAGTCCCGTCTCACCTGTGACTGGCTGCAATTCCAGCAGGGAGCAAGAGGAACAACTACTCAGCTCACGGTACCGGGTCACTGCCATATAGGCATCTCTGTGCTGGCGCACTTTGAACAGCTTCCCATCCTCATCGGACATGCGATAGTTTGGAGCAAGCGCCATCTAAGCCAAAAAAAGACAAGGAGATGCATCACAGGGTAGAGGCGCACCACTCAGCACCAGCTTCTCATTGCTAAAAAGCATTGAACAGTGAGGGCAATTAGTAGACTGAATAGAGAAGGGGTAGGGGAGACGGTCATCTCTCTCAGGCTGCCAGATCATCCCAGCCTGGATATATGCTTCCCTGCATTGTGACTGTGTGGCTTTATTTTATTTATTTAAGGATTTTTATGCCGCCATTCAGCCAAAAAAGGCTCTCTCACGGCGGCTTACAAAAATATTTCTTGACAGTCCCTGCCCACAGGCTTACAATCTAAAAGACATGACACAAAAGGAAAGGGGATTGGGAGGGAGGAGGAGGGAGAAAAGCAAAGCAAATTCAGGCACCACATTCTTAGTTTCAAAGTTCAGCAGTGACACTTGACAGTTGGTAGCAGTGAGGGGGGGGCTCCCAGCTGGAGCTGGACCCAGGCACGATGGAGAGGTGCCTGGCTGCTGCTTCCTCCCCCACTGGTGGCCTCTGCAGAGACAGTTGGTAGCAAGGGGGGGGGCTCCCAGCTGGAGCTGGACCCAGGCACGATGGAGAGGTACCTGGCTGCTGTTTCCTCCCCCACTGGTGGCCTCTGCAGAGACAGTTGGTAGCGGGGTGGGGGGGGGCTCCCAGCTGGAGCTGGACCCAGGCACGATGGAGAGGTGCCTGGCTGCTGCTTCCTCCCCCACTGGTGGCTTGATGGGTGTGTGTTTTAAACAGGACAACCGAGCCTGACTGATTTTGGGCAATAAAGCAAATACAAAAGTACAGCCTGAATGGCTCTGTGGCATAAAAATCTGCTCCCCCGTATGATTTTGATGGCAACAGTCCACTTTGGGCACAATTATAGCAGAGCAGCCTTCTCCAACCTTTACCCTCCAGTACTACAGCTCCTCTCATCCCTGGCCATTGGTCCTGCCAGCTGGGGCTAATGGATATTGTAATTCCAAACTTCTAGAGGGCACCATGTCGGGGGAGGCTGTAGTTGTGCAAGTACGGTGCCATACTGACTGGAAAGACCTCAAGAACCATTTCTTTCAGGGGCTGGTTTCTAGATCTGAGAAGCTGCTCCAATTACATGTGGTGCTGGACTTTCCAAGTAAAAAGCTTAAGTAATAAATCTGCCTCAATGATGGGAGGCATCGAAAACATCAGAAAAATCTCCTGTGGCCAGAAGTGGCAGGTCATTGCAGACAGGAAACAGACCCACCTTATGGTGTGACTGATGGCTCTCCACTTCCTTCTCCACAATGGGAATGTCCACCAGCCCCTCCGATGGCTTAGGTTGGCCAACGCAGATTGCCCTGCCAAGGTATTATTATTATTATTACTACTACTACTACTACTATTATTATTATTATATTTATTTGTAGCCCTTTTGCCCAATGCTGGGCCTCAAGGCGGCCTTACAAAGTTGAAAACATACATTTGGGGTGGGGGAGAGAGAACATAGTTTAAAATACACAACAAAATTATAACACATTAACATAGATGGAGGGCCAGATTATTCTCCAAAGGCCTGCTGGAACAAACAAGTTTTAGCCTGCTTCCGAAAGCCCATCAAGGAGGGAGCCAGCCTAGCTTCCCTGGGAAGAGAGTTCCAGAGCACTGGAGCAGCCACCGAGAAGGCCCTCTCCCATGTTCCCACCAAGCGTGCCTGTGAAGATGGTGGGACTGAAAGAAGGCCTTCTCCAGAAGATCTCAAAGCATGGGCAGGCTCATAAGGGAGAATACGTTCTTTCAAATAACCTGGACCCGAGCCGTATAGGTAACAGTGATGAGCAGCATCATATTTCAAGTCCTCTACTATGGCCATCAGTATTCTTTGCAAGAGGGTCATGGGGTGCTGGGTTTCTCTCCTATCTGGTCCTGCACCAGACATGCAGTCCTGAGGAGACTGCCTGGCTTATAGGAAATCAAAGCTTCTTATGAAGCTATCCGCTGCCCCCCCCAACCCCCCCAACCCACAAAATTAGTTGAATGCAAGTAAGATGTCTCATACCAATACTTCTTTTCCACCTGTCGAGTTCTGAAGAACTCTTGGACCTGGTGTGCGGTGTCCTGGTCCCGTGCAAGCACCATTACCCCAGTGGTTTCTTTGTCCAGCCGGTGACACAGGTGCAAGGGTTCAGCTTTCATGCCATCCAACATCTTTGCCAGGACGGGCAGCACATCTGTGATGCACATCTTCACCTTGGGGCCACCTAGGAGGAAAGCACAAACAGTCTAGATCACATACTTTCCCAAAAGATTTCCTTCCTTGCGCTCCCAAGGGTTATGAAAACTTGGAAGTATCGAAGAATGCAAAAGACAATTTTCCTTCAACGCAGATCAATCCACTGAGTTACTTGGAGAATTGGTTGAAAGTCAACATCAGGTTGACTATGTAATTAGGATGTTGGATATCATGTAACGAGGCAGTGGCCAGCTTTACTGCCCTGTGACAAGTAAAATCTTCCTATAGGCCTCGGCCTAAAGTCTCAATATCATGGCAAATGGAGCAGAAACAGGACCGGGAGCATGGTCAGTAGAAAAAGGCATGGTTTTCTGGGGAATTCTGGAAGGTGAGAATCGGCCCCGACATCAGCTGGATTTAGCCGACGGGCTTGAAGCTCAACATCCCTGTTTTACAACAACTACCAGGCCACTGTAATGACCTTTCGTTAATATCAAAAGGAAGTCAATGACACTGCAATCCACTCACCATGAACAGGGATGCCGTAAGGTTTGTTAATCACCACAATCTCTTTATCCTGGTAGAGGACCCCCCGTTTGAGTGCCTTGGCCAGCACGTTAGGATGAACCCGCTGCAACTGTTGGGTTGTCTGAGCAAGTTCCCGCACACGCCTCAGTACCGGGTCCTTTGGAATCTTTGAACAGCCGAAGAGGAAAGAGTAGGGAAGTTAGTCGGTCCCTTTATTGCATAGCTTTTACAACTGAAATACATTTTTAAAAGCATGTGCATGCAAAAGGCAATCAGATAACAAGAACATGCTCTTTTTCTTCCTTTTTGAAGAAAAAGAAACAACCATAGTAAAAATAGCAAACCGAAAGTACATGAGCTGTAATTGCAACACACTTGGGCAAGCCAATTCCAGTGTCAAACAAGATGTTACATAGGTTTTCAGGGGGCGGCGGCGGTGTTTTAAAAAGGAGCTTTGAGGGAAAGAGATGGACTGGTTAAACCTTTTTTTCCTACGGCCTTTTTCCCACTCAAAATCACTCCTCTGTAAGCAGCTTTGCCACCTACATGGGAAAACATGTCTTTTCTTCTGCGGGTAGGAAAGCATCAGGGAAGATGGGGAAATTTTATCAGAAAAGCAGCTGGTACAAAAAGGGAAAAAGCAGCCCCTCCTTGCTGATTCTCTGCTCAAATGGATCCTCCATTTCATCAAGGTGAGGCAGAGGGAGAAATGGAAAGCGCGGCCACCCCACCTGCTTTCTTGAAAGAGCAGCTACACCAGGCGCCTCCTTGCTCTGAACAGCGTCCATTCTAGCTGATCAGAAGAACTGCTACGCTTAAGAATTGGTGTCTGGATTTATCTCCCCCTCCACCCCAATTTCTGCCATGTCTTTTAGACTGCAAGCCTGCAGACTGGGACTGATTTTTGTTTATTGATCTTATGTAAGCTGCTCCGGCAGCCTTTCTGGCAGAGGAGCAGGAAAAATACTTTAAATAAACAAACTTGTGGCCTGCCAAGGCTGCTTTTCATTAAATCAAACCAACGCTGTGAGACTGTTACAGCCTTCTACCACATAAAGTCTAGCTTGGTCTTTGGCTTGTCAGAACACAACAGTATTGCAAGAACTAATTCAATCTTCACCAGATGCATAGAGTAGACTCTGGAAGAAAACAGGAAAGCACAGGCTGATGGGATTGCGAAAGGGGGTGCAAGGGGGTTCACTAAACATAACTGTGTGAGCCCACTCCTTGCCAGCATCCCCACCTGAGAATCAGGGTCAGAATAGGGTCCCTGGGATCCAGTTGAAAGAATCAGGGAGCTGTTGATGGCAAAGAGCTTTCTCAGCCCAAGTCCCTGGACAGCTGCCGTCTGCCAGAATAGACAATACTGGGGTAGATGGAACAGCAGTCTAAATTAGGCTGAGTTCGAACGACACGCTAATCAACTGGGGTGGGTGGGTAATAGGAACAACCGTTGATTAGCGTGTCGTCCGAACTCAGCCTCAGTGTATCAGTTTCCTAGAAGTTCCTAAATGCAATTGTGCTGTTATTTCGAGATTAAAAGGCAGAATATTTTAAAAAGTGGCTAATCTAGGGTGACCATATGAAAAGGAGGACAGGGCTCCTGTATCTTTAACAGTAGTACAGAAAAGGGAATTTCAGCAAATGTCATTCGAATGCATGCAGCACCTGGTGAAATTTTGTCTTCATTATAACAGTTAAAGCTGCAGGAGTCCTGCCCTCTTGACCAGATATAAAAGAGAGGAGGGCTCCTGCAGCTTTAACTGTTGTGATGAAGAGGGAATTTCACCAGGTGCTGCATGCATCCAAATGACACCTGCTGAAAATCCCATTTCTCTACAACTGTTAAAGATACAGGAGCCCTGTCCTCCTTTTCATATGGTCACCTTAGCTAATCATGCTTGCCAATTATTAAGCCGTTCTGTGGTTTCGCGATCTTAAATTGCAGCTCCTGCACATGGCTAGGAAAGCAAAGAGACCCTCACAAGCCTTTTAAAAGGCTCCCAGGGCACAATGCATGCTGGGAAGTGTAGTTCCCCTCGTCCCGACGCATGCCGGGAAATGAGGCGCCCCCGCCAGTCCCGCCGCCACTCCCAATGGACTGACCTCCTTCTGAGGCTTTTGTTGGCTGCGCTTCTCAGCCCGCATTTTATCTGCCAGCTGCTTGGCGGTGAGAGGGGCGGCCGGGCCCTGGCTGCGCGAAAAAGGCCGCAGAGGTGGCCTCATCATAGCGAAGTCTAGGACGCGGCGAGGGACGCCGCTCCGAGCGGCCATTTTGTTGAGCCCTGTTCGATGTCAAGCGGAATACAGGGGTGGGCGTGGCCTCACCGGTTTCCCCCTCCCCCAATCCTATCGCTCGCGGGCTACCGCCGCGCCAAATCAGAAATGAAGGAGGCGGGACGTCCAAAGCGTTCTGACCAACCGAGTGTATCGTTTCTGTAATAGGGCCAACCACATCCAATAACACTAGGCCTTACGGGCTACAGACAGAGGAAGAGCCAATGGGAAAGGACGAGATGGAGGCGTTTGAGACCAATGGGAGCGGGTGAATGGAGGTGGTGGGCGGGGCATTCCCCTTTTTTACGGTTTAAACGGCCGGCAGTTGAGAGGCAACGGTCGCTGCGCAAGAACAGGAGGAGGCGGCTGAGCCGGCGGTGGTCAGGTATTAGCGAGGGAGGGAGAGACGGCGCGTGCGCGCTCTGAGGGGAGACTGGCTGCGTCTTGCCGGGAGTCCTCCGGCTTCAGGGACACGCTGGCCAAAGCCCCGTTGAGGAGCCCTTTTTAACCCGCCTTTGCTCCCAAGGAGCTCCAGGCGGCGGCGGCGGCGGCGGCGGCCGTGGTTCTCTTCCTTTCCTTCCACCCACATTTTACTCTCAAAGACCCCGTTTGTTGCCTTTGGCCAGCCTGGAGGCCCAACGAATTACTTGGACTACAACTCCCATCGTCTCCAGGATTATGGAAGTTGTAGTCCAAGCAGAAATGACGCCCGTTAAGCTACTCTGGGCTGATTGGTCCAAGGCCACCCGGACTGAGTGGGGGATTTAAGCCCCATACTAATGCTCTAACCATTGTACCATATTGCCTGCAGCGCTTGCTGTGCAGGCAAAGGGGAGGGGAAAAGAGAGTGCATCCCTAGTTTTCACTGTGTTTTGATCACTAGCCTCTCTGGGGGTAGGGGACAGATAAGGGCTTTTTGCAGTGACTGTGGTTAACCACTAACTGGTTAAGTGTCAAACTAGGGTTGGGGAGGACAGGACTCAAATCCTTGTTTAAAGATTAGGTTTATTGGTGGACCTTGGGGAAGTCACTCTCAACTCTTAACCTGCCCTGCAGGCCTGTTTTGGAGAAGAAAAGGGGGGTGCGGCAGAGCAGTGTATCTGCTCTTAGTTCAGTAAGATTTATTTTCTGCCTGAAATGCACTCAAGGGAGATCGCAACAACTACAGATAAGATACAAAACCCGAAATAACATTGATTTGGACTTTTGGTACACCTACCCCAGTTTTTGTCCGTCAACATCTCTCCAGACCCTCCTTAGCCACTGGTACCTGAGACCCGTTTAAGTGGACGTGCTGGGGATTGAACCTGGAACCTTCTGCATACACAGCAGGTGTGCTACCAAATGAGCTAGACCCCTTTTGGATCAGTGGGATAAGTACGTAATAAAGGCATCTGGAAATGTATAATTACCTCTAGAAGGGCAGCCTAGGTAATACGTTACATGAAAAAATAATAGCAAAGTGTTGAGGCACCTTAAAGACAGTGATTGTGGCCATAACATAAGCTGTCTGGCAACAGAATGAGATGCTCTAGAATCCTGCACCAGAGAAAGGAATGGAACAGATGACGTAGTACCAAACAACACAACTCTTACTAAATGTTTATTTCTTAAATGAAAAAAAAAAGGTTTAATGGATGCTGCAATTAAAAAAAATGTCAAATTTGTATCCCTATAAGTCTTGGATAAAAGATCATTGTGCTTTCTTGGAGATGGTGAGATATGATCTGGAAATGTCAGTCGGAACTTGTGCAGACCCTCTTTGCAGCTTGTTCTGGAACTTCGTTGCCTGTTTCTGCAGTATCCCTGTGGCCACTCTTAATTTCCATCTGTTCACCTGCTTCCATTTCAGAGTATTTTGTTTTTTTTAAGTGTGAAAGTTCAATGCGTCCTCTACGCACAAAGTGACTGATGCGCGACTCCAAGCCTTCACACTTGGGACGGTCCATTAACGGTTTGTAGTTGCGCGCTTTCACGCCTTCAATTAAAGCACTAATCTGTTTGTGGAATGGAGGCGTTATCTCTCTCCAGAGAACTGTTGTGTCGTTCCTTGAACCTATAAACAATTAGCATCAGAAGAATGTCAAGTTATGCATAGCATATAAAAACAAAGCTGTTCTGGTCCATGAGAAAAACAAAATCCGTAGTTATGCAACACCCTATTAGGACCAACCAAAATGCCACCGAAGTGTGTGCAAGCATTTGAGTTCTCCAGAACTCTTCATCAGACTAGATGGGACAAAAAGCAGCTGCTTGGGGAGGTGAGATGGAGTACAAAGATTATTCCAAATGTTGTGACCATGAGGTCTGCAGCTCAAGAGAGAGGCTGCAAGCTCAGTGAATTAGTCACTGGTAGGTGTTGCAGTTAATATTACATTTAACATTCTGGGCAACTAAGCAACAGCTGACACACATGCACCCCCCCCCCCATTTCTAAAGACATAAATGCCAGCTGTAACTCGACCTGTCTCTTGCATTGGGTGAAACACAGGGTCCTGGGTAGGCTGAGAGCAGAAGAAAAGCGAAATATTACAGTTCTTTAGGAAAGCTAGAGCATGTTCACCAAGTGCTTCTGTCTGTCGCAATTGCTCTAAGACCCAAGTATGTAAGGACTATGGGAGCCTCTTGAGAGCCATTCTCTGATCTAGCAAGAGTGAATAGGGTTTGAAATCTACGGAAGCATATTTCTCTTACCTGTCTCTATCGGTATCTTGGCAAAATCTAGTCCCTTTAGCATGCTGTACAGCATATGGGTTTTAACTGCATGGTTAGCCCAAAGCTGTTGTAGATGAGTAACGTTAAACTCCTGGACTTTGCGATCATAGATCCACTGGATGTTTTCAAACTCACAAGCATAGAGAACCAGAGGAAATTCCACAGCCATACTGCAAGAAAAAAAAGGAAACGGTATTAAGCTTACATTAGATGCATGTGACTTAATCCAACAGTGAGTACATGCAAAAGCAGGCATCCACAAGCTAACCCTTTGCTGGAGTGGGGGTTGTACATGCAACTAATGTAGATGCAGTTGCATCTCAATGTTATGCTCAACTTGCCCCCACTGAATGGTTATTGATAGGTATCTGGGGATACTAATCTTGCACAGCACCTTGCTGGGATGGAGTTAAAAATGAGACAGGGCTGCGTTCTTTAAGCAAATATCTACCTTTTTTAACCAGTTACTATGAACAGAAATGTACACTTGATGGAGTTGCTATGCAACTTTGGAACTGCATATTTCTTTAGTCTGTTTACGTAAGATTGTGGTAATTTCAGTGCATCAAAAGGAAACTGACTCGGGGATGAAGGACAGAATCGAACTTCAAGTTGAAGTACGAAGAAGTATAATTTTAGTGCATGGTACTGTATGTCTTTAACTCCTTTTCTCCCCACTCTCTAGGACTTTGATGTGGTTTTGCCCTGCAGTTCAGTTATACTACAGAGCAAAGAGAAATGTGGCATAGCAGAAACTGTCTCTCAGTGCTCCCCCACTTGGTGCATTTCAGATGTGTTAGACCGCCATCATTCCTAGCCAATCCAACACATCTAGCAGGAATCAGGCTGGGGAAGCCTGGCCTATGTTGTATGGAACCCTTGCACTGACGGTCAGTTACCGATGAGTAAAAAACTGCACAAATCACACTTCTATATTGTTTAGCAAAATTGTGGCATACCTTTGAACTCTGGCATGAGCTTTTTCAGGCATGGCTATTTCATTGGATGTGATGCCACGTTACATTTAATAGTCAAGGTACCACAGGTCTATGGTAATGGCTCATAACTTGCTGGTAGAAGATACCCTTTGCATATAGAAGATCCCAGGTTCGGTCCCTAGTATCACTGGTTAAAATGGGTCTATCTTCATGGGTTGGTTTTTTGCTGAAATGTAAGAGTTACTCATCGGGAGATTTTTTTTTAAAAAAAATTAGCAATTCCTTTGCAAGCTGTACCTGTATTGTGGTTTTCTAGGGTTGTTCTCTATATCCAGCAGCTCATCAATAATCTCTGGCTTCTCCATCCTTTGTCCAATCAAGAAGAGGATAGCCATCATGCAGCGGACCTGGTGATAGAGGAAGGCTTGGCCTGTCACTTCAAACTGGTACATTTGGAATGGGTTTTGTTGCTCAGTCTCCTCTTCTCTATCCACAAGCTGCACCTCTGCAGTAAGAATTGTCCTTTGAAAATTAGTCACACCATTGGCTACGTCCATCTTGCACAGATTACGAAAATCATGTGTCCCCACAAACTTCTGAGCTGCAGTATTCATGAGAGATACATCCAGATCCGCATGGGGGAAAAAGTAGCGATAGGTCCTCTTCAGGCAACTAAATCTAGCACTGAAACAGGGTTCTACTGGGGCCCAAGCCAGTGCACGTATATCAGGAGGGAGAACCTGATTCAAGATGTGGGTGTAGCGGATCTCCTCTGCGGTTTTAGTTGGTTTATCTTTTGTGGTACCCTCAGGTCCGTCCTCTGAGAGGTTTGAGCGTAGATCCAGGGAGATCACCTGAAACATTGGAGAAGAATTATATTCCAGAATTAAGTGTGTAATACAAGACTATGGCTTGATGTGTGTTTAACTGAATTGTTAATAAGAATTCTTCAAATGGGACTGTTTTGTATCTTGGTGAGACCTTTACTGGTTTGGCAGTAGATTTAACTTGCAGTCTTTCTCAGTTTTCTGAGCAGTTCAGTACTTGATCTCAACAAGAATGCCAGGCTGTCATTGATTATAGGTTCGCTCCTTAGATACATCAACTATTGATAGAAAACATTGGTGGTTCCTTATTACTTGTTTTCCATGCAGCTTCCAATAATATCAATTATCAGATGATAGCAAAGCAAAATTATTATTAGCAGCAGCATTTATATCCCACATTTCCTCCAAGGAACTCAAGGTGGCAGACACACACACACACCCTCACAACCACCTAGGGTGTTAACCTGAGAGTAAGTAGCCCAGGGTTACCCAGTGGGTTTCATGAAGATTTGAACCTAGGTCTCCCCAGTAATAGTCCAGCACTAACCCAGCATTCCCCAGCCGGATGCCCTCCAGATGTGACGGGCTACAACTCCCACTATGGCCCAACCAGCATCTGCCCCACTACACCAGCAGAGGCTTGAGTCTATACTGTCCAGATAAATACTAACTTTTTCTAAATGTGAACACACAAGATTCCACCATGTAGAAGCTCAAACATTTTGCCAATTGTACACTAGACCAAAGTTTCAGCATATTTAAGCCTTCTGAAAGCAGTAGATAGGGGTCATCAGCAAAGTTAATGGGGCTGGGCCCCCTCTAATTCAAATGCTGCTACAGAGATAGAGATATTGCACTTACCTGTCCAAAGGCACTGACTCCCTTGTCAGTGCGCCCGCAGCGGTGGTAGTTGGAAGCCTGCCTACTATCTACTAGCCGGGTTTTGCCAAGAGCCTCAAACAGCTTCTCTTCAATAGTATTGTTGGTATTCTCCTGGCTGGCAAAGCCCTGGTATCCCCAGCCCAGGTAGGCTATCTTTAGAGCCACATGTCTCCGGCCGTAAGCACTAAAATCAAATGGCCGCTGCTGGCGTTGCTTAGTTTTTCCAGATGCTGGATGGCTGCCTTCTGTGCCCATGGGTTCCTTATGCTCCTGGAGCCTTTCTTCCAGCCTTTGCACAGTGTCTTCCAGCTCCTGGATCCTCTTCAGTAGCTTCTCTCTTTCTTCCCCATCTTTGGCCATGGTGAGAATTCCTATGAAACAATCTGCAATGTGAAAACATGATAGCAGTTTATTTGCAGATAAAGCGGAGAAGAAACTCGAGGAATAACTAGAATTGTTCTAACTGAATTTGCTGGTAGAGGCTGTTCCGCTGGAGAGAATTAACAGAGCTACATCTCGAGTGTTTTTTCCTGCCCTTATTCAAAATAGTGACTTGGTGTTGGTGTCAAACTGTGTCTCTTGCTTTAGTAGGGTTTTTCAAACTTTTTATCTTCAGGGAACCTTCTCCATATCAGCTAGGTTGTTGAGGGGCCTCTGCATATTGTACAGGATTCTGGGATTTGTTCTACAGTGTACACATTTCATGTGAGCAACGGCCAGCCCTCTCTGGCTCAGTGTTGCCCTGTGTGAACTAAATACGCACCCTAGAACGTACATTAATATTCTTCAGCAACTTTCCGTTTTGAGGGACACTCAAAGTGGTGGGTAAACTGTCTCTCTGGGAAGCTTGATATTTTCTTTGTAGATATCAAGTTCCCCCTTATATGCGAACAGCTTCTGGATTTACTAAAACAAAGTATAGTTAATACTACGTAAGAGTGCTTGTAACACTGAAGAGTCAGTGTGGTGGTTAGAGCGTTTGACTTGGATGAAGGCCAGTTTCTAATGCCCACTTGGGCATGAAGCTCACTGGGTGAGTTTGGGCCAGTCACTGACTCTCGGCCCAACCTATCTTGCAGAGTTGCTGTGAAAATAAAATGAGGAGGAGGGTCATGTACTCGAACTCGGGCTCCTTGGAGGAAAGTCGGGATATAAATGTAACAAATAATAAAATGAAAGGGGAGGGGTGGGGTGGAGAACAACATAATATAGCAGGACTTGGGATTTTTTCTAAATTGACTTGGGTGTAATTATAACCCTGCTGGACATAAGCGGGTGGTACTATTCAGTAAGTAAATAAATTACTAGCTAAGTTTGCTTTGGTAGGTGTAACACACGTCGTAAGAATGAGCATCTCTCTTTCAGGCTCGCTAAATATCAAGAAGAAGTAATGGCAGCCCTGATGAGACCCGATCGGTACCGATGGGCCTCTATGAGCCATGAAGATCAGCTCAAAGAAGCTGCAATGGCCTTTATTCGCCTTTGTGCAGAACAGGGAGATGGAGATAGCCCGAGGCAGCCTCGCATCACCCCTCAGGTAGACCCCTACACAAGAGCCTCTGTGGCCTCTGTAGCCAGACCCACACTTCCTGTAACCATCAAGCATCTTCAGACAGAAACCACCTTGCAAACGGAGACTCCTAACAATTCCAGAGTTTCTAGGAAACCTGTGATGAAAAGGAAGGTTCTGAGGCGAAGGCCTGATGGGGAAGTACAGGTGACAGATGAATCAATCGTCAGTGAACCAGAGTCTAGCAGTCCAAGTGACCCTGAGTATGGCGACCTGAGTCAGAGAATATACAACCTGAATACCCAGCAGCAGCAGCAGCAGGAGGAGGAGGAAGAGGAAGAGTCTGAGGAGGAGAGCGAGCCAAGCAGTTCCCCAGAGTCCGAGGTTCCTTATTCCTGGAGAACTACAGAAGAGAGCCAGAGCTCTCAAAGAGGGAGCCGGAGCAGTGCATCCTTTGAGCAGGACTTGATACTTGCTGGCCATCCAAAGTCCTTCATACTACCAAGGCTGGAGCAGCTCAGCCGAAACAGAATGAAGACTGATCGGGTAGCTCGTTACTTGGAGCATAAGCACGACTGGGAATCACTGCGGCTGCCAGGAGAAGATCTCAGGAAGGGGGTGCGCTGGAGCATCCGGGAACAGATGCTCTACAAGTCAGAAATGCCGCCCCGACCTCAGCACATTTATATCCCCAACAATTACTTGGTGCCTACAGAGAAGAAGAGATCTGCCCTGCGCTGGGGAATACGCTGTGACCTGGCAAATGGTGTGATGCCTAGGAATTCCTACTCCTCCTAAACATCCTGAGTCTTTAGATCTCCACCCATAGGAGTGTACATTGCTTAGTATCACTCTGAACAGGCAACTAATCTATTTTGTTCCCTTTGAAACCCAAATCCTGCATATTGATTTTTTTCAATCTATCCTTGGCTTTCAGAATAGGTGCTTTCTGGGCAGGAAAAGACTCTACTTTCCTATGCTTCTTAAAAAGTTGCCCAGAATGGATCATTTACATGTAAATGTTGTCCCATAAGAAGTCAGGCAGAAGATGAACCAAAGCCTACTGAAGTATATGTCATGGAGAATAACCTTCAATTTATTGCAAGGTCTTTGAAACCCAATTTCTCTTCCTAAAGCAATGAACATCCTATATGTCAGTATTTTTTTTTAAAAAAAGTTTTAACTTCTGGGTGTATGGATTAAATTAAACATGTGGAATAAAAGGATAATCTCTAGTTTCTCCATTGGCAAGCTTGAGTTCTCCCTGCCATCCGGTAGGTTTGCTGTTTAGGCTTAAAAGAATATTTTTCCCCCTCTAGAAACAAGAGATAGGCTAACACTTTTACGTAATCACTGTGTGGAATTGATGTCATTATACAATTGTAAGTTAGAAGGAAGTCTGAAAGATGCCCAAAATCATGGCATAAAATTGGGAAAGGGAAGAAAGGTTTATTTAACCCATAATCCTATGCACTGAAATAGCTGTCAGATGACATGAGGGAATGTTCCCCTAGTGTGGCGGGAGCTGCCTTACCCCACAAGTGAACTTTCTGGTATAAGAACTTTGGACTCCTCACCTAGAATTATGCATGATAGGAACCACTAATTAAGCTTGTGTCCTTATAACCTGCAAATGCGAAATCCATAGAATTATCAGGAATTATTCTAGAAAGATCATATGAAAGATGCAATAATTCATACAATACTTTACTCCTGAGAGGGGATTTGGTTATTTTGAGATCTAGAATATTACTCTAGTGATTCATAGTGTAGTCTAAGGTTGGATCCAGAGTTAGTACAGAGTAGACCCAATACATGAACGGTATTTCTGCTAGTCTACTAAATTCCACTGATTTCAGCAGGGTCTTGCTATTTACTGTTTTACTCTGTACAGCACCATGTACATTGATGGTGCTATATAAATTAATAGTAATAATAATACTGTGAGTATAAGTGCATCTGGATCAAACAAATGGGGTTCCCCCCACTCTTGGTTTAGTTAAGAGAAGCTGCTTCCAGCACATGGAAATGTTATATTATGAGCATAATGAAAGTGAGGTTGCATATTGGAAAATACAATGGGCAACTGTGCAAAGTAACCGGAATTATTCTATTAGTTTAATAAATTGTTGCTTCCTATAAAGACATGCTTGCTCAGGACAGAAAAGTAAAAAGAATTTTCACAATGGTATTGAAGGCGGCACTAGGTGAATATCCCAGTTTGAAGATGCAATCCCATGCAGGTTTACTCAAAAGTAAATCATATTGCTCAATGGGGTTTGCTCCCTGATATGTTCATTTATTTTCTGTCTTTTTCATGGGGGGGAAAAAGGATCAAATGTGTATTGGCGAAAACATTAAACTGAGACAGAAAGTTCCTAGTTTAAATTTTGCTTCAGGCTGAAAATCTATGCATACTTACCTAGGAGTAAGCAGCACTACCCACAATGGGACATTGAGCAAATGTGTATAGGATTGTGGTGACAGCCATTCACTCCCTAAGTGGTCTGTTCTGTCTGAACGTGTGTAGGGTTGCACCCTATTGTTATCGATCATTTGAGTTCCTGGCTGGCTGAAAACTTTGCCATACTCCTGTGTAATTGAGTAAAATGAGATGAAGTCTACTGCTCTCCACTTCCCACATAAAACTAACAGCAATCATAGCCAGAACATGGATGACTGTATGTCAACCTCCCTCCACATATTTCTTGATTATCCTTTAGTTTTTCTCTCAAAGGCTGGTTAAGTTCCAAAGAAGTTGGGAAATTAAAAAAAAAAAAAGTGCTGCAGACGATGTGAATTGGGATTAATTTCCCAATGGCCAAAGCCACCTACCTCCATTGCTAGCTTACAATTTCTTTAAATTTTGAACAGGGCTGATGTCAGCCCCTTACATTCTTAAGAGCTCCAGCAGGATCCACTGCCAATACCTGTCCTGGGACCCCCTTACTATTCCACCCCGTGCCAGCCCTTTTAATTTCCCACAATGCTCCTGATGTAGCATCACTGCAGCATTGTGGAAAGTTTAAAAGCTGGCTAAAAGCAACTATCCAACGCTTGTTGAGGTGTGCTATCACAGGTGAGTAAGTCCCCCTGGGCCTGATGACAATGCAGGGGGCTTGCCAGAAGACATTTTGTCTAAAGCCAGCCCTGTATTTGACAGCCAAATTAAGCCAGTCACTGGCCAAACATACCGAAGCTGATCCCACTATTATCACTGCCCCCATAACGCAAGATGGCCCATCCCTTTACTGATTTTTCTGGGAAGAAAAGTCCACTATACAAACCTTACAATATGCAGAGTTAGAGGGCAACTGGGACACCGACCCAGCTGAGCAGGTTGGTGGTGGGGTTCTTTTAGCCTCCGGGAATCTGGTCCTGTTACACGTTTACTCAGAATTAAGTGCCGCCGAATTCAATGGGGCTAGCAGACGTGCTGGGGATGGCAGCCTCAACCATCTTGAGCAAGTTGAGTCGGTTCCATTGAATTCAGTGGGATTTACTCCAAGACAAGTGTGCGTGGGTTCACTACATTAACGTTTATAGTACGGCGGCTTCGCGTAGGACCTTGAGGATGGACTACTACTCTAGTTTAAAACTCCCCAGAAGGAGGGCGTTGAAGGAGATCCAAGTGTTAAACACCGCAAGTCTTTTCTAACGTGCCCGAGATGTGAAAAGGCGGAACGAGGAAAGGATCTAACCAATTGATTGCAGGTGAGGACAATGAGCTACACTAAAGTTGCAATCCCACACACACTTACCGGCGAGTAAGCCCCATCGAACACAGTGGTACTTACTTCCGGGTTACTCTCAAACACGTGGCGCGATCCTCTCGCTCCTACCGCTGCCGCAGCAGCAACAGTTGCATGTAGAAGGGGGAAAGGAGGTGAGCGCGAACACACGACGGCTCCGTCTTTCATTTCCTTGCCGGAAATGACCTAAAATGTTACAACCTCCTGAAATATACAAAACTCATGGCACAGAGGCTTATGGGAAATGTAGTCATTCGGCAAAGCTGAAACGCTGCTCTGTAATACAGAGACCAGCGCACATACAGGGCTAGTTCACACGATCGCAGGGCGATTAATAGTTAACAGTGGCCTATTAACCACCCTGTGCATGCCTGTCATGTGTTATCCGATTTACCTAATTACCCTTGCTGTGTGCGGCGGCTAACTAACCACCCATCAGCCCTACAACAGAGTGGCTGAGGTTGGACAACACACTATTGTGTGTGTGTGTTAATAGGAACAGAATGGGAAACAACTGTTGATTAGCGTGTCGTCCGAACTCAGCCAGTGTGGGTTCTGGATGATGTGTTAACCACCCCAGCTTCGCCATATTCAGACAACCCAACATCGTGACAAGCTGCCCTACTATCTTAGTAAAATGCAGCTTTGAAGAGGGAGTACTTTTAAACTCAAATGCCTGTACAGATTGGGCAACTTGCAAATAAATAAGGGGAAGGTCTACAGTTTCAGGAATAGCACTGAGAAGGTACTATTTCTTGTGCACTCTTAACAGTGAGCACTTGAGGAGGGCTCTGGAAGCTGATCTTATTGTTTGGACAAATCGCATGTTAGGCATAATTAGAAAAGGAATTCAGAATAGAATTGCCAATAACATGCTGCCTTTATATAAATCTATGCTGCGATTGCACTTGGAATACTGTGTACAGTTCTGATCACACCTAAAAATATATATTATAAAGCTGGAAAACGTGCAAAAAAGGCAAACTAAATGATCAAGGGACTGGGGCATCTCCCCTTATAAGGGAAGGTTAGGTTTTTTTGGGGGGGAGGAGGGTAAGGGGAGACACAACAGAGGTGTACAAAATTATGCATGGTGTGGAGAATGCGGATAGGAGATATTTTTCTGGGTGACTTTGGGCCAGTCACATACTCTCAGCCCAATCTACCTCACAGGGTTGTTGTGAGGATAACATGGAGAGGAAGATTTATTTATTTATTTATTTATTTATTACATTTAGATACCGCCCCATAGCCGAAGCTCTCTGGGTGGTTTACAAAAGTTAAAAACAGTGAACATTAAAAAGTATACAAAATTTAAAACCATCAAAAATGTAAACAGTATAAAAACAACGGTATCCATTTAAAAACAATGTACTCCGCCTTGGGTTCCTTGCAGGGAAAAAGGCGGGATATAAATGCAATAAATATAATGTAATTTTTCTCCTCCTCTCATCATACTAGAATCTAGGGTCATCTGATGAAACCGATTAGTGGGAGATTCAGGACAGATAAAAAGGAAGTCCTTCTCCACACAGCGCGGATTTAAACTGTGGGATTCAATCAATCCAAAGTTTATTGTGGTAGCCAAAGACCACGACAAATACATCAAAAGAAAGCATCCATACAGATATACATTAATACAAATACCTTGAAAATACACAGATAACTTGAAATTTACCATAACTAAAACCCAGCTTTCACTCAGCAGTCTGAAAGCTTCATCCCACGTACCTGCTTCCCTCAGATTATCCCTGTAGAGCTAAACTTTCACGGCTGTTGTTTTTGCTACCAGGCGACAGCGATCCTTTGCATACCAGGAAGTGAGTTTAAGGGGGGAAATGTAAAAAATAATTTAAAAAATCAACAGATGACCCAATTCAATTCAAATTTGGTATGCTTAACGCTCTCCCTAATATCTATTACTGTGCCAATTTTGGTATCTTTATCTTTAAAGCTTACGCAGATGTAAGCATTTCTTTAAAATCCTGCTCCTGCGCCCCAGCGGCGGCTTGGAAGATACGGTCAAAAAGTAGGGGTTAAACAGGGCGAATCTTTTTTGCTTTATTGCACAATTAAGGCAGGATGCATGGGAGCACTTCACAATCAAAGCGGATTATAAGGTGGAAAACTTCTGAGTCCTTTGCATGCAATTCGCAGTGACTGCACAGGATAACGCTGGTGTGATAAACTCTGAATCTCCATGGCCGTTGATGGCCATTTTGTCTAGTTCTCTCTTCCTGATCTTTTTTGCTGCCAGTGCAAACAAAGCCACTTTATGTGTCACTTCCACAAGGCGTCGTGATGGCCACCACTTTGGATGGCTTCAAAAGGGGGTTGGGGGTTGGATATAATTCCTGGATGGAGGAGAAGGCTGTCAGTGGCTATTAGTCCGAATTACCCACATGTTTAGTTTTTAATCGGCTTTTAATGCTTTATGTGTGTATGTTCTGTGTTTTAGAGTTTTAAATTTTGTATACTTGTTTTTACCTCAATTTTAGAATTTCTGTAAACCGCCCAGAGAGCCCTAGCTATGGGAGTGGTATATAAGTGTAATAAATAAATAAATAAATAAATAATAAATGGCTATGTGCTTCCTCCAGCGTCAGAGGCAGGAGGCTATTGCGGCCTTAGTGTACAATATACAATGCGCTGTACATAGGGCTACCATTGTACCTAGTTCGGAAACTTCAGCTAGTTCAAAATACGGCAGCCAAGTTGGTCACCGGTACATCTAGGGGTGAGCATATTACCCCAACGTTAAAATCACTCCACTGGCTGCCGTTAGTTTCCGGGCAAAGTACAAAGTGTTGGTCATTACCTTTAAAGCCCTAAATGGTTTGGGACCAGGTTACCTGCAGGATCGCCTTCTCCCATACAGTCCGCCCCGCACACTCAGGTCCTCTGGAGTGAACTTACTTCAGTCAGCTAAAACTAGGCTGACATCAGTTTCCCAGAGGACCTTTTCTTCTGTCGCCCCCAGATTGTGGAATGGCCTGCCGGAGGAGATTTGTAATATTAACTCCCTCTGTGATTTTAAGGCAGCTTTGAAGACTAGCCGTTTCCAGCAGGCCTATTCCAGATTAATGTAAAAATCAAGAATTTTAAAGATGTGTTGATTCCTGCACTAATGTTGTTCCCCGCCTCGCTCCAAAGGGAGAGGAGGATAAGAAATTTATTATTATTATTATTATTACTGTCCTCCTTGTGTGAAAGTATAGTGTCCTCCTTGTGTGTTAGTATAGCTTCCAAATCACGTGAGGTACTGGTTCCTCTCTATTCGGCCCTGGTTAGGCCTCCTCTAGAGTATTGCGTCCAGTTCTGGGCTCCACAATTCAAGAAGGACACAGACAAGCTGGGGCGTGTTCAGAGGAGGGCAACTAGGATGATCAGGAGTCTGGAAACAAAGCCCTATGAGGAGAGACTGAAAGAACTGGGCATGTTTAGCCTGGAGAAGAGAAGATGGAGGGGAGACATGATAGCACTCTTCAAATACTTAAAAGGTTGTCACACAGAGGAGGGCCAGGATCTCTTCTCGATCCTCCCTGAGTGCAGGACACGGAATAATGGGCTCAAGTTAAAGGAAGCCAGATTCCAGCTGGACATCAGGAAAAACTTCCTGACTGTTAGAGCAGTACGACAATGGAACCAGTGACCTAGGGAGGTTGTGGGCTCTCCCACACTAGAGGCATTCAAGAGGCAGCTTGACAACCATCTGCATTGATTCCTGCATTGAGCAGGGGGTTGGACTCGATGGCCTTGTAGGCCCCTTCCAACTCTGCTATTCTATGATTCTTTGAAGCGAATGAATGCTGGCCTAGCAGGGCCCTTGGTCGTTATCCAGCAGGGCCTCGCCTGACGCCCGCAAAGCAGCCTTTCCCCCCCCTCCCGGTCTCCATGGCAACCCCGCCGGCGGCTATAAACACGCCCTCCGGCGCGCCTCCCTCGCCCCGCCCCTCCAGGCTCTTCGGAACTGCCATTTGAGGCAGTCACGTGCCCCCTGGCCTCGTGCTGCAGAGGCGCGGCGCACGGCTGGCTGGCTGGCTGGCTTCGGTGGCTTGAGGGCGAGCGAGATGTGGCCGAAGCGGAACGTCTTAGGGAAAACGCAGGGAGGGAGCGCCACGGCGGATGCCCTTCGTCTGCCTCAGAAAGTAAAGGAGAGGCGAGGGACTAGCGCCTTGACGCGGCTTCCTTTCTCTCTCTCCCCCCCCCCTTCCAAGTATCCTTGATAAAGTGTTTTTTAAAATCTATTTTTATGTCTTCCCGGCGTTTTCCTTTTGCGTCATCAGGCCTCCTTTTTCCTCCTCCTCATTTTCTTCTTCCTAGTCTTTCACCCCTCTTTTCTCCTTGCTTAGTTTCTAAAATAGAAGGTGCTAAAAAAACAACCCTTTCTAGTAGTGTAAGCATTGGGGAAGGCAGAGCGCTCTCTGCACATGCTCAAAGAGTTGTATTCCCGTTTGTTTATTTTCTTCTTCACTTGATTTTAAAATTGTACTTCCTGCTGGCATTGAATCTGGGGCTGGTAAGAAAAGCCCTACGGTCCATCCAGCATCATTCCCCAAATCTCTGAAATAATGATATTATTATTATTGTTGTCATCATCATCATCATCATCATCTGTGGCTGCTTGTTCCCCAGCTATTGCTTTTTAGGCAGGTATACTGCCTCTAAACAGGGCAATTCACTTTGGCTTTGTATGACCATATGGAAAGGAGGACAGGGCTTCTTTCTACAGTGGTATAGAAAAGGGAATTTTAGCAGGTGCCATTTCTATGCCTGCAGCACCTGGTGAAATTAACTCTTCATAACAACAGTTAAAGCTGCAGGAACCCTGACCTCTTCTGTATCTTGTCAGATGGTAGGGCTCCTGCAGCCTTAACTGTTGTGATGAAGAGTTAATTTTGCCAGGTGCTGCATGTATACAAGTAACACCTGCAGAAATTCTCTTTTCTATGCAGCTGTTAAACATACAGGAGCTCTGTCCTCCTTTTCACAGGGTCACCCTAATGGCTATTAGCTGTTGATAACCTTTCCATAAAGCTCTTCTTCCTACCCCCTTACAGTTCTAACCTTCAGATGTCTCCTCTATTTTGTCTCTGTCTCTGTGCCCACCATTATCCACTGAGCTGCCTTACCTCCCTGCCTGTTTTTTTTAAAAAAGCTTTTTGTATTGGCAGGTGAGATTTTTGTGAAATAGGTTTCTGTTGGTGCTGAAAACTCTGGGTTCCAAGGAGTTATTTAGTGTGTTGGGTCTCAGACTCATTTCTGCTTTCTATTCAATCTTTTGGGTGGGTGGGTGTACTTGTCCTTTGCCCTACCTCCATCCCATGGTGGAGCCCAGGGCGTTTTCTCAAATTGCCCACTAAGCCCATGTCCCCAAAGGGTTGCCTGCCCCTGTTCTAGTGTGTCTTATCTCTGTGTTACATGTTTGCTGTGCTAGACCATGGTGTCTCAGAAAGTTTCTGTTCTATCTTTCCTTCTAGCCCTGCACACCATGCATCCCTGAGAAGAATCTCTGGTGTCGTCAGACCTGCCCTACTCTAGGTAAGGGAATCCTTGAGTCTGCTTTGCTTGTATGTGTAGTACAACAGCTTTGTTTTATAATCTTCTATGCCCTGAATATTCGGATGAATGAGCTATAAAATTCTGGTCCGCATTAGTGGTGATGCTGCCTGAGAGTGCCTCTTGTTCCTTTATGTTGTGAAATATATCATGTGGGCTGTGCATGTTTGGTTGTGTTATCCTGTGAAGTTAAGAGCCTGGTGCTCATACATGATTAATAGAAAATGGGGTGCATTTCATAGTAGGGTTTGTCTAGTTCACACAGTACAAAGCTAAACTATGGAATCCACTTCCATAAGTTGTCGCGATGGTCATCTCTTTGGTTGGCTTTAAATGGGGATTGTAGACATTCATGGAGGCCATCAATGGCTACCGGTCCTGATGACTACCTGCTATCTCCAGTATCAGAGGTAGTGTGTCTATGTATACCACTTGCTGGGAAACTTGTGGGGAGTGGAATGAAGGTGTAAATTCCTGGGAATTTTGGGTCTGGAGGAAAACTGAAAAATAAGCAATACTTATTTTTAACATTCTTTACAGCCCTAAAATCATTTTGTTTCTAAAGACAGTCTTTCCCAATCTGGTGCCCATCACATATTTTGGACTTTGGATCCTGTTGGCTCCAGGCGTCATGGCCAGTTGTCCAGAATGCTGGACACTGTAGTACAAAACACATGGAGGGCACCAGGTTGGGGAGAGTTACTTTAGGACCATAAAGCAGCCTTTCTGTTCCTGAATTTATTTTTTGTCTAACTTAGTTTGCTCATAAAATTATATTTTAAAACTTGTAAAGGGAAACTTAGTAAATTGGTATTTCTTATCTGAATAGATTAGAACTACATGAAATGACTGCTACATCATCAGAAACACAGGACTCTATAGAACAAAACCAAAACTCCCCCCTCCCAATAAAAACACAAAAAAGTCAGTCTAGAAGATAGATATGACCAAGCCTGTGAAGATAGATATGACCCTTTGCTTAATAATTCAAAGGCATTGTTCAAGTTTCTAATATATTTTAGAGCTGCCTTTCATGGTTTCCAATTATCCAGAGTGTTAACCAGTTACATACTTTCACTTGTGGACTTGGGATTGTTCTTAGTTATATTATGTGTGGGGCACAAGTATGCCTGTGGGCATATGTTTACAAATGTATAGGTCAATCTTGTAATGTTTTGAAAACTCTTTATAAGGTAAAATAGATGTGAACAGTTATGGAAACACGGAGAAGTGGGATGAAGATGAGGACAATGAAGAAGGTGAGATTGCAGATCATGAATGGCAACTTAAGTTTAGCCCTTGTTATCATTAAGATGGTAAGCCTGCTATGGAAGCTCGTGAATACTCCTCCAAATATAAATAAAAGTGGCCTTAATCCTCTCTCTGTGTCAAAATCTATTAGGTAGACATAAGGCTGTTCCTCTCAATAGCCAAATCTCTCTAGGCGGTTCACAACGGGGCTAAGCTGGAGCCTCTCTTCCTGACATGCTAGTTTTCTTTGTGTGGGGGATTTTGTGTATGGAGGAGCATTCAGTTGCAAAAGCCTTCACCCGCAGACTGAAGCAATGCAGCCCTGGTACATTTTTCATGATGGGAGAAGACTAAATCTCTTCATAGGACTCTAGAAACAGCAGTTGGCCTGAGTTGTGGCTGTAACTACAACCCAGATGTTAGTTCCTGCAGATCTAGTGATCAGCGCAAGCCTACGGATTATCTCCGAGTAATGCTTGCACGCTCTCTAGTGGCTCATCCTCTCCTAGCAGTGTGCGGAAGTTAAAGCCGTGCAGTTGTTTTCTACAAGTGGCAATCTTGTTGCCACACACGAAGCTGGAAGGAACTAGATATACTTAAACTTGAACTGTGTTGATACTTGGCACACTCTGGTGGACAGTAGGCTGTTGCATCCAAAGAAAAGATCATAGAACAAAATAATTGTTTACAAACTTAACAGGCATCATGAAGAAGAAATAGGCAAGGGAAGAGGAAAATGACCATGTTTGGGTACCAATTCCTTTTGCTGCTGTGCTGTGACATGAGGTCCCTGTGGAATAGCCAGACCAAGCACCAAATAGCAGCTCATTCTACCTGATTTAATCCCCCCCACCCCGGCAACTGGAAATTATATCAATGCCTGCTGAGCATTTTGTGTATCTTTTACTCCGTGCGTGCCTTGTTGTCTTCACAGTCCCGTTCTTCAAAAGTTGAGTATTTCATACTCTTAACGAACGTTACATTTTTCTTCACATAACACAGTGACCACAGCAGAAACCTCTCTCCTAAATAAGTTGATAAGAAAATCCCTAGTGGAATCCTCTCATCGGGTAGAGGTTCTACAGCGTGATCCCCGCTCACCGCTGTTTTCCGTAAGAACCTTTGAGGAGCTGCATTTGTGAGTAACTAGAGTCAAAGTATATTTGCTTTTTTCAAGAAGGGTTTATGCAATTATTGCCTGTTGCTGGTCTGGAAACGGAGAGTTATACATCAGAAATTAAATTACCCATGCAAGTTCACCATGAAATGCTCAGTCTTCTTGCTCTCTGATGCCACCTGTTTATGATTTTGCCACTTGATTCAGTCCCTATTTCTTGCACTGGCATCTCAGTTCTCTGAGCAGTGTTAATTCCAGGGGTGCATGTGTTCTACCCAAGGATTTGCTTTGCTTTGAATGAGGTCACTGGAGGCTTAGAGTTTTTGTGATACGTGATTTATTTATATACACACACACACAGGCTAGTTTGCACGTAATGCCAGTTAGTGGGTTACTTGACCTACAGATTGGCTTGGGTGAACGGGAGCATGTGAACTGCCTCTTGCATGCTCCTTACTTCCCTTCAGCTTTCAATTAACAACTTACGATGAGTTAACCCAACAACAAATGGTAGGTTAACTCTGGGTTGTTTAACCCCTATACAATCCAGAGTGTCCAGGTTTGGATGTCATCCCAACAACCTCACATGTGCGCACATACACACACTCTTGTTTGTTCCAGACGGGTAACACAGCTACTCCTCTGGAAATTGTTACAGTTCTCAAAGTTATGAAAAGTCATGATGCACCTATTTAAGGCTTTAATAGCACCTGCAGATCAGGAAATCTTAACTTCCAGACAGCCAGAATTTCCCCATTTTGCTCAGTGATCTGTTTGCTTATAAAACGTTAACTTTTCTCATTTAAACAGAAAGCGTGAATTACTGCAAGGCATTTATGCCATGGGCTTTAACAGACCATCCAAGATACAGGAAACGGCGCTACCGCTGATTCTAGCTGATCCGTGAGTTGGTTTAAAAGAAATTGGAGAATATTGTTTGTGTTGTAGTTGCAGTGGGAAACACCTTGGCCTATTAGTCAGCGTACCCTTGAGCCAAGACATGTTAGATATCTTTATCTCATTTGCATAGACGTAGTAACTTAATTTGCAAGGGACCTCTTCTGTTCCTCAGTCAACACATTGATTTAGGAAAAAGATAGATTTTCCTCTGTTTGGTTTATTATAGTCCTGTTGCCCACTACAACTTTTATTCTGTTGTAGAAATCTTCCTTTCCACCTGTTGTGCCATATTATCAGTTGCCTTTGAAATTATCTTCACTGATGCCTCAGTCAGATTTCTCCACTCATTATTGTGCACTTTTTCGTTCTGTTATTCTCAATTCTTGTACTTAAATATCCTTTCCACTTTGCTTTTGGACTTTTCACACTTTTTTTTGGTTTGGTTTCGTTTATTATATGAATTCCGTTGCTTCAGTTAGACATTTGCTCCCTGACTGTTATTCTGCTAAAACAAGAGCACTTTGCTTTGTTCCTCCACACCCTTCTGTTGTCAAACTATCTCTGTCTGTTTTCATTAATCCCAACTTGATTCTGTATTTCAGACCCCAAAATCTTATAGCACAAAGTCAGTCAGGGACAGGCAAAACGGCTGCTTTTGTTCTGGCTATGCTGAGCAGAGTAAACCCAAATGACAAATTTCCACAGGTAAAATCAGCTAAGTATGGTATCTATCATTTACTTTAGAGTCATCCTCAGTTCAGTAATGGCCAGCTTGAAATCTAAAACTTTGTTATTAATCTGAGTACTAGCTGCTTTCCTGCCTTGACACCCTTTCCATAAAGTCTATGTCACTGTGGTTACCATAGAATGGTTAAGTGTATTTGCTTCTATCCCGAGGCAGTCTTTGAAAAACCTGGAATCTGGTTAGTAGTAGGAAACTGTCATGAAATTGACACACAGTCTAATCTTACTGAAGTGGCATTATCAATTTTTAGATGGACCTGGCGTTATCAATTTTTAGATGCACCTGGGTAAGAAAGAAATGCTAGCACCATTGCCAAATAACTGCTCCAAATCTTAGTCAAGTAGGTTTATGAGCTTTCGGAGGTCCGATCCATCATGGCTTGGAGTAAAGCATTTAGGGTGCAATCCTATGTTGATAGTTAGCAGCCTCTGAAGTTGGAGGCTGTCAAGTACCCTAATGCAGGGCGGATCCTTCCCTCCGAGCTCTGGCCGCCCTGCATTTTTGCTAGATGGGCAATTTCATGCATCTAGTTACGGCGCTTTGGAACAGGAAGGAAGGAGGCTGGGGTGAGCATGGTAATGAAGCTTCCTCAGTCTCTTACCCTATCCCAGGGCCACCCCCTTTCTCCATCTCCATGCTCAGGTTTCCGAGCATGGAGAGGTAGCCGGTGTGGTTCTTTCTGTACAGGCTACAAGGGGGAGGGGAGCATGGTTTACTGGCTCCAAGGTCCAAGCCTTATCTCCGGCCTTGGAAGTCTATAAGCCGAACAATCCTGTGGCCACCCAGACATTGCCCAGGAGGCTTAGGATTGCCCTCTCCATGCCATAGTGCTCACTCTCTTGGAACTTCCTACTGCTACAAATTAGACAAGGGCCAACCTTTCTGAGTTTTCAATGCCAATTAAAAACATACATTTTCCAACAGGTGTTCCCGGGAAGGCAATCTCGTCCTCTGTACATCGCTTATTCCACCCCCACACACACACTATATAAACAATTCATAAATATTGTTAAATAAACAAATAAAAATATATACTTGGCTTTTTTGTAGGTATAGTTAATAATCTATATGGCTTGGGTCCAGGTTATTTGAAAGACCGTATTCTCCCTTATGAGCCTGCCCATGCTTTGAGATTTTCTGGAGAAGCCCTTCTTTCAGTTCCACCATCTTCACAGGCGCGTTTGGTGGGAACATGGGGGAGGGCCTTCTTCGTGGCTGCTCCGGTGCTTTGGAATTCTCTTTCCCGGGAAGCTAGACTGGCTCCCTCCTTGATGGGCTTTTGCAAGCAGGCTAAAACTTGTTTGTTCCGGCAGGCCTTTGGAGAATAATCTGTCCCTCCATCTATATTAATTGACTTATAATTTTGTTGTGTATTTTTAACGTGTTTTTCCTTTTTTCTTTTTCAATGTATGTTTTAAACTTTCTGAGGCCGCCTTGAGGCCCAGTGTTGGGCAAAAGGCGGGATACAAATAATAATAATAATCTGACTAGGCTAGGAGAACTTCCAGACTGATGTTTTAGCATCACCCAGTCATGGTTCTTCTGCTGTAAGCTACGTGTGGAATTGCTAATGACTTTCCCTACTTAGGAGATAAAGTTGTTTTTGCATGTTTGTTTCACTACATTTCTTCAGTGCTAGCTGGCAAGACATAGCCTTTCGGACAGGGAATGGACAATTCATTTTTAATCAATTTGTTTAAAATCATATTTACATTTTTTTAAACTTAAGTGGTGCATTTACTTTAAGAAGTAGAAGGTCGTTTTGCACACACAAAATTGGGGAAATGTTAACGCACTCATAAAAGGGCACTGATGTGAATTTTAATCTGTTCTAAAATACTTCCTCATGTCAGTGCATGAAAAAAGCTTGAAAAATGCAGCTAAAATGGTGCCAACCAGAAAGCTAACAGAGGGAGGTGTGCACGTGGATAGATATGTGATTATAGGCACACATCAAATCCACACCTCTTAAAATATGCAAGGATATTGCTAAGGCGAGCCACAGGTGTGGAGGTTGTGCTACCGTTCTTAAAAAAAAAATACTCTTCAGTTCGAGGAAAGGGAAAAGAACATGGGGAAACAGAGGAGGACTATGATTTTATGACAATGTCATATAGTTGCCCCATACAACATGAATGAATAAATTCTAGCTATTCCACAGTAAAAGCCTAGTGAAGCGCTCCAAAAGGACCAGTGCCTAGACTCAGTAATGGGCTGGATGAGGGCCAATAAACTGAGACTGCATCCTGGCAAGACGGAAGCCCTGTGGGTGAGTGGTTCCCGAGTCCGGGAGACAGGCTCATTGCCTATTCTGGATGGGGTTGCTCTGCCTCTGAAAGAACAGGTTTGTAGTTTGGGGGTACTCTTAGACCCATTTTTATCGTTGGAGGCTCAAGTAGCCGCCACGGCTCGGAGTGCCTTTTACCATCTTCGGTTGGTTCGCCAACTACGGCCTCTCTTGGACAGGGATAGCTTGACCACTGTGGTACAGGCATTGGTAACCTCAAGATTGGATTACTACAACGCGCTCTATGTGGGGCTGCCCTTGAAGCTGCTCCGGAAGCTGGAGCTAGTGCAGAATGCTGCAGCTCGGCTGTTGTCTGGAGCTGCCCCTTTCCAGCATGGAACTCCTCTGCTGAGGGAACTGCACTGGCTGCCTATTCGCTACCGGGCCAGGTTTAAGGTTCTTGTACTTGGGTACAAAGCCCCAAACAACTTGGGACCAGGATACCTGAGAGAGCGCCTTCTCCCTTACCAACCTGCCCGGTCACTGAGGTCATCCGAGGACCTGCTCCTGGTGGTTCCACCTAGATCCATCCTCCGATTGGAATCCACCAGGGGAAGAGCCTTCAGCGTGGTGGCCCCCCTCCTGTGGAATTCCCTGCCTCTGGAGGTCAGGCAGGCGCCAACCTTGTACTCCTTTCGGCGCCTCCTGAAAACATCTTTATTCCAAGAAGCCTTTCTTTAACATGCAGCCTTGGATTTCTGTGTTGTTGTTTTTTGCTTCTTTTTAAATTTTGTTTCAACTGTTTTATTCTGTTTTTATTTTCATTTTACCTTGTACACCGCTCTGAAATTTTTCAATGGGGAGCGGTATATAAATATTCTAAATAAATAAATAAATAAATAAATAAAAGGCCAGAATCTCATGAGGCTAAGTGGTTAAAGCAAGGTGGGGGGGATGGGTTGCAGTTGACATTTACATCGTGCGATATTGTTTTGGAGACAAAAGCTTAATGTAGGACGAAACAAATTTGCTCTGCCTTTGTTTTATTCTGTGTTTGTTGTCTCATCCTAAAGTGCCTCTGTCTAGCTCCCACCTTTGAACTGGCTGTACAAACTGGGCAAGTAGTTGAGAAGATGGGAAAATTCTGTGTCGACATTAGAGTTACGTATGCTGTTCGAGGGAACAGATGTAAGGGTCTCTCTTTGATGCATTTATTATGGCTGTTGTTTGTCTTGCTACCTCACAGATTAAATGCTTGTGTTGTGAAGTGAAATGTTGCCCAAAAACAAAACAACCCCCAAACCCATCTACTTGTGCTATAATATATATAATTATTAACACTGCATGCATTTCAAAGGATTCTACAGCAGTGTCCATCTTTGTAGCTGTCTTTTCAGCAGTTCTCCCTTTTAATTTGCTTTCTTTGGGTTCATATGATTTTTGACTCAAGACTTGTAACTTCCTGGAATGTTTACGCTATGGAATAGAGGCCATATCATTACCACTATAAGAGTGGGCAAAGGGCACGATTTGGCTGCTGGAGCAGGATTTTTTTCAAGCCTGCTGGAGTCTGTCCTCCTATTTCAAGGGAATTGGAGGGGTTCCTGGAGAAATGTATTCCAGCTAGTGCTGCTAGGCAAGTTATCTGAGCATATGTTTAGAGCTTGCATTCTTTTAAATAAGTTAGAGAGCAATCCTATGGCCCCTAGACAGAGGTAGGATAGTTTGGGCTCCTGGATCCGAGGTCAGAGAGAGCTCTCCAGCCTCAGTCCCAGGAGTGAGTTCCTTCCACCCTTGCAGCTGGCGCAAAGAGAACTGTGCCAGTTGCAAAGACAACCTTGGAGGGAAGGAGAAAAGGGCATTCCAGGAGGAAGGGAGAGGACGGCTTACGCCATCTCTTCAGACCATTCCAGGCTCCTTCCTTCCCCTCCCTCCCTGACACCTCAGCTAGATGGGCAAAAATGGCCATCCAGCGAAAACACAGAATGGGAGGCAAGGAGAACCCCTGCCGTGCCTCCCACTCTGCAGTGGATACTCTTAAGTCTCTGAGTTTGGACGTTTAGGAGTATCATGGGCACGTCCAGTTGGATTGCGCCCTAAACAGAAATTAGATCTGCAGCACTTACCTGCAGGTCATGTGGAGAAGCTTTGCCCCCAGCTATTTGGTTGTTTCAAAAGGAGGCGGGGAAATCATGCAGTTGCAGTAAGCATCTTAGAGCAAGTATTGCAGAGCCCTTGCTAACGGTACGCATTCTTTCCGTATTGAATGTAACTTCGTATTATCTCCTTGGAAGCCTCAGGCCTAACAGTAATAATAAGAACAGGATTCTTTGAATTCTTCCTTCTGTTAGAATACAAATATTAAAATACCCCAACGATAATGCTTAAGAATAGCAATTTAGACAAAGCATTTAGACAATTTTAATATGTTATCTGGATTTTATTGGAAAATCTGTATTATTATTATTAAAAAAGATTAAAAGATATTTGGGCTATATTTACTGTTACTATGAAACCTGGCTTTGGAACCAACCAAATAATTTTAGATGTTCACTTTGTTTTTAGAAGTGTTTTAATCCGCAGTAAAGAGTTAAGAGGCAGCTCAAGGCTTCAAAAGAATCGAACTTTAGATAGAGAACTCAAAGTTACATTCAGTACATTTTTTTAACCACGGACTCTGGTCAAACCAATTTTGCCTTTAACGCTTCTAGCTCGAAAGGAGCCTCAAATGAGTGGTGAACGCTGGTGCAATAAACAAGATGTGTAACTTGATGAGAATGTCACAGCTGCCTATTGGGTAGTTCCTGTGACGTGGTGTGTGCTCACTGTTTGTGCACAAGTATTAATATAGCTGTTTTAAAAAGAAAGGAAAACAGCACACTCTCCCTCTTGGTATTCAAGAACATCATCACCAGGATCCTCTTCCTTAGGAAGGAAATTGACTAGCTTAGCTATCCAGGCTAGTCAATTTCAACCTATGGAACTAAGGAAAGCTAGTTATATAGTTCCTTCCAATTGTAGCCTTCCCCATCCAGGTGCCCTCCAGATATTAGCATTCCTGACCATTGGCCATGCTGTCTGGGGATGATGGGAGCTGAAGTCCTAAAGATCTGGAAGGCACCAGATTGAGGAAGTCTGCTCCATCATGTACACTTGGAAACTACCAGTGTTGAGTCAAGACTAGCAGAAAATAGCTCCTGTTATTCTTGAAAAGTAACTCCACATAGTCCCAAGTCTTTTTTAGTGTAGCAAATATGCGCTTGACAACAAGGGGAAAGTAACTTAATCTCTCTCATAGTTCCCAGAGGGACTGTAATGAAAGAACAGATAGTAATTGGAACCCCAGGGACCCTGCTAGATTGGTGTTTCAAGCTAAAACTTTTGGATGTAAACAAGATCAAAGTGTTTGTGCTGGATGAAGCAGACGTCATGATTGACAGACAGAATTTCTCAGACCAGAGCGTTCGCATTCAGAGGTAAACACATTTTTCTTTTTCACCAAGACTTCTCCTGAAGAGGTGGCTTGCTCCTTGCTGAAAATGCTACCTGTCGAACTTATCCAGGTGGGCTTATTGCTATTGAGCATCTAAGAAGATTTTTGAAACATTATTTGTACTGATAAAACTTGTCTTTTCAATTGTTTGATATTACTTAAGGGAAGCATAGTATTATCAGCAGTCACTGCAAAAGTGTCTTTAGTCTAAAGGCCACTTCATGTGACTCATTTTCCCCACACCACCATTGCTGGCTTGTAGGAAGAAGTATGTACCTGCATGTTGGTCTTTCTGCTTGCAGTCTCAGTCACAGCTTTTGGCCCATGTTTGTTTCTTACACAGGCGACACCTGCTGCCAAATTCATTCACTCCTTTTATTGCTCTTAACGTGTGGCACCCCTCCGTAAATCCCTAAGCTAGTTTTCTGCGTGCTCCTGGATTCAGCACTAGCTGCTTGTCCTTACCTTCAGATTCCTCCGTGGCCACGCCCTGCTTAACTCTCCAATTGTATATCTTGATATATCCATGCCACTGGCCTTTGCTTGTCTAGCTCCACCAATCACCACTGCCTAAAAATCTTACATTCCTTCAAACTTGCTTGCTACCCCATTTTTCTTCTTTTCTGCTTGACTCTTCCTTTTTGCACACTCACCCTCTGGAACCGGGGCTGGAGGAACCCTATATAAAACCCCAGAGAGCCACTTCTACCACTGAGCAGGGCCCCTTCCAATATTCCCAATCTCAGTGGACTTAAAGGAAGTGCAGAGTTAATGCAGCAATTTCAAACACAGAAACCTGGGAGGCTGCATCATACCGAATTAGACCATTCATCCATCTAGCTCAATAGGGTCTCTGCTGACTGGCAGCGACTCCGAGTTCCATACAGGAGTCTTTCCCAACCCTACCTGGAAATGCTTGGGATCGAACCTGGGACCTTCCTCCTTGCAAAGCCTGTGTTCTGCCACTGAGCTTCAGCCGCTCCCCAATGAGTTCCTTCATTTTATATCGCGTGTTGGCAAAGGATTCATGAATATCACTTGACTGGGGCATTAAATGTAGACTGCTGCAAGCCCTTTACACCGGAACTTGTTTCCCCCTCCCCTCCCAGAGCTTTGTCACCAGATTGCCAGATGCTTCTCTTCTCAGCAACCTTTGAGGATCCTGTGCTGCGCTTTGCGCAGCGCATTGTCCCTGATCCCAACATCATTACGCTGCGCCGGGAGGACCTGACCCTCAACAATATCAGGCAGTACTACTTTGAGTGTGAGAATAAGGAAGACAAATACAAAGCTCTCTGCAATATCTACGGCAGCATCACCGTCGGCCAGGCTGTCATCTTCTGCCAGGTAAGGTGCCTACGCAGCACGCCGCTAACTTGGACTGAGTCGAGAAAGAACACCAAGTGTAGATTTGCAGAGGAGAGTATCAGTATGTCGTGATCTTGAGATGGAAATGGTTAGGAAGGCGTCATTTCAATATTGTCCTCTTCCCCCCCCCCGACTCTTTTCATTGATCTATTTATTTTTGCTAGGCTAAGGGCAGATTCTCACGACACCTTGGATGCAAGGCAAGCAAAGGCATTCGATGGATTTAGTTGCAAGCATCCTGCTGCAGTGGTATGACTGGTATGAAGGGCCAACATGATTATCTTTTTGGTGCAAGGTTAAAACTGCCCTTATACTCTCAGGCATTTGGCAGCGTGCAATGAGTTTAAATTACTTCTTGGATCATCTTGGCTGTTCGTTCTACAAATTGTTTTAGATACCTGTTGTCTGTGGTTTTATGTAAATGCCTTGCTTTCTATTAGGGGTGTGCACAAATCCCCCGCTCCACCCCGCAGCCGATCCGAAAATTTTGGATCAGCCCGCTCCGCTCCACCCATACTCCACTCCTCTTTGCCGCGGAGCTCCGGCTCTGAATCGGAGCTCCGCAGTGGAGGGGAGTGGTGCCAGGTAAGGCTGGGAGAGGAGGGCGGGGGGATTTACCGGGCTCTGCCGCCATCGCCGCCCGTGCGGCGACGGCGGCAAAGCCCGGTAAGGGACCAAGGGGGAGGGGGACCTTACCTGCCTCCGTCCGCGGTCCGTCGTCTTCTTCAATTGAGCCTGCGGTTCAGTCAGGAAGTCTGGGCCGAAGTGCGGCCTAGACTTCCTGGTTGAACTGCGGGCTCAATTGAAGAAGCCGACGGACTGCGGACGGAGGCAGGTAAGGGAGAGGAGGAGGGGTTTACCGGGCCTTGCCGCTGTCGCCGCATGGGCAACAGCGGCAGGGCCCGGTAAATCCCACTTACCTTTCCGGCAGAGCTCCGGATCGAGGCGAAGGATCTGCCTTCACCTCGATCCTCTTTGCCATGCTCCGCTGGCCCCCCAATCCTCTTCGCCTCCGCCTTAAGGGGAGGTGAAGCACCCCACTCTGCTTCTAATTCGCCGGTCCGATTAGAAGCTGAGCACATCCCTACTTTCTATTATGCATAATGTGTTTCTAATGGTTTTTAATTTTTGTAAGCTGCTCAGAGAGCTTTGGCTATGGGCTTATAAAAGTGTAAGTACTGAAATCCTAACAGTTTAATCTGGGGCTGTATTCTGTATATGCGTGTGTGGGGGGTGCATGTGTGTGCATGTTCCAGTCAGCCTTGGGTGGCCTTTTCCTGCACCTTCCATGGGCTGCAATGGTTGTATGAATGTAAGCCCATTGGTTCTTTGGTAAGATTGTGTGTAGAAGCTTTTCAGCCTCTTGCACATTCTGTAGTATGGGTATAGGTGCTCTCAAACTATCTCAAGGCATATTCCCACTATTGTTTGAAGTGTTGAGAATTTTGAGAGATCCCTGGGCTTCCATCACAGAACTGTTATTCCCCACGTGTCTGGGAGCAGTGGCTGCACCATCCCACAAAATGGATGCTTGAGAATGGAGCTCTCTTCCCTTGCCAGTTTAGTCTGGCTGAATCTGACATACTCTGGGCGAGATGGACCACTGATTTAGTGTTAGATTAGCTCGTATGTACATCCGTCACTTCAGTTGCAAAGCCTGGCCGGGGGACCTTGCTGCAAGCCTTTTTAGTAGGATCTCGGACTTGACCCAAAAGAGGGAATTGCTACTTGCAACTATTTTGTCTGTGGTTGAGATATGCCCTTATCGTTCTCAGTTACAATTGGGGGATCCAGTGTGGGAGGAGTGGATGGTGCAAGCCTAATCTGCTAAAAGCCACACGTACCAATGTGGACATTTTCCAGTGCAGTGACGGCCATTATCTTGCATCTTTTATTTCCCACATTCCTTTGATAGACCCGTAAAAACGCTAAATGGCTCTATTGGGCCCTCTCGAACGACGGGCACCA
Source organism: Elgaria multicarinata webbii (assembly GCF_023053635.1). Classification (NCBI taxonomy): domain Eukaryota; kingdom Metazoa; phylum Chordata; class Lepidosauria; order Squamata; family Anguidae; genus Elgaria; species Elgaria multicarinata. Next base: position 22,021,831 of record NC_086182.1, read on the forward strand.
GGTATCCTTGCTGAGTGGGGAGCTTAGCGTTGAAGAGCGAGCAAATGTGATCCAGAAATTTCGTGATGGGGTAGACAAAGTCCTCATCACAACCAACGTCTGTGCTAGAGGTAGGAATTCAGCAAGCCACAGCAACCTGGGCTGCCAGGGTTTTGTTGCTCTGGCACAGGCTCTCGAAGGGGCAAGTGACCACCTTGCTTGTGCTGCCCGGCAGGTATCGATGTGAAGCAGGTCACGATCGTAGTCAACTTCAGCCTGCCTACAACGATGTTGCAGCTTGCCGATTTTGAGACGTACCTGCACCGCATCGGCCGAGCGGGCCGCTTCGGGAAGAAGGGCCTAGCGTTCAACATGGTGGAGAGACATAATCTGCCACTTTTGTTTTCTATTCAAGAGCACTTCAGTGAGTATCCTCTATTTCCACCGAACCTACTAAGGCAGAACAGTGAGACTTCTGGTCTGGGTAAAGTGGCATTTGAATGAATTCCTGCTTGGAAATACTTCCGGATCCTTTTTTTCTCTATGTATATCGAGCATTACTCGAATTGCCCCCTGAATATCGTAGCGGGAAAATTTCTAAAATTCTTCACACGTATGTGAAATTTTGCATACGATCTTTTTTCCTGGCATATCACGAGGCGTCCTCAACCCTTGCGAGCGCTCATACGTTCACTAGCTCCGTAGGACAAAAAGACAGGTTGCACCACCTTCTCACCTTTTCCAATACCTCTGGTTATACCCTCAGGGACATCAGATTGCTCCCGGGCCTTCCTCACTTTTTCCAATGCCTTTGGTTGAAAGGAGTGAGTACAAGTCTCCTCATAACCATAGCATCCCCAGCTTAGAGGCTTCTGGTTCTTTTTTCTTTTTTTTTCGTCGGTGATTTCACTATCTAACAATCTGATCATTCAAAACAGTTGAAGACCGGGTTAAATGTGCTCGTGGCAATCGTACCTCGGGGCTCAATGGCTTCCAACTTCTGCCGCAACTATAAAATGGAAACCGCAGGGATGTAACCGCAGGGTTTCGAAGGTGAAAAGAGAAGGGCTGGAGCACGTCACCTTGGGCGTTTGACCTGCTAAAAAAAAAAAAGATTTGGTTGACTGATTTGACAATATTTGACCAATAACGTTATTTATAAATCATTGACCTCATTAGAGCATGAAAACATGCATTTAATCTTCTGATACTTATCCTAATTATCAGATCAAATTATTTATTGCATGCATATTCTGCCTCTCTTCCAGGATGGTCAGGGTAGCACTCATGGCTGTTTCCTCACTCTCTTTATCCTCACACTAACTCTGTGAAGTAGATTAGGCTGAGAGATGGCGAATGGCCCAGGACTGCCATAGCTTGGTAGCAGAGCACAAGTCCTAGGTTTGATCCCTGGAATCTCCAGGTAGGGCTGGAGCAATTCCTGCCGGAAACCCCTGAGAGCTGCTGCAGACAATACTGGGCTAGATGGACCGAGGCTCTGACTCAGTGTAAGGGAGCGTCCTAGGCTCCTACCCAGCCAATATTATAGCTGACTTGGGATTTCTACCTGGAGCTCCCTGGTCCTAGTCCAACCCAGCTTTCTTCAACCTGGTGCTCTCAAGATGTTTTGGACTACAGTTGCCAGAATTTCTGATCATTCGCCATGCTGCTTGGGGCTGATGGGAGTTGAAATCCAAAAACATGGAGGCCGCTAGGTTGGAGAAGACTTCTATGATGGATGTGCTGGGTGGTCCTAGGCAGTAGGAAGTGGATAAAAAGTTTCAGAATTTTCGTCCTCTTCCCGAAAGGCCACCTACAAAATAACTTCTTCTTTTTTTCAGAGATTACAATCAAACGCCTTGATCCTGACGATATGGAAGAACTGGAAAAAATAGATGACTGAATTCTTCCAGTTATGAAATTTGCTAGTGTCCTGTAACTTCATTAAGCACATTTTTCAGATGATGACGATTGGTTTCGTCAAATTTAAAAAAGCCCTTTTATTATTTGCCCTTGGTTTTCTTTCGCTTCCACCAACTATTATAGCGTACCTAAGGACTTGTAGCTCTGGAATAGCCCTGCTAATTATACATGTCTTTATCTACATATGCGTTTTGTCAGTGCTGTGGATATAACTAGTGATTGGATCTTCCTTGGTGGTAAAACGGGAGAATGCTTAGATTGCATACTTTATGCTGTCTTCATTCAGATTTCTTAGTACTGTGTATGATTTATTTCGATCACATTGTTAATTAATCCTCTAACCCGTAGCTATAATCAGGGGAATTCCCAGATCCAAACACTTAATAAACTGGACTTCTTGAGCACTAAGAATGTATAGTCTGTGGATTGAGTTGAATTACAGGATCATGAAGCAGATGGGAATCAGATGTTTTACTAAAAGCAGTACAAACAAAATTACTTTTAGTAATTAAGGTACTAGCCTCTAGATGTCACTAGCTCCTTTCACTGAAGCTGTGGCAGAGTCTTTTCAGAAAGATATGCATCCTCTTTCCACTCCTAGTTTGTTTAAGAGTGGTTGATGGGTCATTCCATCACTTCATTTTAACTCCCCTAGCTTTCTCCAGGAATTTATCCACCACCACCCTCTTTTAAATCCACCCAAATTGGTGGACATCACTACATCTTGTGGTAGCAAATTCCATAGTTTAACCATGTGTTGTATGAACAAGTCATTTTATCTGTTCTGAATCTTCCACCCGGGATGACCCCAGGTTCTAGTATGGGAGCTCCATAAGACGATAATTTTATTACACGTTCATTACTGGGCACGCATGGATTTTTGTGGGTCCCTCTCACACGTTGTCTGCCTCCCACATGCCTCTTGCCCCTTTTAGCCTTTTCCACACCACAAAAAAAAAACCACCCCAGTAAGTCCAACTTATTTTTAAAGATGAAATTTGCCGCTATCTCCTGCTGTGCGCAGGAGAAGCAGTGGGATCAAAATGGCTCACTGAATGAGCCACGTGCACGTTGTTTACTTCTTCTTTCAAAAGAGGAAGTAATGCAGGACAAATGGAATTTTCCTGTGAGATAACGCTCCATGGGCTTTTTTTTTTTTTCTGTCGCATGAAGAAGGCTAGAAGGAGTGGGAGGCAGACAGCATCATGAGAGGGATCTATGAAAATCCGTGAATGCCAGCAGCCTCCACTACCTTTTTGGTAGTGGATGAGTGTACTGCCCTTGAGCTCTCCAGTCCCAGGACAAATATCAGATGGAGCTGAGTGTTCTCGTTGTGGTAGGGGGCAGCAGTGAAGTAAGTTCCTTGCAGCAGTTCCTTCTCTGGGGTGATGGATGGAGCCAGGCTATCAAATTCGGCCCTGGTTAGGCCTCATCTAGAGTATCGCGTCCAGTTCTGGGCTCCACAATTCAAGAAGGACGCAGACAAGCTGGAGCGTGTTCAGAGGAGGGCAACCAGGATGATCAGGGGTCTGGAAACAAAGCCCTATGAAGAGAGACTGAAAGAACTGGGCATGTTTAGCCTGGAGAAGAGAAGATTGAGGGGAGACAGGATAGCACTCTTTAAATACTTAAAAGGTTGTCCCACAGAGGAGGGCCAGGATCTCTTCTCGATCCTCACAAAGTGCAGGACATGGAATAATGGGCTCAAGTTAAAGGAAGCCAGATTCCAGCTGGACATCAGGAAAAACTTCTTGACTGTTAGAGCAGTTTGACAATGGAATCAGTTACCTAGGGAGGTTGTGGGCTCTCCCACACTAGATGCCTTCAAGAGGTAGCTGGACAACCATCTGTTAGGGATGCTTTAGGGTGGATTCCTGCATTGAGCAGGGGGTTGGACTCGATGGCCTTGTAGGCCCCTTCCAACTCTGCTATTCTATGATTCTATGAATTCTCATTGCCCTGTAAAGTATGGAATTTAGGTCTACTAACTTCTCAGTCAGTTCACAAGCACGTGAATTGCAAATCCACACGATGTTCTTTTGGAGGGGGGGGCGGTCTCTGTGCAGTCCCATATACACCTGCAGAAAGGGCACATGCAAGAGTTGATATGTGCAAATTGAGAACTCTGGTTAGTTGCAAATGATGCCCTGCAGTGTGGGAATGGTAGCAGTGTTGGAAAAGTGGGCTCTCTGCTGGTCTTTGGGCCCTAGCAAGTGCCCAACCATGCCCCCTTCTGGAGCCAGCCCTGGGAATAAGGCAGTTTATATACCTTTGGTTGGTTCCAAATAGAGTCGCATTTCAAGTAGACCTACTGAAATTAATAGGCCTTAACGATTGCTGCGATTAACATAAGTTCCATTGACTTCAAGGGGTCTACTCCAAGCACGACCAAATCTAGAGCCACATGTGTCCAGTGTACCGTGTTGGGACTCATAATCTCATTTCCATGTACACTTCCTCTGTTGTTGCTTTCGTGTCCCATGCAAAGCTGTGCACTGCCTTGGCAGTCAAAATATCGGAGTCTTAGAAGGCAATTCTATACACACTTGGGAATAAGTCCCATTAAACTCAGTGGGGCTTCTGAATTAGGCATAGGATTGCATGGTTAGCCTGCTTTCTGGTCACTCCCTGGTACTTGTTTTCAAGCAGTGAAATGTCTTGTCAGAAGCAGCTCTTTTAAAATTGGTTCGTATTTAAAGCTTTGCTTCTCCTTCCTCCAAAAGAAAATCCAGCGACTGAATGCATTACTTGAAGCAAGTACAAGCATTTGCTTTGGGGCCCCTGAAAATCTATAACCTCTGCTGCGGCAAGGACATTCTCGCCTTGTTTTCCAGGCCCATTTGACACGTTATATCCCTCTTACCATCTCTAGCCAAAACAATCTGCAATAAAAGGGGAATTATGAATGATGACTGAGGAGTCGTGCTGCTTCTCGACTGCCAGTTTTTTCTTCTTAATTTATTATTTTGCTTTCTTGCTGAAATATTTTTATTAGGTCAGACTGTTGACAATTTTGTCATTTGCTGCATTTGCCCATGTTCCCCTCCTCCCACTTCGCCTTTGCTTGCTTCTTTTTAACTCCCCCTCCCCTTTCATCCCAAAGGCTTGCCGGTACAGCAAAAGAAAAAATGCAAGGAGCAACTCTGGCCCAGACTCAACGCAGAGCAAACCTGTAGAAGTTTATGCTCCATGGATGGATCACGTTGGGTGCTGTGTCACTGCACTGCCCTATTCATGGCATTTTATTGGGGGGGGGAGGAGGGGGTGCCCAGGTAACATCACATTCCATTTGTAGCCCTCCTGTGTTTCCTCACCACTTTCCCATCTTTTTTCTTTCCAAAAGTGAATTCGTTTAGGAAGGAAAAATGGAATCGCCGCCCAATGCCTTTGGAGTTTTAGGGGCTGCCTATACGGTGCTGGATTGCTGCTGCCTTAAGCAAACCCCCAGGCTTTCTCTGACTGGGGGTGGCGGCAGCTAATCCCAAAGCAAAGGGAGGGTGCAAGGTTTCTGGCGGCCATGTGGCTCGCTGGCCTGCCCTCTGCCCGGGCTTCCGGCGACCAATCAGGGGGTGCCTCCTGCCCGGGGGGTGCCTTCTGCCTGTGAACGCCTCTACGCCGACGCTGGAGTGAGGTTAGATGATGGAAGAACCGTGTTCGCCTTGCTCCAGCCTATGAAGTCAGGGAAGTCCCCAACTTTTTAAATGCGGAGCTTCGCAGGAAAGCTTCACGGTGGCTTCTGCGTCGTATAACTGACGCAGCGCTACCATGGGGCTTTCAGAGCTTACAGGCAGCAAGAATCTGGACGAATCCTTTTATTTCCGGTCTATGTCAATTCCGCATATGTTCAACCGGGATGTCTGGTCTGTCTCTTTTCTGCATTGGTGGTGGAAGGGGGTCCATGGCAGAGGAGCACTACTTCCTAGGCTGCAGAGGAGCACTACTTCCTAGGCTGCAGTTCTAAACCTCCTTTACTAGGGAGTAAGCCCCCGTTGAGCCATCAGGAGAGCCAGATTCGGCACCCGGGCAAAAGGTTCTACATCCCCTTTGTAACTATTCCTGAACAGAAATAGGCTGTGAGTAAACACTGTAGAAGGGTCTTAGCCACAGGAAAGGGCTTTGTTCTATTTCTTTTTAAATGATGGGTTGGATTCAGAGGAACTCAGTCATGCTTGAGACCCATTGAAATCAATGCAACAGGTTTGACTTGGCGAGGTTCAGCCCTATTGAAAGCAACGGGGCTTCAGTGTAATTAACGTCCTCTGGATCCAACTCGACATATGCCTTTGTCATAGCAGGCTTCATTCTAGAGCAGGCATTCTCCCCCACCCACCCCCGTACACGCGGAAAAGGGAATGGACTCTTTTAGGACATTTCCCACCTGCAGTTTGTGCAAGGGCTGCAAACTGGGCTGGCGCTGTTGGGTTGGCTTCGATGGGCAGCTGCCAGGTTCCACCAGCTCCAGCAAGGGGCCCACAACCAATGCTTGGAGCCACCTGGCTCTCCTCTTCCTCCTCGCTCTCTTGGCCTGTTCACCTGGCTTCCCCATGCCCGGAACCAGCAACCAGAGGGAAATGTTAGAGCCGCCTCTTCCACTGGTCCATTCCCTCCTCCTCTCTCTGTAAGTGGTTGTGTGGATTGGGCCCAGATGGAGAGGGTGAGCGAATGAGCAGTGGTGACACTCAGAAGAGGAGACACCCCATCCCACCCCCAAGATAATCTTTTCCCAAGGGCTTCCCCAAACCCGGGGCCGGCCTGGGCTGCACATCTGCACACGCTTCCTTGGAGGCAAGATCCGCGGACTCCGCCAAACTTCCTCCTTAATCAACACGTCTCGAGATTGGGGGTTGCACCGTGTGCGTCTGTGTCGCGGCAGAGTTAAGAGCTGGCGCGGAGACAGGAGGAGAGTGATTTTTAAAGTCTTGCAGAGACAGCTCTCCCGGGGGAGTTGCATCATTGGCACCGTGGCACGGAGAAGTTTATACTGCTACGTTGGTGGCCCAGGCATAAACAGGGCATGCCAAGCCAAAAGAGCCAAAGACATTTCCTCCCGCCCCCCGCCAAACCCCACCCCCACTCAGTGGAGTTTTTGTACAGAAGGCAGTATTTTCGCAGTAGTTTCTCCTGCAATCCTTTTCCCCTGGTTTCTTTTCTCCCATTTAACTGAAATCTCTGACCAGGGTGGGGTGCGGGGTGGTGGTGGGAACTCTGGGGCTGGGAGGAAGGTGAGAGGGAAAGCCATGGTTTAGGGAAGAGTTAAGCATCCTCATCCTAACCTTTGCTTCTCCCGGTATCTACTGCTCTCTCTTCCTTTTCCGCCACTGTTTTGCACATGGCTCGGGGGTTGGGAAATGGCGTCCAGAGCCGCTCTACCATTATGCAGAGTAATGTGGCCACCTGGGCAGCAGGTGCTGAGTCTGGGGTGGGGGGTGGCAGTGAAGTGTTGGTGGGCAGAATTGCCTATGCCATGTGGCCTGTCCTACACCCCCTAAACTAGCCGGATGCAGTGAGGGACGTTGTTCTATTGCTGGTGTTGAAGTAAGATCTAACACTTCTGAATCAGAAATAGGACTACATCCCATTGATGGGTGTTCATTGGTCCTACTTTACAGAGTTCAGTCCTGTATTTCAAGGGCTATTGGAGGACAGTCCTCTCTTTTGGAAGTGTCTTCTCTTTGATGGGCTATCCGGTCCAAGCATGGTTTACAGATAAAGAATTGTAAGAAGCCAAGCTCACGAGAGTCTTATCACCGAGTTGCAGTCTTCCCCACAACTGTGAAATATACGTTACTTTTATTTAAGTAATAGTCTTTCTGTTTATTTGTTACATTTCTATACCGCCCAACAGCCAAAGTTCTCTTCTAAATCTTCACCTACGCATATTGCTGAAGGGAGTGATCTTATGTCCCCTAGACAATGTCGGGGGTAGGTGGGTGGGCATAGGATACTTTGAATTCCTGGATCCAAGGTCAGACACAGCGCTCCAACCTCGGAGCAAGGCATCTGAGCTCTGCCCCCCTCCCCCTCACATGGAAATGCGGAGCAGTGGAGGCAACCATCCGCAAGCCTCTGAGTTCAAAGACTTCCAGGCATCAAGGCTGGATAGGGTGGATTCCTGCATTGAGCAGGGGGTTGAACTCAATGGCCTTGTAGGCCCCTTCCAACTCTGCTATTCTATGATTCTATGATTAAGGCGTAAGTCATAGGATTACGCCTTAAATGTTTAATCAATGAAAAGCAAAATGATTTGGACCAGCCCTGTGCATATTGGTTACTAAACATTGCAGCTCGACCTGCCGATAACTGCAGCTCCCAGAATTCCCTCCAGTGCCCCATAGCTGGCAAAACCAGTTTTTTAAAGGCCCTTTTAAGTATATTCTGCAACAGGAACTCCGTTTCCACTATCTTAGGCCTTGAGGCCTCCACTCATCCCTGCACGCTGCCTCCGTTTCCTTGCTGCCTCTGTCTCTTCTTTTGCTGCCTCGCTTCTCCAAACTCACAGTCCTGCTCTTTATGCTGTCTTCTCTGCCTGTTCCACAATTGGCCCGTGTCATATGTAGCTAATCAGTGGTACTGCGGCAGAGCAGGAATGATAAAACTTTTTTTTTAAAAAAAAAAATCCAATAAACTTAGCGGAGAACATTGGAACCAGCTGTGAGGCTGAGTCTATGAGCACAAACCCTTTCTTTAAGCGGGACAGGGATAGATGAAGGATCTCTAAGCCCTCATTGATAGAGCCGTTGGCTCTGGACAGCCTAATGAAGAGAGCCTGTGGTACCTCAACGTTCCGCCGGCTGAAAGGTCCGGAGGATCATTGTAATTAAAAGACGTCTGGTTGCAAATTGGCACTAAGACGCCTCCAGACCCAGGATTTCAAATAGGGAAATAGCTAATCATATTGAGAGCTGGAGTAACACAGCAGCTTCAGAGCCTAAGGCAGGGTGGCTGGATGTGAAAGAGGGCTCGTGCACCTTTAGTAGTTGTGCCGAAGAGGGGTATTTCAGCAGGTGTCGCTCATCAAGCAAACAACACCTGCTGAAATGGCCTTTTCTACCCAACTCTTAAAGGTGCACGAGCCCCGTTCAGCTTTTGCACCCGGCCACCCTTTAAGACAGGGATGGGCAGAAGGTAGATCGCCACATGTTTGGAACTCCCAGAAGCCCCTGCCAGCATGTCCAATGGTCAGGAATGCTGGGACTTGAAGTTCAAAACATCTAGACAGCTGCTTTCTGCCCACCCCTGCTATAAGGGATAGGGAATGTGTAGCCCTTCAGATGTTCTTGGACTGTAACTCCCCATCAGGCCTAGCCAATGGTGAGGGATGATACAAGTTGCAGTCCAACAACTGGTAGACTCCAAGTTCCCCGTCCTTCCTATAAGAGACTGAGCTGCAAATCAGGAAGTCCCCATTTTGAATCTCTCCTCTGCCACAAACTCAGTAGGTGGCCTTAAGCAAGCCACTCTCTCAGCCTCAATCCCAGAAATAGGGTAGGAAAACAATACTAATTTACGTTACAGGTTGTTGTAAAGGTTACGACACAGTACACGATGCCTGTGAAGCGCTTTTAACACTTTTTTTTTTTTTTTTACATTTTTATACCGCCCAATAGCCGAAGCTCTCTGGGCGGTTCACAAAAATTAAAACCACAATAAAATAACCAACAGGTTAAAAGCACAATTACAAAACACAGTATAAAAAGCACAACCAGGATAAAACCACGCAGCAAAATTGATATAAGATTAAAATACAGACTTAAAACAGTAAAATTTAAATTTGTTAAAATTAAGTGTTAAAATACTGAGAGAATAAAAAGGTCTTCAGCTGGCTACGAAAGCAGTACGGTGTAGGTGCCAGGCGGACCTCTCTGGGGAGCTCATTCCACAACCGGGGTGCCACAGCGGAGAAAGCCCTCCTCCTAGTAGCCACCTGCCTCACTTCCTTTGGCAGGGGCTCACGGAGAAGGGCCTCTGTAGATGATCTTAAGGTCCGGGCAGGTACATATGGGAGGAGGCGTTCCTTCAAATAACCTGGCCCCAAACTGTTTAGGGCTTTAAATGTCAATACCAGCACTTTGAATCAGGCCCGGACCTGGACTGGCAGCCAATGAAGCTGGAAAAGGACTGGCGTAATGTGATCTCGCCAGCCAGTCCCTGTTAGTAAACGGGCTGCCCTGTTTTGTACCAGCTGAAGCTTCCGGACCGTTTTCAAAGGCAGCCCCACGTATAACGCATTGCAGTAATCCAAGCGAGAGGTTATCAGAGCATGGATAACTAGCTAGGCTATCTCTGTCCAGATAAGGGTGTAGTTGGTATATCAACCTAAGCTGATAAAAGGTGCTCTTTGCCACTGAGTTCACCTGTGCCTCAAGTGACAGTTCTGGATCCAAGAGCACCCTCAAACTACGTACCCGATCCTTTAGGGAGAGTGCAACCCCGTCCAGGACAGGGCAAACATCACCTCGCTGGACAGACGAACCACCCGCTAATAGTACCTCCGTCTTGTCTGGATTGAGTCTCAGTTTGTTAGTCCTCATCCAGTCCATTTCCGTGCCCAGTCACTGGTTCAGAACAGTCACTGCCTCACCTGGGTTTGATGAAAAGGAAAGGTAGAGCTGGGTATCCGCATATTGATGACACCTCAGTCCACATCTCCGGATAACCTCCCCCAGCGGCTTCATGTATATGTTAAACAGCATAGGGGATAAGATAGAGCCCTGTGGAACCCCATGGCTTAGGAGCCACGGTACAGAGCAATAATCCCCCAGCACCACCTTCTGGAATCGGCCATCCAAGTAGGAGCGGAACCACTGCAACGCAGTGCCTCCAACTCCCAGCTCAGACAACCTATCCAGAAGGATACCATGGTCGATGGTATCGAAGGCCGCTGAGAGGTCCAGGAGAACCAACAGGGTCGTACTCCCCCTGTCTCTCTCCCGACAGAGGTCATCCCACAGGGCGACCAAGGCAGTTTCCGCCTTGAAAGTGCTGCATGGGTTATTTTCATCATTATTGGTTGAAAGCACTATTAAAGATAAAATTATCAAGCACATAGAAGGACAAGTCCTGCTGAAAAAGAATCAACATGGCTTCTGCAAAGCAATATCCTGTTTCACTGAAATGGCTACACGGAACATTTTAGAGTTTTGTACACCTTTGCAGTGTCTCCCCATGCTCAACTTTCCCCCCAAGCCAAATAGTTCCAGACATTCTAACCTTTCCTCATAGGAGACCTGCTCCAAAACTCTTAACCACGCTAGAGTCCTCATTCTGGCTCTAATCTACCGATGAACTATAATTTATTTCGGCGCAACAGTGTTTATTTTTGCCCTTCTCTTTTCTCCCCTTCCCAACTTTTTTGTTATATTGTAGATTCTGGTTTTGACACACACTTGTGTCTGGAGTTCATTTTCAGTCAGAAAAAAATAAACCTGGCTCTGAATCAACCCTAAACACAGCCACAGTTTTCGACCTGTTTTGGATCAGTATTCTAGCACCTCACAGCTGTGTCCTTACTGTTCTTCGTGTACAACAAACATGCTGCTGGTAAGAGAACAAAGGCAACATTAGCTACTATCACGGCTTGAGCACTTTAAAGTGGATTTTGAATTTTAAAATGACCTGAGGAACTCAATGTGTACTGCTGACTAGAACACTCTGTTCCAATTGTCCTGGGACTGCAGAGTTGAAGAAAACCGCACACTGGCCTCTGCCAGTGGCCAGGAGAGACCAAGGCCCACTGGAAGGCTGCATCCTCTGCATCCATAGCAAAGGGAGACCAACCTGGCTTCAGCCAGAGAAGGACCGGCTGCTTTCATACTTGCTTTCCTCTTCCCTCCCCATGCCTCTTCCTTTGATTATGAACCTGTTTGTCAGGACCATTTATCTTATAATATCTGCATAAATTTTTGGTGCTATTAAATAATACTGCCGCTTTCTTATATGCACTGGTAGGCCTTCAGGTGAACATACAGACCTGTCTTCTTTTGACAGACCTTTGGTCCATCTACTCCCAATATGGATTACTGGCTGGGGAGTTCCAGGACTGTGGAGCAAAGGAAGCTGGGGATCAAACCTGGGGCCTTCTGCATGCACACCATGTGCTTTGCCACAGATGGTGATGGTGAAGATGATGATGTCACTGGTCCAACCTCCACTGCACTGGTTCATTTAGTGACTAGATGGACCAGTGGTCTGTTCATATCTACTTCCATCATAAATAATAGTAAAACCTACCTATAAAAAGCACAGCTCAAAATCTCTCAAACAGCTTGATTTTTCTAGGGTGCTTAAAGGTACCTTTAAGTACCTTCTTATATCTTCAAACAGTGGTCAGAGAAAACAGGCCCCCCCCCCAAAAAAAGCACACTGGGAGCCTTTTATTGTACACTTGTGATTCCTCACCATTTGCAGGTGCGTTACATGACATGCTCCTCTTCCAGGCCCTCTCCTGTGCTTTCCACCATTATAGCATTTTCTTTTGCTTGTCCTAATGAGGAAAGCATGGTATTCCTGTGAATGACAGCATAATACCCCGGTGTATTTCTGCAATTCTGCTATAACACAGTGCCACGTGGTGGCTGTGTAATGGAACATTTAGAAAGGAGAAAGATAAAACCCCACGTAAAGGAGCCATCTTAATTCCGCAGAGAATCTAGAAGCAGAAGTCTTGGTAAAGTGGCAAGTTAGAACCCCACGTAGAAAAAAGCACTGGGTGGGGAACCCCTGGTGGTTGTATCTGGCCAGGGGATGAAGTCTCCCTGTCTCTGATCTAGTCTTAGACTATCCACTGCACTGACCAGCAGCGCCTGTCCATGGTACCAGAGACTGGGTTTGCACTAAATGCTAACCAATACTCAGTGGTTCAGTATGGGTTGTTGAACTATGGGTTAGCATAGTGTCTGAACTCAGGGCATTCTCTGCAGGGTGGCTTGTTAACCATGCAGTGTTGCTTATTTTTCCTCAGACAAGCTACCTTGAGAACCTATGATTTGTAGTTGCGTTGTTCAGGGTGGTTAACCATCTCTGTATGGTTAGCAAGCCACCCTATGGGAAATTCCAGGGTTCAGACAGCACACTAACCCATGTTTCAACAACAAAACCCACAGTTCAACAACTCACACTCAACCGCTGAGTGAGTGTAGGTTAGCGTGTTGTGTGGACAGGGCCCAGAGAGAGGTCTTTCCCAACTATGCCATTAGAGATTCTGCAAGTGGAGGTGCCAGGAATGGAAGCTTTGACCACATATGAAGAAAGTATGTGCTCTGTCTACTGCCAAGTACAAGGTGAGCTCCAAAGAAAACCCATCATTGGAGGTCTCATAGATTAACAGTAACCTGTGGGACCTCCAACGATGGTTTGATTTGGAGCACTGCTGGTCCTTGGCTCCATAAACCCAAGACACATGCCCATCCAAAAGGCATGCTACACTTAACAAACTCTGCTTGATGGATTTATGAGCAACACATTGACTAATTGCTGTCAACCACATACCATGAACCGTGTGTCGATAGAGATGCTCCCAAGCCGGAATTGACTTGGGAAGAGGGTGGGGTGGGGGTTCTCTGCATATACATCTCCCCTAGACTTATGAATGGCAGTCGCTTTGTTGGAGCTTGTTTAGAAATGCTTCGGCTTACATCAACCTCAGTCGTGTGTGACTTGAGCCAAAGTTAACAGCCACAAGCCAATGATAAAGCAATGAGATTAATTTACAAAGAAAGGCTGTTGGGGCTCAAGTCGGTATGAAAAGCGAACAAGTCCGTCCAAACCAAATGCATATAAAACAACACCTATTGTGTTTTCTTTGTAATACATGTTTTATAGGCCTTTTCTACATTTGTTATATACCGAGAGAGAGAGAGTTCTGTAAGACGGGAGCAATTGTGGAGGGGGGGGGGATGGAATCTGCACACGCGGTGCAGCATTACGCAACTGCTTTGCCGCGTGTCCAAGCAGGAGAACAGGCCAACCAAATAACTCACTCCTCCTGTAACTCCTGTTGGATCAAATTGAAGACCTTTTCCTGCTGTTGCCTCCAGCTGCTGCCCAGCAACTGGTATTAAGAGGCATCCTTAAGACGTATCAATGCAACCTCTGGTTATGGAGGTCCTATAAAGCCATTATGGTTAGTTAGGGACATCAATGTGTCTGACCCCCCTTTTAAAGACATCGAAGTCAACAGCTATCACCATATCGTGTGGCTGCAAGTAGCATACCTTAGTTCTACAGTGACCCAGTTTGCATGTAATTACGAACCATGGGTTAAATAACCCATGGTTTATCAGGGCTGCAAATGAATGTAGTACCTCCTGCCTACTCACCGCTTTCTCTTTGCATCTGGTTTACCAAATCACCCACAAACAGGATGTTTCTGGATTGTTTGGGTTGTTGAGGAGGAAACAACCCAGAGTTTTAACCCAACAAAAAACCAGGAGTTAAAACTCTGGGTTGTTTCTCCCTCAACAGCAACAGGAAAAAGCCACAGATTTGCAGCCACTGCTGGAGGCATCTACTACCTGAAGCAACCACCTCACTCTACCTATCCCTCTGCACTAGTGAGTTACACTCTTTAACAGTTCAGAATGGGAGTGAGCCCTTCTGGTATCTATGGCAGGGCTGGGGACCTTGTGGCCCTCCAGATGTTGGGGTTACAATTCCCCCTCTGCCCTAACCAATATAGCCCAAAGTGATGGATGCTGGTAGTTGTGGGCCAAAACCTTTGGAGGGCCAGAAGTTGTCCACCCCTGATCTACATTAGAGGAGAGCAGAAGCAGATCTTCAGAAGTTTTGGATCTCAGCTGCCAGTTTTCCATGACCATGCTTTCCGGGGCTTCAGGGAGTTGAAGTCCCAGCCATCGGGAGATTTACTTTCTGCCCAGCTCTGATCAACACAATAATTAGTTTGGGAGCAAAAGTTTCTGTGCAGTAAAGAGAAGCGCAGTTGGAAGAAATTTGGGTTTCAACTTCCTAGGCGTTATTAAACCCAACGGAGTGAGGAAAGGGAGAATTTTCATAATTACAAAACTGCCTTGGCACTGTCCTTTTATGGCTGTCTTCGTATCTGTGTGATCTTGCACAAGTTCCGATTGCAGACAAAATAAGATCCGTCTCCAAATACTGACAGAGGCGCCTTTAGGGGAACAGACACACCTCAGCAGGGCAAACAGATGGTGTGCCTTTTTGACTTAATTAATTCCACAGCTATCGATCTGCCCGGGTCTGATTTCAACATTTGTACAAGACACTGACTGCACTTGCAAGAAAATAAATACATCTGTATCATCTCTGTTGACAGAAAGATTCTTTCCCTTTCTTGCATATCAGTTGTGTCTCTACAAGGTCCCTCTCTGTATTATAGCTATGTAGACATAATAAACATTGTTTTGGGGACAGGATTAATAATGCTGCATTACAATGCTCAGGCCTGAGTCAAGGGTACCGTAGAAGGTTGGGATATTTCTTCTCTCCGATTTTGATCCCAAACCATCAGTAATCATGAAGTCACAGGCAACTTTTGTCAACCTCAGAAATGTTTATCTGATCCTGGAGAGAATCCAAGTCCCGTCCAAATTAGATAGGAAGGAAAGAACTTGTGCTCTTTACATGCTGTCCTCACCTCTCATTTACCCAATTATGACTGCTTAGGGGGTTGATGTTCCACTGATTCAACAACCCTTTTGTCTGTGGTCAAGGAATCCAAGGCGCTTCAGCCATTTTGCTTGATCTTGGACTGCTGACAGATCTGGTGCAGGAGTCTTGCTAGGAGCAAAACTATTCCGCAGAACCCTGTGTATCCAATGGTAGGATTTTTTTTCTCAGTTTAATTGCCATGCAGGGGGAAATTTTCAAGGTGGATTGCAGCTGGGGAGGGAGGAAGCATTAAATCCCCCTTTCCCCACATGCTGCAACTCCCCCTCCCCCTTCTCATAGAATCATAGAATAGCAGAGTTGGAAGGGGCCTACAAGGCCATCTAGTCCAACCCCTGCTCAATGCAGGAATCCACCCTAAAGCATCCCTGACAGGTGGTTGTCCAGCTGCCTCTTGAAGGCCTCTAGTGTGGGAGAGCCCACAACCTCCCTAGATAACTGATTCCACCGTTGCACTGCTCTAACAGTCAGGAAGTTTTTCCTGTTGTCCAGCCGGAATCTGGCTTCCTTTAACTTGAGCCCATTATTCCGTGTCCTGCACTCTGGGAGGATCGAGAAGAGATCCTGTCCCTCCTCTGTGTGACAACCTTTTAAGTATTTGAAGAGTGCTATCATGTCTCCCCTCAATCTTCTCT
The DNA here is from genome assembly GCF_023053635.1 of Elgaria multicarinata webbii. Taxonomy (NCBI): domain Eukaryota; kingdom Metazoa; phylum Chordata; class Lepidosauria; order Squamata; family Anguidae; genus Elgaria; species Elgaria multicarinata. The sequence continues at coordinate 22,038,012 of NC_086182.1, forward strand.
TCTCCAGGCTAAACATGCCCAGTTCTTTCAGTCTCTCTTCCTAGGGCTTTGTTTCTAGACCCCTGATCATCCTGGTTGCCCTCTTCTGAACATGCTCCAGCTTGTCTGCATCCTTCTTGAATTGTGGAGCCCAGAATTGGACACAATACTCTAGATGAGGCCTAACCAGGGCCGAATAGAGAGGAACCAGTACCTCACGTGATTTGGAAGCTATACTTCTATTAATGCAGCCCAAAATAGCATTTGCATTTCTTGCAGCCATATCGCACTGTTGGCTCATATTCAGCTTGCGATCTACAACAATTCCAAGATCTTTCTTGTTTGTAGTATTGCTGAGCCAAGTGTCCCCCATCTTGTAACTGTGCATTTGGTTTCTATTCCCTAAATGTAGAACTTCTCCAATTCTCATGTCTGGCAATTAATTTGAGAAACCCCCCCCCCCAAAAAAAAAGTCCTTTGGTTTTGGGAAGACCTGTGTCAGGGTGCAAATTAACTGAAAACATATTTTATTTGACATTATTTGGATGAGAAATTAATAGGCTGTCTTTGCCACATGTGAAGTTTCAATACATCGTAGTATTCCCCCCCTAAATTTACATAACCTCTAGGTGGCACTGTGCTACAGCAGAATATCACAATTACACAAGTAAGAGAATACCTTTTCTTTCACTTTCAGAAATAATGCCCCATTTCCCCCACTCAGGAAAGTGCTCTTAAAGGATAGAGACGTAACTGAAGAATCACAACGTCATGTAAAGAACCCGTAAACAAGTGTGAGGAAGGAATCATAGGCGCACAATGTATGCCTCACATAGAAAAGCTCATAGCTATTGGCACCTAACCATTCGACTAGACGATCGTTTCCCAAGTTTGTGCCCTCCAGATGTGTTGGACAACCGTCCTGGCTGGGAATGATGGGAGTTGCAGTCCAACACATCTGGAGGGCACCAGGTTGGGAAAGGCTGGGCTAGTATGCCTATATGGATCGTCCCTTCGACAAGGGAGAGCCATTAATCTTTCTGTCTCCGGCACTTTTATCTGGGTTGGATGAGGAGAGGCATTACCTCAGCTGTCAAATTCTCTTGTTGATCCGGAAAACCAGACGATAAATTCGATAGCACAAAACAAGCTTGGATCAGCCGGCAGTGTGACTCCCCAGGATGTAGCACCTGTCCCACGACGCCCGCGGCGAGCGGCGAAGCCAGCACCCCTCTGCCTGGGGCACGACAAGCTGAAAGGCAAATTGGGCCGCGTTGTCGTAAGACCCCAGGGATGCTGCTTCGCTTGGCTCTCGCTTCACCTGGAAGGGATTCCTGACAGGTAGCCTCGTGCTCAGTGTTGCTCATGCAATTTTACTATGTATGTTGTGGGGGGGGGAGGGGGGAAGTAAGGTAATAAGCAATTAATTTTAATTAAAAGATTGGCTGTTTGGAAAGGGCCTGGTGTGTGAATGTTGGGGATGAGGAATTGCAGGTAATTTGGGGGTTGTTTGCCTTGGCCCGGTTCCCTGTACTATTTCAGCTAATTGTCATTATTTAGTCATTTGTTGCCACGGTGACAGCAGATCATTTTGGGTTGCCAAGTCTCCGAGTACAGGCTCAGACAAGGCACTTACGGTGTGGGGGAGAAAAACATCTTTCTCTTTCCCCTTCGGTTTGCCAAGGAAACCTGAGGCATAGCGTATTGGGAAGCTGTCCAACCTTCGCTTCTTGGGAACTAACTCTCCGCACTCAGCGTCAACGAGACGGAGCTGGAAAGTTACATATTCCAGAACCGAGACTGCGAAATAGCTCTGTGGACGAGCCAAAGGGGAGCCAGGCCAAGATCTTTTCATTTTGCCCTGGGATGTGTCTAGATCAGCCTTACCCCCACCCATCCACTCTCCAGACGTGACAGACTACCACACCCATCATCCCCAGACAGCACAGCCAATGGGAATACAGGGAGTTGTAGTCCAGCCCATCTGGAGGGCACCAGGGCTGGAAAAGACTGGTCCAGATGGTGTTGTATTCTGTGTACTTGTAGCCCGCCTGGCCCACGCAATGCGTTGCTGCTTCCAGATCATGCTTTCCTCTTCCTCCGCCCATTCAAAATGGAGGCTGGGGTGAAATAGGCTGGGCCGCACGCATGGCCAGAGCAGCAGTCATGCTTTTCTTCATCCAAGCTCCCTACATGGATTTCTCTTTCGTGGGATGAAAGTTCCTTCCCTCAATTTGTTATGCTCAGCAACACAAATTTTATATAACAACAGTGTAAAGTTGGCAAGATGCTGAATGGTCCAGTGGAACTGTTGCAGACCCTACTAAGAACATAAGAAGAGCCCTGCTGGATCAGACCAAGGGTCCATCTAGTCCAGCACTCTGTTCACACAGTGGCCAACGAGCCATTGGCCAGGGATGAACAAGCAGGACATGGTGCAACAGCACCCTCCCACCCATGTTCCTCAGCAATGGTTGCTCACAGGCTTACTGCCTCGAATACTGGAGATAGCACACAACCATCAGGGCTAGTAGCCATTGATAGCCTTCTTCTCCAGGAATTTATCCTACCCCCTTTTAAAGCCATCCAAATTTGAAGTATTCCAAGTTGAAGTGTGGCCTGAGACAGATGTACCTACTGTGAGCACCAAGTCCACTACTGATTCATCGTCACACCAGCAGAGGTAGTTCCCCCCAGTTTCCTATCAGTTTCTTGTTTCTAAACTGACGCAAAGTACCAACGCTACACTTTTTGACGGCCAGAATCCTGCAGCTGGGATCTAGGCGGCTCTAATTTCATTCATTCAGATGCGTGGGGACAAAATGCCATCAAGAGCGCAGGGCACGAAAAAACCCTACAAGAACAAGCGGTGTCATTCTGTAAAGGGCCACTGAGACTTGTTGTGTGTATTATTATTATTTTTAAAAGAGGGAAATGACGGCATTCACAAAGGTGCTACTTTAAACGGAAAATAACCCCAGAGCGTATAATTAGCGTCTGCTTGTTTTAGTACTAATTAAGTTTTTTTAAAAAAGAAAAAAGAAAAAAGAAAAAGCTCCCTACATATAAAAGACATCTGGGCTGTAAAACTGTTGATGTTTGTTATCACTGCCTTTGCCCTGCTTGCAGCTGGAAGACCAATGGGGCTTTTGGTTTCGTTCTGCAGTTCTCAAATGGCTTGCCTCGAAATACTCCCGCGAGCCTCGTCTTGGCTACTCTGAAGTCAACAGTTTGAGAGTTGCGCCCTGGGGCGAGGATCCAAAGAAGTGGAAAATTAGCTTGGTGCACAAGGGGGGATTTGGGCTTGTGTTTCCCGAACAGCCGATTTCCCCCTTTCTCATGGCAGTCCTCCCGTTGGGAAAGGAGCAGCTGAAAAGAGGGGCTAATAGTTTGACCGCTTACATATTGCCGGGAAAAAGGAAATGCAGCCCCATGGGAGGGAGGGAGAGAGGGAGGAAGAAACAGTGCCGAGTAACATCCCTGATCATAGTTGACCCATGCATCAACCAACCAACCTCAGTGGGCTGGTGTTTGTCATGGTTATAGATGGTGTCTCAGCACAGAGCTGAGGGGACATGGGTGGAGAGCTATAGGGTGAGGGATGTCAGACAAAGTTCTGCATGCTTTATGCTGACTAGAGATGGTGTTACACACCAACCCTGCAATGAGCACAAGGCCAGCGTCAAGGGTAGGCATGGTTGGGCACCTGTCAAGGGCCTACATCCTCATCAGGGGCCCATTGATAAGAGCTGCCTGGACTTGCTTCTCTTCACCATGGCAACCTGCTCATTCACCTGCCTCTCGCTCTTGCCAAGACAACCGTGGTGGTGAGAAGGAGGAGCAGTAGATGCCGCTGCCTGCTTGCTCCCTGGCTCTCTGCCTGACAAGCAAGCAAGTGGTGTCAATGATGAGGAAGAGGAGGAATAATAGCAGCTGGTGACGATGGCAGTGAGAAGGTGGACTCATGGAGGGTGTCTTTCTCAAGGACTCTGAAAAGCCTGGAGTCAGCACTGCGTGGACAGCGTGTGTAGGTTGTTATCACTGTGGCTGCAACTGCTATGCCAACTTGTTGCTACAACTCCCATCACCCTTTATCATTGGCCATGCAAGCTGGGGCAGATGGGAGTTATGGTCCAAAAATCTCGAGGACTCCAGTTTGCGTGCTCCTGCTATACATTAAACTTTCCCAACCTGGTCGCCCCCCCCCACCTAGAAGTTGGACTTCAACTCCCATTAGCTCCAGCCTGCATGGCCAGTGGTCTGGGATGATGGGAGTTGTAGTCATACAGATCTGGAGTGGTGGGGAAGGTTCCTCTATACTGTGCTGTCAGCTGCTTGCAGTTGCTCCCCTTCACCACTAGAGGCTGCTCTAGTGCCTGAGTAAAAGACCCTGCGGTATATTTGGTATTATTAGTTGGCAACCAGCAGCTTGGAGGTTTAGTTGTATCTGAAGGATTGAACCCGAGACCCCTCACCCTAGTTGTGCCATCAGGGCAGGACTTCGGGGCACAAGACCTTAGCAGGAGGGGCCCTGAACACAGCAGGGCTGACTTACCACATTTAGAAGTAAGTGGAGTAATATACATTATCATCTCAAGATAGCATTTGTGTGTGTGTGTGTGTAAGACCATTAAGAGTCTAAAATTATCTACTTGCACAACGGTCATCTCCCATAATTTTATCAATAATAATTTAAAGTGAAGGCGGCTGCCATAAAAGATAATGGGCTGGGCCCTGTATGAACTCCCTGCAGTTAAGAACATCAGAAGAGCCCTGCTGGATCAGACCAAGGGATCAGTCCAGCATCCATTCACACATTGGCCAACCAGCTATCGACCAGGGACCAACAAGCAGGATATGGGTGCAACAGCACCCTCCCACCCATGTTCCCCAGCAACTGGTGCGCACAGGCTTACTGCCTCTGCTACTGGAGGAAGCAGATAGCCATCAGGACTAGTAGCCCTTGATAGCCTTCTCCTCCGGGAATTTCACCAACCCCCTTTTAAAAGCATCCAAATTGATAGCCATCACTAAGCCTTGCACTCTAAGGGCCAAACTAGACATAACACCAATAGTGATTGTGTTAATGGGTTGCTGTTTTTAAATAAGCAGCAAATGCTGACCTCCTGATTACTTTGGGACACAGGGAGAAGGCTTTAAGTTAGGGTGACCATATGAAAAGGAGGACAGGGCTCCTGTATCTTTAACAGTTGTATTGAAAAGGACATTTCAGCAGGGAACCTGGTGAAATTTCCTCATCACAACAGTTAAAGCTGCAGGTGCCCTGCCCTCTTTTAAATCTGGTCACTCTGGTATAGCTCCTGCACCTTTAACTGTTGTGATGAAGAGGGAATTTCAACAGGTTCTCCATATATACAAATGACACCTGCTGAAATTCCCTTTTCTATGCAACTGTTAAAGATACAGGAGCCCTGTCCTCTTTTTCATATGGTCACCCTATTTAAGTGACACCCCCCCCTCGCACACACACCATGGCTCTAATACAGTTCACACCAACACATGCATGGTGCCAGTTATATGGAAAGAAAATTCTCCATTGGCGCACACGGGAACTTTCCTTCTATTGCAAATACCAGGTGGGGAGGGTGCATCTTGGAAAAAGGGCTAAAGCCCCAGTATCCCTCCACTAGGGTTTTCCCCCCAGAATGGCCTCCTCTGACAACAGTCCCAGTGTCCCCAACAGCTCCATGGGCGCTCCAAGCTTTTTCCTCCACCCTGCTGGCAATGAGCGTGTCTGACTCACAAAACCCAACTTTCTTTCCCCAGCTGCATGAATCCTGGCCCGGCACACCGTGACTTCATGTCCCGTAAGCCTCCATGCCACCAGGCCTTCTCTGTCCGTAGCAACAAGTGCCACAACAGGAGAGCTCAAGATGGGACAAGTCAACTGATGGATTTACCTGCCAGGTTTTTGAAGGAGCCAATGTGTGAATGGCACGCCTTGTGTATGCTCAAGACCGGCTGTGTCCCCCTTCCTTAACACAAGGTTTTCTCCTGGCAGCATTTCGGAGAAACACACACGCACAACCCAAATCCATGACTTATAGTTACATCTGTCCCTATAGACTAGTTAATGCACTCATTACTCGCTCTTGGCGAAGCCAGGCTGAGCTTCACATAAGGAAGGTCCAAGTTGTCCTCCAAGATGTGGAGCGGGTTTTGTTTTTTCTTTTCAAAGTTGCAAATGTAAAGTTGGAATTTGGACAGGTGCCCTAAGAGACCAGCGATGGCAAGAGCCAGATAAATAAGTCAATTATTCTCATCACACTAATAAAACGGTGGCTCTAATAAATAACTGATTCAGAGAGATGGGATTTTTCATCCCTCTCTGGGTGCCCCCAAAACATGCCTCTGGAGGCACCAACCTGATGGAACCAACTAAATTAAGAACCCTACTGGATCAGGCCAAAGGTCCATCTAGTCCACATTCTGTTTAAACAGTAGCCAACCAGGTGCCAGCCAGAAACCCACAAGCAGGACTTGAGTGCAATAGCACACACGTTTCCCAGAAACTGGTGTACATAGTCATACTGTCTCTGACACTGGAGGTAGAATAAAGCCATCAGGACTAATTGATAGCCTTATCCCATGAATGTATCCAATTCCCTTTTAAAGGCACCCAAATTGGTGGCCATGAAGGCATCTTGTGGTAGTGGATTCCATAGTTTAATTCTGCACTGTGTGAAGAAGTCTTTCCTTTTACCTGTCCTGAATCTCGCACCCATCAGCTTCACGGGATGACCCCGGGTTCTAGTATTATGAGAGAGGGAGAAAAATGTCTCCCTACCCACATTCTCCATACCATGCATAACTATTTACACTGCATCATTTTGTACTACACAGAAGCCGACCCAAGTATCTGTTTCAGTGGCATGAGAAAAGTCTTAGGAGTAAAGAGAAGAAATCACAGTTTCATGTTCAAAATGTCAGTGGCTGTGGCATACCCAAGGTATGGATCATCAAAATGTCTTTGCAGGTTAGAACTGCTCTTTAATTAGAATAATGGCCAAGATCAGGCAGTTGAGACTGAAATCCCCAAATAATTGTCGAATAAAAAAGAAAAAAGCAGTTCTCCCCTGAGGGCTTTTCAGATTATGAACCAAATGAGACAGGAAAAACCGTTGCTGACATGTTCTATTTTAGGGAGGTTGAGTAAACCCTGGTGATTTTGGTAACAGCCTCCTAGTGACTGTGAACTGCCCAGGGAGCTTCAGCTATTGGGCAGTATAAAAATGCAATCAATCAATCAATCAATCAATCATATCCAGGGAGGTTGTGCCATTTTACTGCTTCCATTCCAAGCTGGTGGACAGCTTATGCTATTGCCATGCAATGGAGGAAAGAATCCCGTGACCTGTGGTGGCTAAAAAGTGTTAATGTGATTCTAGTTCTTTCAACACTATTATTATTATTATTATTATTATTATTATTATTATTATTATTATTTTATTATTATTATTTATTTATATAGCACCATCAATGTACATGGTGCTGTACAGATTACACAGTAAATAGCAAGACCCTGCCGCATAGGCTTACAATCTAATAAAGTTGTAGTAAACAATAAGGAGGGAAAGAGAATGCAAACAGGCACAGGGTAGGGTAAACATGCACCGGGTAGGGTGAAGCTAACAGTATAGAGTCAGAACAAACTCAATATTTAAAAGCTATAGGGAAAAGAAAAGTTTTTAGCTGAGTTTTAAAAGCTGTGATTGAGTTGGTAGTTCTCAAGTGTTCTGGAAGAGCGTTCCAGGCATAAGGGGCAGCAGAACAAAAAGGACGAAGCTGAGTAAGGGAAGTGGAGATCCTTGGGCAGGCGAGAAGCATGGCATCAGAGGAGCGGAGAGCACGAGCGGGGGAACAGTGTGAGATGAGAGAGGAGAGATAGGCAGGAGCTAGACCGTGAAAAGCTTTGAAGGTCAACAGGAGAAGTTTATATTGGATTCTGGAGTGAATTGGAAGCCAATGAAGAGATTTCAGAAGTGGAGTGACATGGTCAGAGCGGCGGGCCAAGAAGATGATCTTAGCGGCAGAGTGGTGGACAGAGACCAGCGGACTGATGTGAGACGAAGGAAGGCCAGAGAGAAGAAGGTTGCAGTAGTCCAACCGAGAGATAACCAGTCCGTGAACGAGAGTCTTGGCAGAAGAGACAGACAAAAATGGTCGAATCCTGGCAATATTATACAGGAAGAAACGACAGGATTTAGCTACTGCCTGAGATTGTCAAAAAGTAATGGCATACAGTGTCCAGCTCAGAGCCCTGGAGTTTCAGAAAGATATCATAGAATCATAGAATAGTAGAGTTGGAAGGGCCATGGAGTCCAACCCCCTGCTCAATGCAGGAATCCACCTTCAAGCCTACCTGGCAGATGGCTGTCCAGCTGCCTCATGAAGGCCTCTAGTGTGGAAGAGCCCACAACCTCCCTAGGTAACTGGTTCCATTGTTGTACAGTGCTCAACCATGCCTCCCCTTGAAGCCAGCCCTATCTGGAGAGCGAGTCCTTTGCAACAAGGTCAGAGGAGTTGGCTGTTTTCTGCCTGGAGAAGAGACACTTCAGAGGCAATGAGAGAGCCATCTTCAAATATCTGAAGGGCCGCCGCCTAGATGATGGAGCAGATTTGTTCTCCGTTGCTCCAGAGGGCAGGAGCCAAACCAGCGGCTTCAAATGTCGAGAAAAAGGATCTGAGTCTAAGCATTAGGAATAACCTCATGTTGGTATGAGCTGTTTGACATTGGTGTGGTGTTTCATTGGACGAGCAACTGGTCCTTTCAGGTTCAAGCAAGTACGTTGCTTGCGGAAAGAACTTTGAACGGGCTTATAAGATTTTACCGGACAAAAGGGGGAAATTTGATTCAGCCCATGATGGAACTTTATAAGCTTAGGGTTTTGCCCATGTTGTTATATGGAGCCCCCTTGTGGGCGCTGACAAATTTAGATCAACTTGAAAAAGCGCAAAACAAATTTTTGCACAGACTCTTGGCAGCTACCAGCTCTACGAAGTTGGCATTCCTGTGTGCAGAAGCAGGAGTTATACCAATTCGAGGGCAAGCTCTTAGATTAGCCCTGCTCTTTGGGTTAAAATCCATCTTCCAACAATTGTCAGAGATTCTTCTGATGACATTGGTCGAGGAGGGCTCAGACTCATGGATGCATAGAATGCAAGGGGCTGTAATGAATTTGGGATTTTCAGTACCCTTTCTCTTATCTCAGGGCCATGATAAAGCTAAAACCCTGCTATTGCAAAGATTAAAGGATATAGAGATGCAGTCTCAGTCAGAAGAGCTTAAGTCCGGTAAAACTAACCCTTTCTGTAATTCTTTCACGCCATTTTATTTATCTCTACCAAGTTATCTGGTGGATATGTTGCTGTTTATTCGTTCAGTTGCTTCCGACTCTTCGTGACTTCATGGACCAGCCCACACCAGAGCTTTCTGTTGGCCGTTGCCACCCCTAGCTCCCCCGGGGTCAAGTCTGTCACCTCCAGAATATCATCCGTCCATCTTGCCCTTGGTCGGCCCCTCTTCCTTTTGCCTTCCACTTTCCCTAGCATCAGCCTCTTCTCCAGGGTATCCTGTCTTCTCATTATGTGGCCAAAGTACTTCAGTTTTGCCTTTAATACCATTCCCTCAAGTGAGCAGTCTGGCTTTATTTCCTAGAGTATGGACTGGTTTGATCTTCTTGCAGTCCAAGGCACTCTCAGAATTTTCCTCCAACACCACAGTTCAAAAGCACTATCTTCTAGGGGTGTGCACGGACCCCCCGCTCCGCTTCACTTGCAGATCCGCCATTTTCCGGATCGGGCCGCTCCGCCCCGCCCCCGCTCCGCCCACTTCCGCTCCGCTCCGCCCGGAGCTCCGGATCCGGATCCGGAGCTCCGTTTCCCCCCCCCCATAGGCTTGCATTGAAAGCTAAAAAATTATACAACTTTTTTTCTGTTCAAGTTAGAAACCTCATGTTTGGCACCATGACACCTCATGGGGATATACACACGCACGCCAAGTTTCAAAGCAATCCCATCATCCCCTGATTTTTGGCGAATTTTTGAAAATCGGGCACCCCACACACAACATCCCTGCGAGGTGGGCAGGGGAGGAGGGAGGGAAGGCAGGCAGGCATGCAGCTGGCATTTCTGGGGGCATAAAGAAGTGAGCCAAGGATAAGCCAGTAATGCATATAAAATGGAATAAATCAATCAATAAACAAAGGAGGGGTGGAATTAAAAGCAGCAGTGTTGCTCAATAAACAGCAAGAAGAATTTTTTTAAAAAGGCTATATCTGTCTTTTACCAGCAATAGGGGGACGTGCCCGGGGGAGGGGGAAGTAGCTGCCAGTTCAAGACACTGACAGCCACCAACAGCTCTGAGAAGAAGTAAAACGCTCACTTCGACTCATAACAGGCATTGCTCCACCACTGAAAAGTGACCATTCACTTCAACTCATGATAGGCATTGCTCCACCGTTTTACTCTCTTTGGAAGGCTCTAATGGCCTTCCAGTGCAGGAGAGAGTGGGGGCACGTCCACGATGAGATGCCCTAGGGGAGCTCATCCCCTTGCACCACATCGATTCAGTTGTTCACCAAGGTTAGGGTGGGGAGCAGTGCTGTGTTTCTATCTCTTATTCTTGGCTTAGTATATGATTTCAGGTTGTGTTTGTGCATTTGGTGGGGCTACTGTTTTAAAAAACACGGGGAAAAGCCCGTTCAGATGAAGAAAGAGAAGTTTCCCAGAATCCCAAGTTACCTGTTTTGCCTATGCCCTCCTCCAACTTTGGGATCATCATGACCGGGAGCTGACTCTGCCCCTCAGCCCTTTGAAAAAGGTATTTTTCCCGCCGATTTTTTAAAAACTTCTAGCCCGCGACCCGTACGATGCAGAAAGTTGAGAGTGGTCTCAAAATGACCCCCATCCACGACTCTCTGTGCACAAGAATTTTCAGAATGATAGCTTAAACCCCCCCCCAGTTATCCCCGATTCTTTCCCTCAATGCAATCCTATGGGCGAAAAGCCGAAAACGCAGTTTGAGCCGCGCGGTTGACCCGATTTTCACAAAAATATAGCCCGCGACCCAGACAACGCAGAGAGGTGAGAGTGGTCTCAAAATGACCCCCATCCACGACTCTCTGTGCACAAGAATTTTCAGAACGATAGCTTAAACCCCCCCCCCAGTTATCCCCGATTCTTTCCCTCAATGCAATCCTATGGGCGAAAAGCCGAAAACGCAGTTTGAGCTGCGCGGTTGACCCGATTTTCACAAAAATATAGCCCGCGACCCAGACAACGCAGAGAGGTGAGAGTGGTCTCAAAATGACCCCCATCCACGACTCTCTGTGCACAAGAATTTTCAGAATGATAGCTTCAAAAACAACGTAGTTATGCGTGATTATTTGCCGCAATGCAATCCTATGGCGAAATGTTTTCAAGATGGCGACCGGAGCGCTCCGCCTGAACTCGGAGCTCCGAAAAATGGGCGCTTCTCTTCGCCTTGCTTCTAGGGGGTCCGCGGTCCGCTCCTACTCCGCCTCTGGGTAAGGTGGAGCAGGCCAATCCGCTACTGCTTCTACGCTCCTAATCGGAGCGGAGCACATCCCTACTATCTTCCTTCGCTCAGCTTTCCTTATGGTCCAGCTCTCGCAGCCATAGGTTACTACGGGGAATACCATTGCTTTAACTATGCGGACCTTTGTTGTCAGTGTGGTGTCTCTGCTCTTAACTATTTTATCAAGATTTGTCATTGCTCTCCTCCCAAGAAGTAAACATCTTCTGATTTCCTGGCTGCAGTCAGCGTCTGCAGTAATCTTTGCTCCCAGAAATACAAAGTCTGTCACTGCCTCCACATTTTCTCCCTCTGTTTGCCAGTTATCAATCAAGCTGGTTGCCATAATCTTGGTTTTTTTGAGGTTTAACTGCAACCCAGCTTTTGCATTTTCTTCTTTCACCTTTCTCATAAGGCTCCTCAGCTCCTCCTCACTTTCAGCCATCAATGTGGTGTCATCTGCATAGATTGTTAATGTTTCTTCCTGCGATTTTAACTCCAGCCTTGGATTCATCAAGCCCAGCATGTCGCATGATGTGTTCTGCATACAAGTTGAATAGGTAAGGTGAGAGTATACAACACTGCCGTATTCCTTTGCTGGAGCTGGTGGATATACCCAACATTAAATTGAGGATAATCTTTACACAGGCAAAACTGAATGTTCTCCCTTTAGCAGTTCAGCGAGGACGATATAAGAGATTATCAATTAAAGATAGAGTATGTGGATGTAAGCCTCGTGTGGCGCAGAGCGGTAAAGCAGCAGTTTCTGCAGCTGAAACTCTCCCCACGGCCTGAGTTCGATCCCAGTGGAAGCTGGTTTCAGGCAGCCGGCGAGGGTCGACTCAGCCTTCCATCCTCCCGAGGTCGGTAAAATGAGTACCCAGTTAGCTGGGGGAAAGGTAATAACGGCTGGGGAAGGCAACGGCAAACCACCCCGCTATAAAGCCTGCCAAGTAAACGCCGTCCCTCCAAGAGTCAGTAATGACTCAGTGCTTGCACAAGAGGTTCCTTTCCTTCCATGTGGATGTAACGCAGTCTCTATCGAAGACTTAATTCATGTTTTCTTGAATGTCCTATGTATATAGAAATATATACATTTCTCCTTTGCTAAAATCGCTGAAGGGCTCCTCATCACATGCTAAAGTTGTCATTTGTTATCAGATGCAAAAATAATTGTTTCTTTTAGAGTGTCGAAATTTTTAGCTAAGTCTATGCAGATACGTTCTACACAATGCATGAAGGATTTGGGTAGTGACCCCTTTTATGATGCTCAATTACTTTTTTATTGTAAACTGTTCTCTTTTATAACTTGTGTATAATGGCTAACTGCTTGTAACACAATAAATTGACTGACTGACAAGGGAACAGGCTACCTCGGAAGGGGATGGGCAGCCCTTCATTCGAGCTTGTTAAGTAGAAGCTGGATGACCATCACCTGGGGATGACACAGCAGCAGATTACCTGCATCCCCCAGGGCTCCCACACTAGAGGCCTTCAAGAGGCAGCTGGACAACCATCTGTCAGGGATGCTGTAGGGTGGATTCCTGCATTGAGCAGGGGGTTGGACTCGATGGCCTTGTAGGCCCCTTCCAACTCTGCTATTCTATGATTCTATGATTCTATGATTCTAGATCAGAGGTGCAGAACCTCTTTCAGCCCGAGGCCTGAATTCCGTTTCACAGCAGCTCTCAGGGGGCTGCATTTCAGTGGTGGGCGAAGCCAAAGCCAAGGGGAGGGGCCAAAAAGACCAGCCTATTTTAGCTTAAGGCTCTTCCTGCCATTAATGAGTGAAATATATAGAATATTGTTGGAGAAAGGGTCGATGGATAGTTCAGGGAAAATGGTTTGGGAGACAGATTTGAATGTACAAATAGGACAACAGAGCAGGGAGGGACTATGGAAACAAAGAGCGTTGAGAAATATGTCAGTGAGAATAAAAGAGAATTACTTTAAAATTATATGGAGGTGGTACCTAACCCTGGTTAGATTAAATAAGATAAATAATCAGCACTCAGCAAATTGTTGGAGAGGATGTGGGGGGAAAGGAACGTATTTACGTATGTGGTGGGAATGCAAATATGTACAAAAATTGTGGAAGATGGTGTTTTTGGAGATTGAAGAAATTGTGGGAATGAAGATAGAACAAACACCAAAAGTTGCATTACTGTCACTGTTTGAAGATTTAAAATGTAAAAAAGAAATTAAGGAATTGATAACGAATTTGCTGACTGCAGCAAGATTGTAGCTAGGAACTGGAAGATTCAAGGGGATTATTGTATTGAAGAATGGTATAAAGAAGTATGGGATATAGCTATTAATGATAAATTGACTTGTAATATTAAACTGAGAAGAGGTTTAGCTAAAACAAATGATTTTGAAAGAATCTGGAAACAGTTCCTAATATTTGTGTTTTCTAAGGGAAGTGGGAAACCACCAGCAGAAGAAAGTATGAGATTTTGGAATCAGGAATGAGATCCCGAGGTGGGGGGTGCACTTATAATATATGTTAAGTTTGATTATGTTATATAGATATGATATTGATGTTATTCAACATGTATGTAGTATGTTGTTTCTTTAATTGTAATGGTGTATGTTTAAGTATTGTAGAAAATAAAAATATATTTTTTAAAAAGGCTCTTCCTGCCAGTAACTGAACCTCAGGAGAGGCATTTCAGCCTTCTAGAATGGGGGCGGGTGGGTGGGTGAGTGGGAACTGCAGAGAAGTCAGGAAAGCACCCAAAAACCAATGGCTGCTAAAAGGGGAAAGGGGCCAGGGGAAAGAGGTGTGAACATCTGGGGAACTCCAGGAAGGATTGGGATTTGGCTTCCAGGCCAGAGCTTCTGCACCCCTTTGCTTCTGGTCAGATAGGTTTTGCAGGGTTTTGAAAACAATGCGAAAACCCTGCAATTCCCGTTCAGCAGACGGGACTGTGGGAGAAACACACACACACACACACACTGATCCCTCTTTCAATCTGGCTGACTTGAGGGGGAGGGGAGGACGACAAACCCCAAATTACTGCCTGTCTCCAGCCTGCCTAGCATTAGACCGTGGAGCAAAACATCCAGACAGCGACTCTAATTTTAGAGCCTTCCCGTGTTTGCATTTTCAAACAGCCCCCATGCCAAGCCACAGATAATTGCATGTGTCAATTGGGCAATGGAGCCTGTCCAAGGAGCACCAGTTTCACTGCTACGACAAGCCCAGGAAGTTGTCACATAACCGAGATAGACCGTTGCTCCATCGAGCTCCATTGCTATATGACAGGGCTGCAGAAGCTCAGGCTGGGGGGCCACATCTGGACATTTGGGGGTCTCCAGGGCTCCTCCCCTCCCCCCTCCTCACCAAGCATTTGGTAGTTTTCCGGCTTTGGGGTTGGAATACCTCTCCCAAGGCTTAGTTTCAGCCACCAAGAGCTTTAATGAGGGCCGTTTTGGTATTTTGGCTAGAATGCGGCCCCCGAGAGCATCTCCAAAATGATATTTGGCCCTCAGTCTGAAACAGGTTGTGCACCCCTGCGGTATGACTAGCAACATGTCTCCAGGGTTTCAGAGAGGTGTTCCCCCCACCCACCCCAGCCCCACTTGGAACTCACAGGGTTTGAACCTGGGAGCTTCCGTATGCAAAGCACATGTTCTGCCTCTGAGCAACCTTCCCCTCACTCATCCCGATGCGAAGGACTTTTTGCTCTGGCGTGTTTCTGATTCAAAAATCAAAGCTTTGATCTTCTTCAATGAAGTTGTGCTTCGATAGACGGAGAGGCCGATTACAGCTCTGGAAGAGATTTTTGAGCACAGATTTCAGTCGTACAGGGGACCAGAAGAAGGGGGGGGGGGCACTCATGCACAGCCAAAAGAGAAGAAATGCATTACCAAAAAAGAGGACAAAACAGGGCACAGATTTGCAACAAATTAGCATGTGCTCACGTATATGTATAGATGCACATTTATAAAATAGTACTATAATTTAAATAGAAACACAATACATCTCACCATAGGAGGGAAACGTTGTGGCCTGTGTGTGCCTGCTCCATTTGCTGTCCAGGTGCTAACCCTTGATAGACCCTTCTTAGAATTTTTTATCTTAAGTAAGATTTGGACTGGACAGCCCTACAAATAGAACAAGGATGGGCAGTTTGTGGCCCTCCAGGTGTTTTAGGCAACAGGCTTTTCTAGACAAGGTTTTTATTGTGTGTGCTCACCATTCCTCATGCGTGGTTGTTTATGGGTGCTTTAGATGACATTGTCACCCTTCCAGCTTACTTCTGTTTTTTAAATGCAATTTTGTTGCTGATGTCAAAGCTGGGGAAATCCAGTATTGTTTGTGAAAGCGAAACAAAATACTAGTGTGGTTGCATTATACCACAGTTCCACCTAGAGGTTATGTAGCAGAAAGCAAGGAAAGGCAGAAAAAGAAAATAACTTAATGTAGAGCTCCAATCTTAAGTCTGCAATGAAACTGGAAGTAGAAACAGTAGATTGAACAGCCTCATCTAGAAAAGCTGTACAATTCTCCTCAGCCCCAGCCAGCATGCCCAATGGTCAGGGATTATGAGAGTTGTAGTCCAAAACATTTGGAGGGCACCAGGTTGCATAGCCCTGAAAAAGAGAATGTCTGCAAACAGAGGACAGTCATTTGCAAAGAAGGACACATGGACACCTTAGCCAGATGTCAGCTATATGATTCAACAGTATTATTCATCTTGAGCTTGCGTTGACAGCAGGAATAGCCCAGCTCATTCTCACCCTGAGAAAACATTCATTGATTTGCCATGGTTACTCCCTGGGAAGAAACCACCCCCCTCCCCTCAGCTTGATTCCAAGCCATCAGGAAAGGCAGGAGCCCATGATTATTTTTTCTGTGATGTTTCTGGGGAATACTGGGATGTTATGGATGAGGTAGTAGTGGTCACTGAAGAAAATTGGAGCATCTTTTCAATGTGAGTTGATCATAGAATCATAGAATAGCAGAGTTGGAAGGGGCCTACAAGGCCATTGAGTCCAACCCCCTGCTCAATGCTGGAATCCACCCTAAAGCATCCCCGACAGATGCTTTTCCAGCTGCCTCTTGAAGGCATCTAGTGTGGGAGAGCCCACAACCTCCCTAGGTAACTGGTTCCATTGTCGTACTGCTGTAACAGTCAGGAAGTTTTTCCTGATGAACAGTTGGAATCTGACTTCCTTTAACTTGAGCCCGTTATTCCGTGTCCTGCACTCTGGGAGGATCGAGAAGAGATCCTGGCCCTCCTCTGTGTGACAACCTTTTAAGTATTTGAAGAGTGCTCTCATGTCTCCCCTCAATCTTCTCTTCTCCAGGCTAAACATGCCCAGTTCTTTCAGTCTCTCTTCATAGGGCTTTGTTTCCAGACCCCTGATCATCCTGGTTGCCCTTCTCTGAACACGCTCAAGCTTGTCTGCGTCCATTACTGCGCACAGTAATGTCACCCTGGAAAGGCCAAGGCCTTCTCCATTTGAAATATGCTTCTCAGAAGAAGATACGAACCAGAGGCAGAGTCTGGAATTAAAAACAGGCCCCTGCGCTGGAATCAGGCAGTCTGCTTTGTGTTTGGAACTCGTGTGTGTGTGTGTGTGTGTGTGTGTGTGTGTGTGTGTGTGTGTGTGTGTTTCCCCATCCCCATGTACGGGATGGAAATCAGCTAGATTCCCTCTGTTTTGCATAGGAGTCTCTCTCTCTAGGCAGAAAGCCGATTTCTGAGACAGCAGAACTTCCAAGAAGGCTACCCATTCCCAAGATTATATGCTTCTAAGCACTTGATGTCTCCCTCCAGATGTGCCCTTGCTGCTTGCTGATAAAACCAGGTGAGGAATAGCTGAGAGCCTACTGGTTTCATATGGTTCCCTGAGCTGGCTTAGCCACAGCTTTGAATGATATGGTTCGGATGTAATGTAGGGTGACCAACTGTCAGGATTTCCCCGGATTTGTCCTGGTTTTTGTTCTTTCCATGGTGTCAGGGGGGATTTTCTATAATTTTCAATAATGTCCTGGAATGACACACCTTCCCCTTTAAGGCTGCCATTAGCATGGCAGGAGGGAGTGACATGCTTTCTTGAGGCACATCATTCCCCCACCCCGCGCTCCAATTGAGGTCTTAAAGGGGAAAGTGGGTCATTCGTGGACATTATAGAAAAGGCCCCAATTGGAGTGGATGGTGGTGGTGCAGAATGAAATCCTTTCCCCTCCTCCACTCCAATCGGGTTCTTTAAGGTGGCGGGGGAATAACGTACTTTCTGCAGGACTCAGAAAGCTGCTTCCCCACACACACACTAGGTGTCCTCTTTTTTGGTTTCCCAAATATGGTCACCCTATGTAATGTCAACCCAGAGCCCAATCTACACCTAGCAGGATATCGCGCTATGAAAGCGGTATATAAAAGGCAGGAGCCACACTATTGCTTTATAGCAGTATCAAAGTGCACTGACAAGTCTAAGGGCCCAGGCCAGATCTACACCAAGCAGGATATGACAATTTGAAAATGGTTTGAAAACTGTATCTGGAGTGTGTCCTGGGCCCCAACAGTTGTCACTACTGTTATAAGCCATTTTAAAGAAGCAATGTAGATCCTGCCCAGGTTGACTGTGGGTTGTTGTTGAATCATGGGTTGTTGTTAACTGCGCTATGGTTTAACGATGGGTTGTTAACCACAAACAACCCAGTGTTCACAACACAACAACAAACCATGGGTTCTCTTCCTGTGTTGTTCGTGGTTAACAACTCATAATTAAACCATAGTGCGTGATTCACACATAATGAGAACCCACAATTCAGCAAAAACAACCCGTATTCAACCCATACTCTGGGTTGTTGTTACAACATGCAAACCAGGACTACTTATGCATTGCCAAAAAAGAGGACAAAAAAACAACACTTATTTGCATTACATTTGGATATGCTAATTTATATATAGAAATGCAATTACAATCACTATAATTACAATAGACGCATGTCCTCTCTTTAGAAGATGTGTAAGTGGTCAGCCTATCCTCTGTCAAACAGGACCCACAGCTACCCTAGATGGTGGCTAGGTTGACACGGCAATCGGAGTATCTGAGAAAGCTGCTGAAGTCCATCTCCTCTTGTCGGGGACCACAGAGGCCCAGAAGGGACCCTGTTATTTCTTAAAATACAAGCTAGTGGCTGGGGACATGATAATTTAACCTCATGGCTTGAGAGATGTCACCTGAACTGTAGTAATAACCCCTGTCAGTTGTACCTAATATGGCTGAATTGGCTAGGATCATGTTTACAAATTTCTTACCTTAGGTGAACCCTTTTCATGTCATTGGCCATAGCTAGACGGGGCGAAATCCCAGGGTGATCCCTGGGATCATCCCTGTGCATCTACATGATGCACAGGGGATCCCGGGATCAGGTAGGGCTGATCCCTCCCTTGCCCCTGGATCTTGCCCTACCCTTTAGGCCCGGTTTTTCCAGTCTCAGGCTGAGACCGTGGAACGTGTGGCTGGACGCTGTGGTTTGTCCCGGCTCCTCGTGATTCCTTGCAAGGAGCCGGGACCCACACATGGGGCGCAGAGCTCCTCAGGAGCACTGCACCCATCGGGTTGGGGTGAGTGGGGAAAGTAATTATTTTTAAAAAAAATCACTTTCCTTTTGCACACGAATGTTCGTGTGCTGCTGGCCCTTTAACCGGGGGGGGGGGAATGGTGTGCGCAACACCTCTCTGTCTGAGGTCGTCATGTGCCACATGTGAACTGAGGGGGAGATCTTGCAATGAAAAAAATCACGAGATCTTCACCCCTCCATCTTGCTAGACAGCTAGGTCTAGCTAAGGCCATTCTCTCTGTAACCTGATCCCTGCATGGCATAGAAAGTTCTGGGCCTTTTCTAGGGGTTGCCATTGACAAGGTTTGCTAAATCTCTGTTTGAAGAGCTGCCTGGTTTAAAGATAAAGAACCCTGGGGAGAGAGAGCCATCGGGGTCCTGAAGTTAGCACCTCCACGGACAAAGCTTTGTCATCTGTGGGCATTAGCAAGGTTACACCCCACCCCTCCAGCTGGTAAAAAGCTTCCTTTCTGGTCTTTCTGATTTTGGATTGTGTGGGGGATGAATTCATTCCATTCTTTGTCTTGAACGGCATAGTAGCGCACAAGCTGTATCCATCCTTCACCTGCCCCAAACTGAGAACAGTCAGGTACCAGTTCCCCTCCCAAGCATCACTTTAATTAGCTGCTCTTGGCTTGCGCCATCCAAATTTCCATTTCCCCACGTGCCACCTCTGTCCTTGACTGTGCAAGCAAGCGGGCCTCGGGCGTCTGCATGGAGGACGCTCGCGACAGTCATAAACAGTCGATCTTCCATTCGGCCCCCGTAAACATAAAACTCTCCTTCCTGAAACCCCGCAGTGCATTCCCAAACGTTCCCTCGCTCAGTGCCTTAAAAATAGCTCTTGCAGCGTTTCCACCACTCCTGTCAAGCCAGCCTGGTTTGTAATTTCCGCTCGCGTCCCCAGACATCGTTATATAGAGTAATGGAATTGAGTCAGCTACTCCTCCATCCTTGGGG
Organism: Elgaria multicarinata webbii; assembly: GCF_023053635.1. Taxonomy (NCBI): domain Eukaryota; kingdom Metazoa; phylum Chordata; class Lepidosauria; order Squamata; family Anguidae; genus Elgaria; species Elgaria multicarinata. The sequence continues at coordinate 22,058,090 of NC_086182.1, forward strand.
ATCGTTCCATAACGAGCCAGACCTTGGAAACGTCTCCACAAACCTCCTCTGCTTCCATCCTGGTCTTCTTGCGTGGATGTAAATATATGTTCCTGCTCTTAGTTACGATGTCAGTTTTAAGAGCCTCTGACCCCGTCGGATCCACGTTTCCTGTGTTATCTGCACAAACCCTAATTTGTCATCTGCCGTCTCCAGAAACACGATCCCTATTTTGGACAAATTGCTGCCGTCCTGTCAGAGGAGCATGTGCAAAAGCCATTCTCTCATAACACTGCAGCCTCCCCCTGACCCTCTTCGTGATTCTGTGTAATCCGTCCCCCTCGTCCTCTCCACAGTGCGGCTTCCCTCCGTGAATATGCTCCACAGCTCTCTCCAATCCGATGCCATCCAAAGGCGTTGGGTTAGAGCTGCCACCATCCTCAGCCGGCAGGGTCATTGATCATACTGGCTGGGGAATGGTGGGAGTTGTAGTCTGAGACCTCTGGTGGCCAGCTTGGGAAAGTCGCAACAATTGAAGAACAATTCAAATGCTATGTTTTGTGGGTCCCACGAGTGGTTGTTGTATCTGAATAGCTGTGAAGAAGCAAGGTGTACATGTATGGGCATGTGTGACGGGCTTCGCTTACAGATTTATATCTACATGGGGCTGTTAATCCATTCTGTCCGCTTTCGGTTTTGTCACGGAGTTGAGATCCAAACTCTAGACAAGGAGCATTTCCTTTCCTGCTTTTCTGCTACCTAACCCCAGGCAGCTGAGCCCACCAGAGCCTGCTGACACAGGAGGGGACACCCCAGATGGCATTTTGCCAAGCCCACCCCCCCAAACCTGGACGTGACCCTATAATAATCTATAGAGTCCACTCTGTCCATGGTCATAAATTCATCTTTGTGAATAGGCTAAACCAGGCATTGGTCTGAGAGGGAGAAAGGAGGTGGGGGAAAGCAAATTGGGCAGTGGCAACAGTGAAAAGGCACTGAAAGCATCCCTTCCCCCCACCAACCCCCCCCCCCTTGAACGGGCACTGGTGTAACTCCTTTGTAGGTCCTCCAAACCAGTGGCTTACAGGAAGGTCAGAAGTCGGTCTCCATGCCCTTTTCCTTCCATTGGCCTGCATTTCTTATTTTGGCCCATGTTGGGTGATGTTACTTCCACCTGACAGGTGTCTTTCCCTGAACCAGCTCTTGCCTTGCTTTTCTCCATTGACTCCCAAGTTATCCCCCTGGACACGTCAGCCTTTCTGGGACATTTCAGATTGGTGGGTTGACATTCCGCAGACATGGCATCTTTGGGGGCTTCCAGATGGAGAACTCCTGGCGGCAGCACTCAGAGGACATTGTGCAGCTCTTCCGGCTTTTCCTCCTTAGAGGACGTTCTGTGTTAAGGGAAAAGGTGGAAGAAGCTGTGTAAGAAAGCATGGGAGAGTCACGAGAACAAGATAATGTTGTCTGAACCCCCTGTAAACTTCTGTGAATGAGGCTCTGTGACGGAGTCATAAAAACCTTCACCTGGGTCAGATCGCCACCTTGCTTCAAATCATTACGATCCCATCATGATAACACTGTATCCCTCTTGTGCATTTCTATCTCGTAGGTGGGGGGAAATCGTATTTGCTTACCGTCGCTTCTTCGCCTGCGAGTTTGTCCCTCATTACTTCCTCTTTTGAAAGAGGAAGTAAACAACGTCCACGTGGCCCATTCAGTGGGCCGTTTTGATCCCGTTGCTTCTCCTGCACACAGCAGCAGATAGCAGCAACTTCTGTCTTTTAAAATAAGTCGGACTTACTTGGGTGGTTTTTTTGGTGGCGTGAAGAAGGTTAGAAGGGGCGGGAGGCATGCAGAAGTCAGACAATGTCATGAGAGAGACCTGTGAAAATCCATGAGTGCCCAGTAATGAGCAAAGTACAATAAAACTCTTGTCTGATGGAGCTCAAAGACACTTGTTGTGATATTTTGGATAACGTGGAATAAAAAGCAGGAAATAGCACTATGAAACGGTATATATGGAACACTTAATGTGCCCCCACAGTTATCAGTGCACCTCAATACCACGATAAAGCAGTGGGGTCGTTCTAGCCCTAGGAGAAGGGATGTACAAATTTATGTTAAATCCATTCCGTCTGTGTTTTGTGGATTGTCAGGTTTCTTTCATTCTGTGTTCCTCTCATCGACGCAATTGGATTTGCTTTTAAACCAGAATTTTGTTCTGCTTGAGCTAATTCGCAGTTGCGCAAATGCGAATTAGCACAATCCTCCCCACCACCACCAAAAGTGAAAAACATGTCCGCAAGTCTGGAGGCTCCATGACTAGGAAAAAGCCAGTCTGCTGTGGAATCCACAGGATAGATTCATAGACATGAGCTCATTTGAATCGGTTACAGGTTTCCCCAACATCCCTACCTGGAAGCACCAGTTGCCTTCCCTGAAGGATGCTTGGCTTGATCCGGCATTGTCAGTCCAGGTCCGGGCCTGATTCAAAGTCCTGGTATTGACATTCAAAGCCCTAAACAGTTTGGGGCCAGGTTATTTGAAGGAACGCCTCCTCCCATATGTACCTGCCCGGACCTTAAGATCATCTACAGGGGCCCTTCTCCGTGAGCCCCTGCCAAAGGAAGTGAGGCAGGTGGCTACTAGGAGGAGGGCTTTCTCCGCTGTGGCACCCCGGTTGTGGAATGAGCTCCCCAGAGAGGTCCGCCTGGCGCCTACACTGTACTCCTTTTGTCGCCAGCTGAAGACCTTTTTATTCTCTCAGTATTTTAACACTTAATTTTAACTTAAATTTAAATGTTACTGTTTTAACTCTGTATTTTAACCTTACATCAATTTTGCTGCGTGGTTTTATCCTGGTTGTGCTTTTTATACTGTATTTTGTGTTTGTTTTTTAATTATGGTTTTAATTTTTGTGAACCGCCCAGAGAGCTTTGGCTATTGGGCGGTATAGAAATGTAATAAATAAATAAATAAATAAATAAAGAAACATTGGGCTTAGTAAAGGTAGACATTGGGCTTAGTAAAGAGTGCAAGGTGACTAGGGTGACCCTATGGAAAGGAGGACAGGGCTCCTGTATCTTTAACAGTTGTATTGAAAAGGGAATTTCAGCGGGTGTCATTTGTATATATGGCGAACCTGGTGAAATTCCTTCTTCATCACAACAGTTAAAGCTGCAGGAGCTATACTAGAGTGACCAGATTTAAAAGACGGCAGGGCACCTGCAGCTTTAACTGGTATGATGAAGAGGAAATTTCACCAGGTTCTTCATATATACAAATGACACCTGCTGAAATTTCTTTTTCAGTACAACTGTTAAAGATACAGGAGCCCTGTCCTCCTTTTCATATGGTCACCCTAAAGGTGACCGACTTGTCTCTTGTCTACTTTGTTAGTGATTTTTCCTTTTCTCCATGGAGGCCTTAGCTAGACCAGGCTATATCCCAGGGTGATACCTGGGATTGTCCCTGTGCATCTAGATGATGCACAGGGGATCCCGGGATCAGGCGGGGATCAACCCTCCCTGGCCCCGGGATATAGCCCTACCCTTTGGCCTCGCTGAGCCCGAGACTGCAGAGCGTGTGGCCCGTTTCCGCGGGTTTACCTGGCTCCACTCAATTACTTGCACAGAGCCGGGAGCTGCTGCACCCATCGGGGCTAGGGTATCGGGAGCGGGGAAATGAAGTTTTTGTTTTTTTAAAAAAAACTTTACCTTTGCGCACGAGCGTTTGTGCACTCCGGTCCTTTAATTTTTTTAAAAAAAATGGCTGGCGTGACGCCTCTCGTCCAGAGGTCGCTGCGCCTGTCATGTAAACGTGAGTGACATCCTGCAGTACTGGCATTGCGGGATCTCTCCTTCTCCGTTGCAGACTTACCGGTAGGTCTAGCAAAAGCCGGAGAGAAAGCGCAGGTAACATGAGAAATGGTGCAAGCAGAAGCTGACGAAGCTGCTAGTTACAGGGCCCTGGAGATAAACCCTGAAACTGATATTGCAAAATGTACGAATGAGCCCTCTGTTAGGTTATCGAGTTGCAGGCTTTGTTGTTGCTGATGCTCTTGATCATATCTGAAGAAATACATTCACACCCTTTCGTTCCCCTGATTTTCTTTCTTCCCTTTCGTAATCAATCAATTCAGAAGAACTTACCTGGAATGTTCACCCCCGTAAAAACTGGCACTCCAAAGAAATAGCAGCAACAGGTTGGACTGAGCAGTTCCATGCACTTGGTGATTTTTATGCATGTGCAAAGAATTGGTTGGTTACTCAATATCAATGTCCTGCTTAAGTCAGAACCGTAAGGTGGAATCGTCAGATAATTCTATTAACAGCACCAGCTGTACATGGTGCTATACAAACACAAGCGAAAAGTGAATGTTGGGATTGGGGGAGAGAAATTTTGTCTTGCTGCAGGGAGAAAAAGTAGTTTTTGTTTGTCTGTTTTTGTTTTTAAAGACTCTGGTATACAGTCCCATGACATTTAAAAACAAAACCTCTCCAAAAGCTTCACAAAATGGGGGTACGGATCCCTGCAATCCTTCTGCTGTAAGCCACTGCGGGGCGGTGGAACGGGGAGGAACGTGCTAAACATATATACATCAGAGGCTACTGTACATCTGTTCCCAGGAACAGTGGTGAAGTAGGTGTGGGAAAAGCCAAATGGGTGGGACCACAATGTGATTATTACCGATTTCAAGCCTACTCAGAAGAACGCAGGACAAGGCTAGGGTGACCATATGAAAAGGAGGACAGGGCTCCTGTATCTTTAACAGTTGTACTGAAAAAGAAATTTCAGCAGATGTCATTTGTATATATGAAGAACCTGGTGAAATTTCCTCTTCATCATACCAGTTAAAGCTGCAGGTGCCCTGCCCTCTTTTAAATCTGGTCACTCTAGTATAGCTCCTGCAGCTTTAACTGTTGTGATGAAGAAGGAATTTCACCAGGTTCACCATATATACAAATGACACCCGCTGAAATTCCCTTTTCAATACAACTGTTAAAGATACAGGAGCCCTGTCCTCCTTTTCATATGGTCACCCTAGACAAGGCTTCTGCATGTCTTCTCAGAAGTAAGAAGAGCCAAATCACTCAGCAGCAAATTATTTTTATTTATTTATTTCTTACATTTTTATACTGCCCAATAGCTGACGCTCTCTGGGTGGTTCCTCAAAAATTAAATTCAAATAGAATCCCACATATCAAGCATCTGCATATCTACTCAAAAGTAAGGATGAACAGCAGGTTTGCTCAGAAGTAAGTAGGACTGAAACTCTCAGCCTCTCTATCTATCTATCTATCTATCTATCTATCTATCTATCTATCTATCGAGTGGGATGTATTGACTGAAGACAATATTTCAAATGATTCCTGAACAGAGCATGCTGTAAAATCACATGGGGTGAAAGCAGCCAGCTTGGTTACTTCCATTTCCAGAGCCCCTTGTGCCCTTGATAATATAAAGCCAATGCACTTATTTATCCTCCATCAAATGCTAGAAAGGATTAGGTATATGTTGGCAGAGTAATCGGGTGAGTTAAATATGCTAAATTGCTTGTTCTGCATTTGATCCCTGGTCACAGCCTGTCCTTCAATACTGCACATCTCATCAGCATGAAATTCACTTAGGAGCAAACTGGAATAGCAGAAGCCCCAGCTCCCAGCATGGGCTAAGATAGCTTCCTGCTGGAAATCAGCTGTTTATAACATCTGTGGCAAGCAAAAGTTGAATGTGGAACAGCTCTCCCCATCTTCAGAGTGAGTGAAAGGCAGCTTTCTTGTTACAATTCAATAGCGTCTTTGGAACAGTAAGCCAAGGGAATCCTAAATAATCCTGCAAAGTTGCTGACTTCCAACTTTTTCAGACCTTTAACCTCAACCTGAAACGTGGGATCTTTCTTTCTTTCTTTCTTTCTTTCTTTCTTTCTTTCTTTCTTTCTTTCTTTCGTTGGGGTTACTCTAAGTATGACTAAATGTGGATCCAGCCCAGAGAATCTAACTACAGAATCAGAGAACCTACGCTAGTCAGGCTGCAATCATCTTACATACACTTATCTGGGAGTAAATCCTATTGATCACAGTGGGGCTTGCTCTTGAGTAGGCATGCCTAAGTTTGAACTGTCAATCTGATATAGAAAGCCCCTCCATCACCCCCAGCCTAGTCATAGATATCCGGAGATGGTAATGAATGGATGATCTCAGCTCTGCAGCACCTCTAAAATTTACAGCGTTTCCTGTCTTACGGACACTGGCCCTGTAGTTACACGACAAACCCTCATCTATATTGAATGGCCTCCGTCTAAAGGGACACTGGGAGATGAAATATCAAACCCAGCGATATGCCAAAGGCACATGGACAAGCAGCAACAGAGCAGAGTTAAGTCACTGGAGTTGCAACCCTGAGCCTGATTTAAAGAAGGGGTGGTGAAGGAGAATTGTGTTTCTATAAATACTTTAGCTTTCCTGATTTATTCATCATAAGAGTAGCCCCCATGAAAGCTGAGGCCCGCTGGAGAACCTGCAAATATTTTTTCACAGAGCTCTCTGTTTGGCAAATCATTACAGACAGTGCGAGCTTTAGGTTTTGGAGACCTCTTGGTCATAACACTGTAATGCCCCCCACCCCCCCAGTGAGCCTGCTTTCTCACCACCATTGTCACTAGCTGACCTTGCTCCTCCCATGTTTGCTTGGCAAACAGACAGCCACTGAGCAAACAGGCAGGACCATCTGAACAGGTTGAACAAGCAGGTTGCAGTAGTAAAAAGGAGGAGCAACTCCAGGGGGCCACTGGTTAGTGGGCCCTGCTGTGAAGAATTTCCTGCAGGAAATGGCTGTAATCCAGGACCACTGAACACGATGGGCCAGTGCTCATTGTCAGAGGGGAGTGGGAAGGGACCACCAGTACCACTGCTTGTCTCAGGGGGCTCAGACAGTGGCCGGCTTCCCACGAACTGTTAAACTGTTGCATCTACTTTCCAACGGCTGTTAATCTGCTACATCTACTTTCAGTTTTGTCGCAGACTTGAGCACTACACGAAGGACATTTCGTCTCCTGCTTTTCAGCTACATAACCTCTAGGTGGCACTGTGGTATAGTGGAAGAGCTCAAATACACATGTGGAAACAGTGCTTTTCTTTCACTTTCAGGAATAATACTGCATTTCCCCTGCTCTAAAACAAACAAACAAACAACTTGCTGAAAGTGCTATTTACAAACAGAAGCAAAACTGAAAGATCACAATGTAGTCCAAAGAAACCATAAACAACTGTGAGTAGGGAATGATGAGCGCACAATTAATGCCTCATGTAGAATAGCTCACTCTCCCAGTGAGATGATTGTTTCCAGGAGATCTGTGATCTTAGGGAAAAAAGGTGAATGTGATACTGTAGATTGAGCTAAATGAGAATGCATGTTTGTAGTATATATAACCTTAGGCCATTACAATGAAATAAGATCCCATAAAATATAATTGTATATAACCAATATACACAGATTCAATAGTAAACAAAAGATAATACAGAGTACAGGATTGCCTTCCAATTTTCAGGCCATACCGCCATTATCCATGCTCTCAGAAAGGGAAGAAAAGGGAGTCCTGAATTTCTTAATTAGATCTATTGACATATTTTTTCTGGATAAAGCATATCTTCTTGGTTACCACATCACATAGGGCTTCCATATAGGTATTATATGAATGATTGTCAGCTAATAATTCCAGATTCCATGGGGGGTTTGATCAGTGTATTACTGAAGCATATACGACAAGAATTTTTCCCTAGAGCCCAAATACAACAGGCAGAACAACAAATGATGTAGCAGGTCTTTGATCTGATGACAACCAAAACTACATTTCTGTTCTGCTAATATAATTCCCCCAAGTATATGCAGAAGGCATCTTAAGTCCCACGAAAGCCTTGCAAATTTGCAGGAAGGTCAGAGTCTCAAAATAATGTGTCCTTGAATGGTTGACTTTAAATCAAGCATACCAGGATGAGGGGGGCATAAGAGCATGCATGTCCCAAAAAGCACTAGAAAAGCTGTCTGGATATAGATAACCTGCAATTCGGATGTGTGATTAGCCTGTGGAAGAGAAAACCAGGAGGAGGGAGGGACATGAATGCACTCAAAGGGCTGTCACGTAGAAGAGGGCAAACATTTATTCTCTGCTGTCCCAGAGGCAGGGCTAGATCTAATGGGCTTAAGTTACAGGAGTGTAGATTTTGGTTGAACATTAGGAGGAACTTCTTTACAGTTCAACAATGGGACCAATTACCTAGAAGGGTGGTGCAGCCACACAAAGAGGTAATCCTACAGGAGGAACTCGGATTTGTATCTAATGGTGAGTCAAGGGTAGAAGGGGAGGAAAGTGGCAGGGGTGGGGGAGAGAAAGCAAGTCTCCGCTGTGGCAACCCGGTTGTGGAATGAGCTCCCCAGAGAGGTCCGCCTGGCGCCTACACTGTACTGCTTTCGTCGCCAGCTGAAGACCTTTTTATTCTCTCAATATTTTAACACTTAATTTTAACTTAAATTTAAATCTTACTGTTTTAACTCTGTATTTTAATCTTATATCAATTTTGCTGTGTGATTTTATCCTGGTTGTGCTTTTTATACTGTATTTTGTAATTGTGCTTTTAACCTGTTGGTTGTTTTATTGTGGCTTTAATTTTTGTGAACCGCCCAGAGAGCTTCGGCTATTGGGCGGTATAAAAATGTAATAAATAAATAAATAAATAAATAAATAAATAAAGTCGCTAGTAACAGAACTAGTTTACCTGGAACTCACCCTGATGAGCATTAGAGAAAAGAGTGAGCTGACTGCAGCAGAGACAGGCCACACGTACAACATTGCTACAACCCTTGAAAGTCTTTCCTGTCTTCTTGACGCGTGTGGCTTCCACAACTCATCATTACCAGCCGGTTCTACAAAGCAAACACATTCCGAGGGCATTGCTGCAAAGGAAAGCATTGTTGTCCCCCCCCCCCCCCCCCGGGTTGAAACAAAGCAAACAGTTGTTGTTATGTATGCTGCACAGAGGAGGGGGGATTAGGGAGAGAAACAATTAATTTGTTGATTGATTAATGAAGGTAAGCCTCTTCTGTTTGGGCAGTAGGCGTGCAACGGGGACAGGCAGTGGTCTGTCCTAAAGAGTGTGTGACCAGGTTTAAGATGCTTGCTACTTGTTTCAGTTGCAAAAATCTTGTGCCAAGCTATAGTAACGGAGTGAAGGCGGGGGGGGGGGGACCTTAATGAGATTCCCAGGTTTGGCAGAAGCAGTGGAGTTGGGAGCCAAGTCAGATTTAAGAGCAAACTGTTTGGATCTATTACCATAAAGAAAAGAAAACCTTAACAATAGCAAAAAAAAATCAATGCTAACAACAACAGCCCCTCCCCGAAGCAGGCCTCTAACTCTCGTCTTGATCAAGATGTGATTTTCTTCCCACTAGGGAGACTCAGGGTGTGTGTGTAGTGGTGGTGGTGGTGTGTGTGTGGGGGAGACAGCATTGGAGGGGAGGGGGAGAGAAACCAGCCTGGTGTGTGTGTGTGTCTGTGTGTGTAACTAGAGGAAAGCTGATAATTCGGTGTGTGTTTTTCTGTCCTGGCTGTGTGTGGTCTGTACCATGCGTAGTAAGAGTATCTGTCCCCTGGGGAGCGACGTGCCTTCTCACTGGAAAGAGAGACCTTGTGGAGTCACTGGAATTTGGTTGCCGCTAGTGGTAAACAGTAATGTGCATGTTGCTTGGAGGAGGCCCTTCTTTCGGCTTTCTCATTCCCTGCTCCCCAACCTTCTCTTCCCCCCCCTCTTCCATTTAGACTCCAGATCGTGTTTTTTTTAAAAAGGGATTCTATTTTGGACCAAGTTCCCTACATCCCACGTTTTCCTCCCCCACTTCTTCCTTGTTTAAATGGAAAAGAGGCAGGCACAACTTTGCAACCGACTTATTTTCTGCGCTCGAGAGAGGAAGAAAACTTGAGAAGTGACCAGAGGTTGTTTACAAAGCAACAAGTCCTTTGAGAGGATGCAGGGAGGGTTGGCTTTAGTCCTCGGGGAGCCATAAACATCAGGGCCCATCTTCTGTGGCAAACCCTGGCAGCTCCACAGCCAAATGTGTAAGAGGGTGCTTCCAGATGTTGGGCAGTTTGGGCAAGAGAGGCATGCAGCTGCAGCGGCCGAGGCCACCCGACAAGCCAGTAACAACCTATTCCTGCTCTGATTCCTTGTTGATCAGAAATAAGAATGACCCCTTAGTTTTGGCAGAGAGCGGAGTGATTCCATCCCACTCTCCACCCAGACACTGGGGAGGGCTCTCGCTGAAGGGCAACGGGCAGATGAGCAAACTCAACATAACTGAGATGTAAAAAGCTGCATCATGCTGAGTCAGACCATTGGACTTTCTAGCTTAGCATGGTCTACACCAGGAGTAGGCAATGTGGTGCATGTGGGCACCAATGCGCCCCATGGACACCTTTCCTGGTGCTGGCCAAGGTGCTGAGCCCTTCTGCTTTTTAAAAAAATTAACACATTTTCTTACGGCAGCTGGGATTGCTGTGAAATGAATTTCTGTCAGTACTGAAAATGGCAAGTTCAAAGAAATTGTTTAGTGTGACCCCTACTTCTGCCTTGTACTCAACCTTTTGGGCAAGTTACTTGCCCCGCCTCCCATGGCAGCCATTTTGTGGTGGTGCCCAGGACAATATGCCCATATTTTGATACACGTGTGCCTGTGCTTTCTATCTGTTTGTATGGAAATGGTGGGGTTTTTTTATACTACGTAAGCTGCATTTTTAGTTGTTTTTAATCTTTGTAAACCACCCAGAGAGCTTCAGCTATTGAGCGGTGGAGAAATGTAATAAATAAAATTAATTTTCCAAATTGCGAAATGTGCTCACAGCCCCCAAAATTTGCCTCCTCGTCATCTACATGGCCTGGCAGAGGCTCTTTGGGGTTTCAGACGGTGCAGGAGCCTTTCCCCGCCCTCCTCACTTGGAGACCGTCAGCGTGCAAAGCGTGTGCTGTGTCACTTGGCTACAGCTCCCCAGGGCTTCAGGGCAGGAATCTATCCCAGGCTTAGGGTGCAATCCTACGCATATTTAGCGAGAGAGAGAGGGAGAGAGAAAAGTCCTACAACTCTCAGGATTCCTCAGCCAGCTTTGCTGGGAGTTATAGGACTCCCCTGCCATCTAAATATGCATAGGATTGCACCCTTAGCCACCTGGAGCTGCCAGGAATTGAACCTTTTAAATGCAACACATGTGCTCTATTTCTGAGCTGTGACTCTTCCTGAAATGTAGAGAAGTACATTTTAAACCACGGATGGAATACATCTTGTTTGGGCTATACTTGCCTCTGGGATTGATGTTCCAGTGACTACTTCTGTACTCACGCACACACCCATCCCTCACTGAATGATTTGGAGCCATCAATACCAAACTTTAGCAAGCATGCCTGGGTTTAAAAAATAAATAAATACTGGCTGACCTTGGTTTTCATTGGGACTGCACTAGGCGGGGAGCTGATGAAATCTGCAACGGTGTCAAAGGAGTCCAGATTTCTATGAGCCAGAGCTGTGGATTCCACAGAGGACCTCCTTTTGCCGAGTCACACGGATTCTGTAGTGTCACAGACCAGTTCCTCCACTTTTGGAGGGGATTTCCACTAGTGGGAATTAGCACGTATAAAACAAAATTCTGATTTAAAAAAAAATTGATTATGCCAATAAGCGGAGGATGGAAAGAAAGATTATTATTATTATTTATTTATATAGCACCATCAATGTACATCGTGCTGTACAGAGTAAAACAATAAAATAGCAAGACCCTGCCGCATAGGCTTACATTCTAATAAAATCATAATAAAACAATAAGGTGGGGAAGAGAATGCACCAAACAGGCACAGGGTAGAGTAAAACTAACAGTATAAAAGTCAGAACAAAATCAAGTTTTAAAAGCTTTAGGAAAAAGAAAAGTTTTTAGCTGAGCTTTAAAAGCTGCGATTGGACTTGTAGTTCTCAAATGTTCTGGAAGAGCGTTCCAGGCGTAAGGGGCAGCAGAAGAAAATGGACGAAGCCAAGCAAGGGAAGTAGAGACCCTTGGGCAGGTGAGAAACGTGGCATCAGAGGAGCGAAGAGCACGAGCGGGGATACCTATCAACCTGTGACACATGGATGGAAGGGATGTCACAAAAACTGCACATCCCTAGAGAGGGGAGGTTGGGCCCTTCTTTCCCCAATCACAATCCTGACAAAAATCCTACTGTCAATGTGGCACCAATGGGAGCTCCCCCCCCTCGTTAACCCTATTTGCCATGCTGGGAGGCGATTTTTGTCAAGATCCTGGTTGGTGATGGGAATGATTTGGTAATGATGCCTCTTGTTAGAGAGGCAATTACCAGAGGGGGTGGGGAGGCAGAATGAGTGTTTACCAGTCCCACATGCACACAAAGTATGTCAGAATAAAAGGAGACTACACCCTTCTTTAGTGAAGAAAGGGTAAAATGGCTTTGCTCACAACTCTTTTATTACACAGAGAGCAAACACAGCAATGGAGGAGATCAGGTGGCAGAAGGAAGGGGAGGAGCAAAAGCAAGACATCACAGGAAACCACTCTGTAGGCCATAGAGATCCTAAGGCTAGCTGTGGCCTAAGTTCCCATGAACTAACTGCAACACTGCCCCCTTCCTGTAACTTGCAGACGAGGTTGCAATATTCCCAACAATTGGCGAGGGAACAGCTACCCCTGCCCTTCCTGTGTGCTGCGGTTCTGGAGAAAATTCCTCCTCCCTCCCCTGCACCAAGTTAGGTTCCCCCTGCCCCCAGAAGCCCAGGTGTGGTTCCTAACTATGTAGGGTGACCATATGAAAAGGAGGACCTGGCTCCTGTATCTTTAACAGTTGCATAGAAAAGAGAATTTCAGCAGGCATCATTTGTATGCATGCAGCACCTGGTGACATTCCCTCTTCATCACAATAGTTAAAGCTGCAGGTGCCCTGCCCTCTTTTAAATCTGGTCACTCTAGTATAGCTCCTGCAGCTTTAACTGTTGTGATGAAGAGGAAATTTCTCCAGGTGCTGCATGCATACAGATGACCCCTGCTGAAACTCCCCTTTCTATGCAACTGTTAAAGATACAGGAGCCCTGTCCTCCTTTTCATATGGTCTCCCTATAACTATGCAACTGAAGTTATGTCTAGTTCGGCTGTTAGTGACTTTCCTTCACACACTCATTCTAGGTACGTTGGTGGCTGCTGGTGAAGACATGAATGGGAGCCATCCAAAGATGCTAAACATTTCCATTTGTGTCAACAATGCCCACCCAAGAGGACATCCCAGTGAAGTGTACGACATGGGCGAGATTCTGTCCATCTCAGTCTCTCGGCTTTCCTTCACAGCTGCCAAATCTGTCACTCACAGCCGCTGCCTCAGCTGGTCTCTTCTTATAGCACGGTTTGATTTTTGATGAGTTCAAGGCGTCTCCAAGCTGAATACAGGATGTGACACGTGGTGGGCCTAAACGCCACCGAAATGAAAGGAATGAGGTAATCTTATGCCATGTTGCCTGCATACTACATACTAGCTGTCTTTGCATGAGCCATGCTCTGTGTGTGAAGGGTGGGGTGGGGTGGGGTGGGGTCTGAGCCCACACATTTGCTGTTTTGCCTTGATTTTTCCCAGGAATTGCTCTCCTAGAGGTGAACACGTCTGTTGGGCAGTTTGATCCTTGTTTCAGGGTGGTGGACATTTTCTCTACTTAATGCCAAAGTCCATTTTTAAAAAATAAAAATAAATCTCATTTTGCCATCTCCTGACCGGAATTCCCAGGAATATATCTGGAACGCTGACAAGACTTCATGCATGGTGTTTAAAATTTGGAGGGGAAGCAGGGAAGAACGGTCAGCACACCCTCCCTTTGGTGTGAAGGAAGATGGCTGAGTGAGAATGCTTTGGAAGCAGCATGTGGAAAATATACAGGCATGAAGCGAAGGACGGGTGGGTTGAAGGACTGCTGGAGTCAGATAAACCAGGAAGGCGAAGAAAGTTAATGGAATAAGAGGTCCGTCCAAACAGGTTAGGTCACTCCAAGCTCCAGCCAGGCACGTTGGAATTAGCTCTGAGTGACAGCGACTCGGAGCATTTCTCCAAGAAAAACAGCCCTCGCCCTCCTTGCCTCAGAAAGGCAAACGCTGGAAATTTCCGTCGCAACACTCCTGCCTCTGTCTTGTGTAGCCGGCGCTAATTAAATTCTCTAAACAGGCCGGGCTCAAATATAAGGTCATTCCTGTCACACGTTTCCCTAGGTGGTGGGCCCACGTCCTCGAACACTCAAAGGGTTCTCCTGCATTGGAGTGTCTTAACTAATAGCTGTCATGAAGTTAGTCAGCTTGGGGCTCTGTACCTAATGATGAGGAAAACATGCTGGGAAGGGAAGATAAAGAGCCTGTCTACACAAAGTTTTTATTGTGTGCTTGTGATTGCTCACTCACAGTAGTTTGAGAGTCCTTTACATGATGTTCTCACCCTCCAGGGCCTCTCCCATTCTTTGCAAGCATTTTTACATTTTTTTCCCCTAACGAGGGAGTCTGGTATTATTTAGAAATGGTGGAATGAGAGTTCCCTGTATTGTGCAATTCTGCTATATCACAAGGCATCTAGCAAATGCTGCTAGAACCGTCCAGCCACTAAGGTCCAAAGGCTACTTGCTGCTCAGTTGCGAATGGAGACCTTGACCAGGCTGGACGGTGTCTGCACTTGACATACGTTTTGATCTCAGTGGGGGAAGTTGACCCTCCTCCCCGCCCTGATCAAAACTGAGACGAAAATTAAAACCACTGACCATCCTTGTAATGAATAAGTAACACACTGATATCTATCCTCACTCTGAGGGGGTTGAGATGCTCAAGGTGTCTTGGCTCAACAAGAGCATGGGATCTTGTTTCAGGACTTCAACAGGAAGAAATCTCTCCAAGGAGACTCAGCTATTCAGTCACTATGATGGCGATGGTGTATCATGATTTGCAACACCATCACCTTGGTGGCAATGGTTAGATAGGAATGCTGGGATATATGCATTCTAAGACAAATGCCATCAAACATCATGGAAGCTATGGGAAGTACATCTCTTCCCCTACAACATCCAAATATTAAGGTAGCATTATTATTATTATTATTATTATTATTATTATTATTATTATTATTGAACCTAATAACAGCCATGCTGGTTCAGACCAAGGGTCCATCTAGTCCAGCATTCAGTTCACACAGTGGCCCACCAGCTCTCAACCAGGGACCCACAAGCAGGACATGGTGCAACAGCACCCTACTTCCCCAGCAACTGGTGTACATAGTCTTAGTACCTCTGATACTGGAGGTAGCACATGGCCATCAGGACTAGTAGCCATTGATAGCCTTCTCCTCCAGGATTTTTTCCAACCCCCTTTTAAAGCCATCCAAATTGGTGGCCATTGCTACATCTTGTGGTTGTGAATTCCATTAACTATGCACTATTTGAAGAAGTCCTTTCTTTTATCCGTCCTGAATCTCCACGAATCATGGGATGACCTTGGGTTCTAGTATTATCAGAGAGGGAGAAAAATGTCTCCTTATTAACATTCTCCACACCATGCATGATTTTGTAGACCTCTATCATGCCTTTCCTTACTCTCCTTTTTTCCCAAGCTAATCGGATTGCAACTAAGCTGAGAAGGAAGAGGAGCTTCTGAGGGCGTAGATGGTAGATGATGTCAGCATTCCTGCTAATCAAAATGTGTTGGACCTGGGTCCCTGTGAGCCCTGCCTCTGCTACATCACTGGTTCTGACCATCCCTGCCATACCCTTCAAGTATGGGGTGGGGGACTGAAATAACCTTTTTGTGGGTTGAATATGGGGATGTCAGAAGTTTAAAAGCCTTTTTAAAAAAGATTTCATGGGGTAAATCCATGTTCCAGAAGGGGGGATACACCAACCAGCCCCTAGGCCCTGGTTTCAGCTCTGCGTGTGCCTTCAAGCAGTGTTAACTCAGAAAGGGGCAAGAGCTACACTAGTGCTTTTTATCATTATTGAAGTGTTGGGGAACATTCCATATCCCACTTTTCTCGTGCTGTTTCTTGCTTTGCATTCCATATTATCCCAAATACCACTGCAGATGCCCTTGTATGTGCTATGAGGTATAAATGCACAAGAGGAATATGGGATCCTACCGATATGACACGAGGTGTAGATCTGGCCAAAGAGCAAGGCTTCTGCTCTCAGAAAACACGGTTCAAAGAGATTTGACTCGCTGATAGGTTTCTAGATTTGAATCTCATTGACTTAGATTTTCCTACAGAGAATTTAATATTCTCGGTCCTTCTCTTCCGCTAGAAAGACCATCGGTCCAAGATGCAAAAAACCAAAGAAAGTTGACTCTTCTTTCCGCTCTTTCTCTAAAGAAGCTCCTGCATAATAGATCAAGGAAATGAGATTAAGGAGAAAGGAATGAATAATTGAAGATTTATCGGGGGTGATTCGGAGTAACCGGAGATGGACGAGGGCTGCGTTTTGATGGATGAGTGACTGAAAGAGGAGATAGAGAGACCTGCCTTCCATGTCACCGAAGTCCGTGAGGTCTGCAGAATAGGCAGGAAGTGGAAAAAAGTTGCATCAGGGTTGGAAGACCTTGTGTGGAGGCTGGAGGGATGTGCTGGACTGGAAGGAGCTAACAGCATCTGGCTTCTGGTTCCTTTCTCATGCCGTGACATGGAGCAATGGATTATGGATTGGCAAGGAACCTACAGTTTAGAAGCCTGCTGAAAATCATCTGCATCCTCCCGACGGTGGCTTATGGTGAGTACCATGCAAGTCAAGTCTCGCCAGACCAACTGCGGTGCAAAAAGGCTGTATGTATATATATGTCTGTAGGTATAATGCAAGGGCGATTTGCCATTTACAATATATATATATTACGCGTGTGGAGAAAGTGGATGGGGAGATGTTTTCTTCTCCCTCTCTCATAGGAGGCATCTTATGAAGCTAAATAGTAGGAGATTCAGGACGGGCAAAAGGAAGGACTTCTTTACATATCACATAATTAAACGATGGAATTCACTACCCCAAGATGTGGTGATGGCCACCCATTTGGATGGCTTTAAAAGGGGGTTAGACACATCCATGGAGGAGAAGGCTACCAATGGCTACTAGTCCTGATGGCTATATGCTACCTCAAATATTGGAGGCAGTGTGCCTTTGTATACTAGTTGCTGGAGAACATGGATGGGTGGGTGCTATCCTGATCATGCTCTCCTCGGGGGCTTCCTATGGGCATCTGGTTGGCCACCGTAGGAACAGAATGGTGAACTGGATAGGCCTTTGGTTTGATCCAGCATGGCTCTTATGTACTGCATCAGTTGCTCATTTCTATCCTGGTGACTAGCTTTGCCCTCTACATGGGGCAGCCTTTGAAGATGGTTTGGAAGCTGCAGCTTGTGCAAAATGCAGCAGCCAGATTGATAACTGGAACCAGAAGGTTCGAACATATAACACCAATTCTAGACCCATGCTCCACAGACATATCTAATACAACCTTCCTCAACCTGATCCCCTCCAGGTGTTTTGGAGTGGACCACAAACCTAGCATTCCTAACCATTGGCTGTGCTGGATGGGGCTGATGGGTGTTGAAGTCCAAAACATCTGGAGGCCATCAGGCTAGGGAAGGCTGATTTAATAGGGTATTTTTTAAAAGCCATCTTTATCGGACAAATATTTGCAGCAAAGATACTGTCCCACCCTTTATAGATTCAGGTGTGTGTGGGGGAGCTACTTGGGGTCCTTGCTCAAGGCACCTGGCTAATATTCTGGAATGTATGGGTGTATAAAAAGATGCATCACAAGAAGCCCAGCCTGCCATTTCACATGTTGTGGAGACTCATTTTGAACTGTTGATAAAAGTTCTGAGGACAATTAAGCCACCCCCACCCCCCGCAAATACACATTTAACCTAAAGAACAAACGCTGTGGACAAGACCCTAGAGTGGGAATCACAGGGGCTGTTCACGCAACACGCTAAGCCACACTCAGTGGTTGTTGTTGAATTGTGGGTTATTTGCTGAACCATGGGTTAGCATGTTGTATGAGTCCAGGACATTTTCCTTAGGGTGGCTTGTTAACCACCCTGTCCAACCCAACAACAAACCATGGGTTCTCAAAGTGGCATATTCAAGAAAAATAAACTGCACTGTGTGGTTAACAAACCACCCTGCAGGAAATGTTCTAGGTTCAGACAACATGCTAACCCAGAGTTCAACGAACAACCCACGGTTCAACAATAACCCACACTCAACCACTGAGTGTGGTTAGTGTGTTGTATGAACAGCCCCCCTGCTGGTCAGGATAGACGATACTGGCCTTGATGGACAAGAAGTCTGGCTTGGGACATGGCACCTTCTTATGTTCCTAAACACAATGAATAAACAGTTCAAATTCTGTCCTCCATCGAACCCTGGTTTTAGTTGGAAAGAGAGCCCCGCCATAATTTCAGTGCTTTGCTTTTTCTCCCCTCCCCCGCAACCCCACATGCCAGGTCAGCTGCTCCCTTTGGAAGATGCGAAATACGAGGAGCACGTGGTCAAAGGGGTGCGTGATCGCTCAGTTCTGCTGGCATGCGGCGACGTGGTCTTGCCCATGGTTGTCTTCTGGAGCTTCACCAAGCTGGGCTCGCTCATTCCCAGGGCTGTTGCCATCAGCAATGGGCTAGAGTCCAAGGTGGAGAAGGCCTCTGCTGTTCTTGGGGAGGTGACTTTGAGGAACAGCACCCTGGAGATCGAGAATCTGCAAAAGGCAGCGGAAGGGCGCTTCATGTGCCAGGCGATGTACGAAGAGGAAGGGGAGATCAGGGTGGCGTATTTCTACATCGAGCTCATTGTTTTGGGTGAGTATGTCAAAGTGTCTTGAAACGTGTGTGTGGGGGGGGAGGTTCCCCTCTGATCCTCTAAGTTTCCCCAAAGTTAAAGCTCTCGCTGGGCAACTGCTAGCCCTCCAGTTGTTTTGACCTACCTGTCCCCTCACTACTGGCTATGAAGGCTAGGGCCGAAGGGAGTTGTAGGCCAAAGCATCCAGAGGGTCAGAAGTTGCCCATCCTGCACTAGAGTCTAGTTCATGTGATCTGCAAGCCAGTGATGGCTGGTGCTCATTAGGGCTAGTGGGATGGAGGGCAGGGCAGATGTTGTGCTGAGATGGTTGGAGGAGGCGAAGAGAAGATCATACGTGGCCATCATCAGCTGCATGCCATACATTGGACCAAATATACCTGGTTGTAGAGGGATTTCTGTGCCACAAGTAGGTGGGGTGAGGCAGAGGGTTGCCATCCAGTTCATCCCATATCACCACAGATATAGAGTCACCTCTACTGCAAGCCCAACAGCTTCTTCTTTTTTTGCTTGCAATAGGAGAAAGAGATTTGGGGAAGGGGAGATTTAGATCAGAGAAATAGCAGAGGTAAGGGGTGTTTTTATCCTTGGCGTATCTGCCATTTGGGGGAAAGGGAGATTTAGATCAGAAAAACAGCGGGGTATGTGTGTGTTTTTAACCCTTGGCGCATTCCCACGTGTTTAACCATTGGAAATATATCTGAAACCCTGCAGGGGGGGAAAGTATCTTGTGAAGGGGGGGGTAGAAGAGCAGTGGAAATCAGAGGGCAGAAAAAGAGTTAAGACCCATCTATCTCTGGTCGATGTCACTATGACATTGCCCTGTTTACTTGTCTTTGTTTATTTGTTTATTGTAACTGGTTTTATATTGTATTATATATGCATTTTCCTGTGAACCACTTAGAGATTTTAGCATATTAAGTTGTATAAAATAATAATAATAATAATAATAATAATAATAATAATAATAATAATAAGTGTTCACTCATTAGTCCAATCTGTTCCATTTGCGCACTAATCTGTGTTCGTTAAAATAAATATCCACACAAAAGTTTGCATCTACATACATAATTAAATTTGTACAGGTAAACACTTTTTCTCCCAAAACACACAGTTTGGGGAGCGGGAAATGTTTTCTCTCAAAATGCACATTTCAAATGCATTGTGATAATGAGGTTTTTTTGGGGGGGTTTTCTTTTTCTTTTTGCTTTTTGAGCCGGGAACTGTGTAAGCACCATTTGGAGACGTGCAAGATCCAAAAGATGATTAATTGCGTTCTGATCCACATATGAGCCTTGGAGGTGCATATCAGGTTAGATCTCTCTGGAATTCGCAGAGATCAAATTCCTGAAGCTGCCCCCCTGTTTTCCCCATTGATGGGTTTCCAGCCTGGGGCCTGGGTGGAGCCAATTTGGAATGCATTCCTTCTGCGATCTGCCAAAATAGTTTGGAGCAGAACCGAATGGTTCCACTTATGCCTGAATGGAGAACCAGAAAAGCTCGGACACATCATGAAAGGATTTTCAGTTTGTACGTCTCACCTTTTCCAGGTTGAGGGGGAGCACAGAGGATTCTTGCTGAAACACCCCCCTTTCCCATCCTGGAGTCAATGCTGTCTGGGCAAGCACACAAGTGCTGGACCCAGGTCAGTTGGCAATATTGAAAATAATAGACAGATGCGTTTGAGGGATCATGTTCAATCACTGGAGGCTGGTGACTCCGATGTCAGTGGGGCAGTAGCTCTCCTCTGCTTTTCAGTCAGAACCAGCCAGAGCTCTAAAGGAGCTATCCGTGGTGCTTAAACATAGCCCCAAAATAGTTTCAGCACATTGGACAGCTCCTTTAGAGTTCTGGCTGGTTCCGACTGAAACCCGGAGTGGATTCACAACCCCACTGACATCGGAGCCACCAGCCTCCACTGTCTTGAATTGCTGAGGAGGTGTAGGAAAATGCCTTAGGAATGTCACTCCCGCCTCCTGAGAAACTATCTGGAGATAAAAGGGCAGGAGAGTAACTAGATCCCCCAAAAGAGTTGGCATTCCTGGCTGGGGTGTGCCGGTCAAAAGTTTTTCTGCTGGGCACGTCCCGGGGGTGTGTGTGTGTATCCCAGGCCTCTGGCATGGCATCCCTGGGCTCTATTTGGTTGCATGCATAAGGCTGCAGATGGCCTTTCAAAGGTGATTGTTCGCAGGCCTGTATTTTGCTGCTGCTGGAGTTGGTTAAACTCAAGTTGTCAAAAGCGCTTTGGTTGCTGGGTGATTATCTCTCAGAAGTCTGTCTCTGCCACTCCTTGCCAGCAATTTCACTGGAGGGGCTTGCCTTTGCATTTAGCCAAGGGAAGATTAAAACCTTTCCCCATCTTCAGGCAGCCAGACTGTATGTTTCAGAGCCATGTGCAAACCGAGCGAGGGAGAAATATATATATATTGCCATTTTCAACTGTCCATAACTGTGTGCTCCAGTTGCTGGGGAACATGGGTGGGAGGGTGCTGTTGCACCATGTCCTGCTGTGTTGGTCCCTGGCTGACAGCTGGTCAGCCACTGTGTGGACAGTGGTGAAATTTCCTCTTCATCACCACAGTTAAAGCTGCAGGAGCTATAGCAGAGTGACCAGATTTAAAAGAGGGCAGGGCACCTGCAGCTTTAACTGCTGTGATGAAGAGGAAATTTCACGAGATTCCCCATATATACAAATGACACCTGCAGGAATTTCCTTTTCAATACAACTGTTAAAGGTACAGGAGCCCAGTCCTCCTTTTCATATGGTCACTCTAGCCTTGGTCTGATCCAGCATCAGGGCACGTCTTATGTTCTGAACTCTTTCCCCCTCATTCATGTATGCAAATACACTAATGCTCATGATTGCTTGTGCGCAAGTGCGCGCACGCATGCACGCACAAACACAGAGCATTTTCCACTCCTTTTCTGTGCTCCCATTTTTAAATGGCACCTTTAAGCTCCAAGATCCTTTGCCCCCCCTCCCACCACTGAAATGTGCTCCCTCCCCGCAAGAGACTCTCCGAAATGGCATTCAGCCTTTGGGCTGAAGAGGTTCTGGACCCATGAGGTAGCCCAATATTTTCTCATTGGCGCTGTGGCTCTCCAAAGGCTGGAGTTCTTTCTCAGCTGTGTTGCTTGAGATCCTTCTTACAAAAGATGCCAGGGACTGAGCTTAGTTCCTTCTGCATGCAAAGCGAAGAACTCTACCACTGAGCTACAACCCCCAGAATACCAAAACCTCTTCATCCATCTCAGATTCTGCCTTTGGGCAGAATACGTCTGTGGCAACCTATATTGGGGGAGTGGTTTGTTTATTTATTACATTTATATACCGCCCCATAGCCGAAGCTCTCTGGGCGGTTTACAAAAGTTAAAAACAGTTGTCGCTGGAATGGTGGAGTCGTGCTTAAGGGCTGTTTGGATCTCGTCCTTGGGTGAAAGAACATTGATCTAACAAATGGCGCCCAACGTGGGGCACGAACCCACGACCCTGGGATTAAGAGTCCCATGCTCTACCGACTGAGCTTATCTTATCCAGAACAATAGCTTTATGTTCCCAGGTGGAATGTACTGTTACAGAGGAAATGTTTTGCAAAAGATAAGGGGGGGCTCTGGTGTTACGTTCTGATTGGTTAATGCTGCTACTGGGCCCTGCCCCTTGAAAGCTTTAATACTGTACCATATTCCCTATGTCTTTTGTCTGATTGCTCCCTTTGAAGAGACCAGGCCTTGATTACTAATCAATAAAGCGCTTTTGAACCCTCTGTCGCTGGAATGGTGGAGTCGTGCTTAAGGGCTGTTTGGATCTCGTCCTTGGGTGAAAAGAACATTGATCTAACACAGTAAACATTAAAAAAAGTGTACAAAATTTTGAACCATCAAAAACATAGGAACAACACTATAAAAATAACAACATCCATTTAAAAACAACAGTTCTGGGGTCCGTTAAAAGACAAACTTAGCGTTGTTAAATGCCTGGGAGAAGAGAAAAGTGTTGACCTGGTGCCTGAAAGATAACAATGTTGGCAACAGGCGAGCCTCATCTGGGAGATCATTCCACAGTCTGGGGGCACCACCGAAAAGGCCCTCTCCCTTGTTGCCATTCTTCGAGCTTCCATTGGAGTAGGCACTCGAAAGAGGACCTTAGATGTTGAGTGCAGTGTACGGGTAGGTTCATGTCAGGAGAGGCGTTCCGTCAGGTATTGCGGTCCCAAGCCATGTAGGGCTTTATAGGTTAAAACCAGCACCTTGAATTGGGCTCGGAAATGTATCGGCAGCCAATGCAAGTGGGCCAGAATCGGTGTTATATGTTCGAACCTTCTGGTTCCAGTTATCAATCTGGCCGCTGCATTTTGCACAAGCTGCAGCTTCCAAACCATCTTCAAAGGCTGCCCCATGTAGAGGGCATTGCAGTAATCTAATTTGGACAGATCTATTGGTAGATCTCTGGGATGTTTCCAGTACTGGATCGATGAAGATTTCTGACTCCTACATGTTTAATAATAGTGCTGCTGAAACTAGTTCCAGATGAGTCTTGTCACAAACAGAAGTTCACAGGAAGTCTCCAAAACATCTTGTGTCTTTCCCCCTTATCACTTCCATCTTTTTTCTTTATCTAACAAACAGACAAAAAACAAAACCCCAACAAGACCAATAAGGAAGAAAAGACAGAATAGGTGCAAATGTCTTTGGGTAGCACCAGAAGCACCCTTAGAAAGCTTGAGCAGGAAACAGAAGGAGTGGTTGTTGCATGGAAAAACTGTGAGGGTTCAGTTCTGATACTGAATTTCAGGGGTGTGCAAGTGCTCAGAGGCACCCTACCCCTGAATCCGAAGTATTACTTTACCACTGCAAGCTTCTGTTTTGCACCTGGCTCTGTTTGGTGGATCTTGGTAAACTAGGGTGACCAACTGTCAGGATTTGCCCGGATTTGTCCTGGTTTTTGTTCTTTCCATGGTGTCAGGGGGGATTTTCTATAATTTTCAATAATGTCCTGGAATGACACACCTTCCCCTTTAAGGCTGCCATTAGCATGGCAGGAGGGAATGACATGCTTTCTTGAGGCACATCATTCCCCCACCCCGCGCTCCAATTGAGGTCTTAAAGGGGAAAGTGGGTCATTCGTGGACATTATAGAAAAGGCCCCAATTGGAGTGGATGGTGGTGGTGCAGAATGAAATCCTTTCCTCTCCTCCACTCCAATCGGGTTCTTTAAGGTGGCGGGGGAATAACGTATTTTCTGCAGGACTCAGAAAGCTGCTTCCCCCCACACATGCTAGGTGTCCTCTTTTTTGGTTTCCCAAATATGGTCACCCTATGGTAAACCAACCAACAAACGAACGAACCTCAAAGTAGATCCTACAAGCCTGAAATCTTCCCACCCTGAACTCAATTCCGTGGCTGTCTGGAAAAGGCAGCTGAGATCTATGTTTGGTCTTCCCCAGTTCCTGTTTCAAAGCCCTTCCTACAGATGAACAATTCAACGCCCGTAGAAGGCATGACCGTCGTGATGACGTGTACAGTGAAAGAAGGGACGCATCCTGTCGAATATTCCTGGCAGCGCCACACGAACCGGGATGGCTTGGTGGCTGTCATAGAAGCAACGGGCGGTCTCTTGAACCTGACGTCGGCTAACCGGACTCACATGGGTTGGTACACCTGCACTGCCCAGAATGAGGTCAATAGCCAAACCAGTGACAGAATGTACCTCGACGTCATCTGTAAGTAAATGCAGCATTTGTTCCGATTTTTGAAAAATTAGTGGCCGCTGGTTTTATAGTCTAGTGATTGTTTTAGCCAAATTTATATTGGCATTGTAATTTCACTGTTGTAAACCATCTGGATATGTTGTAAATGGCAGGCAGTATATAAATAGCTATAAATAGATGATTAATTGGTTGACTGATTGAATTTATATCCTGCCTCCCCCCCCCCACCCAAACTCAACGGAGCATACATAATCCTCCCCCTTCCCATTTTATCCTAACAACAACAACCCTATGAGGTAGGTTGGGCTGAGAGTCTGTGACTAGCCCAGATTCACCCAGTGAGCTTCCATGGCCAAGTGGAGACTAGAACCTGGATCGCCCAACTCCCAGTTCAACACTCTAGCCACTACACCTTACTGGCTGTCACTGGTACAAGTAACCGAACAGCAGGGTCAAATGTTCTGTCTTTTCTATTCACGGGAGGCTTCCTGTTTATTCTACAAGGGGCCTTCCTAGACGAGGCCTTAGCGCGCCTTCTGTCCCGGCTTCCCTGCTGTGCATCCAGATGATGCACAGGGGAATCCGGAGACAGGCCGCGCTGAGGCCTCCTCCAACGCGCCTTAAGCGAATTCGCTTATGGCGCGCCTTTTCCCCAGCTCCGGCCTCAGGCTGGAGCTGGGGAACGTCTAGGGACTTTCGCAGCTTTTCGCGGCTCCTCACTTACTCGCGAGGAGCCACGAAAAGCCGCGGACCTGGCACAGCGCCTATAGTAGCGCTGTGCCCATCGGCGGGGGGGGCGAAGGCTGGGAGGGTGGGTGCCAGGGTGGGTGGCACGGGGGGAGGGCGGGTGCGATCGCGCCGCGCGCCGCCCGGGCAATGCCTGGCATGGGGCGGCATTGCAATGCCGCCCCATGCCAGGCATTGCCCGGGCTCGGGCGGCACGATCGCACCCACCCTCCCCCCGTGCCACCCACCCTGCCACCCACCCTCCCAGCCTTCGCCCCCCCCCCCGGTAAAAAAACCCAAAAAAACCCCACTTACCTCTCCGGAGTCTTCGGGCCGCACCCGGCCCCTTTAAAATTAAAAAAAAAATGGCGGACGCCGCAGGGACGCGACGTCCCTGCGCGTCGTGCGTCTGGTAGCCTGGGGGAGGCGCGCTAACTTCAGCGCGCCTCGGCCCCGCCTCCCTGCCGGCGTAAGCCGGCAGGTCTAGCAAGGCCCAAGGTCTTAATCCTGCAAGGTGAAGTGGAATAGGGGGTGCTCAGGGCCCAAACAGGAAGTCTAAGCAAATCTCTCAAGGTTTTACTTTTAATTTAAAAGCAGCCAAATGAGCACCATTTTTTTTCTGGCAGAAAGGTGGGCTATAATTTTAAAACACAAATGATTGAACGTCTCACCTGCACAGGGCCCCTTCAGAGGTTTCTCTTGACTCTTTCTGTCGCTGTTATACCACCAACGAATGACCTCATGATCTCTCCTGTAGATGGGCCTGACGAACCTGTGATCAGTGTGGAGCCGTTTGCCATTAACCAACATGGCTTCCTAGCCAATGAGCTGGAAGAGGTGATTATGACGTGCCTGGCTCTTTCTAACCCACCCAGCCACTACATTTGGTTCTACAACAGCTCTCAGGTGTACTCTGGCCAGAAGTATGTGATCACCAGGATCTCACGGACCCAAACGGGCATTTACACTTGCCTGGCCCAAAACATGCATCTGAATACACGTACCCAGACGGCCATCATATTGACAGTCTACTGTAAGTAATCTTGCCTGGGCATGATGTTCTGGCATGCACTGTTGCATCTTCCTTTCCTTCTACCATCTGTATTTTATTGTCTTCTGCCTCTCCAAGTATTGTCGCTCTGATGTAGCTAAAGAGGAGTCAAGGGGGGGGGGGGGAGTCCGAAGAAATTTGGTCTCAGACATCCCAGGGGATGGATGTCTCTTCTGAAGAGGTTTCCGTCATTGATGGTTCTGATGGATGACTGTCCAAAAATGTAGCAAACACAACAAATGCACCTACAAATAAAGGAATAGACAGAAGGGTGGACATACCTAGCTCTTTAGCTGCAGTATTTATATACTAGGCTGTTCTCCATATAGGCCAAAGCGACGTTTACTCTGTTCTTTCTGGTCAGATGCTTCTAATTTGGTTCTTCTTGCCAAAGAGACGGAGGGAGAGCAAAGACTGATATGTTACTGTCTTTATTGTTGAAGAACTGCCATGCAGAATGAGGCCAGCAGTTTACTGGGGCTCGAATTTTTTTTGTTATTGATGCTGTTGTAAGTAGCTACGTAGACTTTCCTAGGCTGAAAGAGGTTCTTTATTGTAACATGTTATGTCTGATCCAACGTGGGGACAGGTGTCTGATACAAGACTTGACTTACAGTACCAGCTCCAGAATTAGGAGGCCCCATGGGCAAAACACCCTCAATGGTCCACCTTCTCACTGCCATTGTCACCAACTCTTATGACTCATCAGCATCTTTGCCATCCCCTTGCTTGCTTGACAGGCAAACAGCCCGTGAGCAAGTAGGCGGTGGCATCCATTATCCCCCTTCTCATCACCTCTGTTGTTTGGGCCCGAATGAGAAGGGCGAGAATAAGCCATGGTGGAGTGGAGGAGAAAATCCATAGGGACTCTTCTCGGTGGGCCCCTGCTGGTGTATGGCCCTGGGGAGGTGCCCAACCAAGCCTACTCTTGACGCTGGTCTTGCTGACCTAGGAATTCTCAAACCTAGTCTACATCAAGGACCAAACTGTATGATCCTCTGTCCCTAGCAGGATAAGGTGGAGACAATTTATAGTTTTTCTTGGACTGTACCATCTAGATCTGCCTGTGTGTATGTTTTCACGAGTGAAAAACAAAGTTACTTACAAACTGGGTTCTCAGTGGCGCAGTTAGGTAATTCTTTTAGACTCTGGATGTGGTCGTCTTACGGGGTCTTCCTTTTTGATGGTAATGTGCATTACTTCACTTACATCAAAATGTGATAAGCCAGCCCTCCTGTTTTGCCCCCCCCCCGCTTCTTCTGCTGAATGGGGCAAAAAGTCCTTCCCTGATGGTAACACTGATGCTTCTCCTTATAATGACTTAGGTTGAGCTCAAGTCAATCTCACTGTCTATCTACCTTTTGGAATGATGGATTCAGTGTAGCAGCAGATGAACAGGGTTTGCTCAATGAAGCGATAATCACCATTCAGCCGTGAATTAGGCTGCTGCAGCTAAGGGGCAACCGTTTTGCAGTGCTTTGGGTGCAATATCACGGGCAAAGACATCCACCAACCTCCCGTTGTTATGGCTGGCTCAGGTTTGGATGCTCTGGGCGGAAAAAGCTCACTGTAGACCATGCAGGAGCAAGGCATGCCCTGTCTCTGTCCCACCAACACCACCGCAGGCAAGGATGTATTTGACGAACCGTGAGTCAAACAGGTGTTTGGGCACGATGCAAGAGCAGCCAGGGCGGGACGCCAATTCTCCAGGACCATCCCATTTGGGCCAGGGGTCATGACACCCCAGCCTACCAGCCACCGTGATGTTTTGGGTGCCAGTGACTCCTCATTGCTGTTGATACGATGTTTGCCCCCACGCACAGATCTGCCCAAGGGGAAGCCCAGCTGCACGCCGCTGCCGGCGGCCAATTTCCGAGACCTTGCTCTGCACTGTTCGTGGCAGGGGGGTTTCCCCCCGGTGCGGCTGCGGTGGGTGAAATCCGGGCAGAAGGGAAACCACACAGCGACCTACTCCCATGCCACCCAAATCCATCTAGGCACGGACGTTCACAACGGGAGCTCATACACGTGCCTGGCTTCCCATCCGGCACTGAGAGAGGACACCATCTGCAGGACCACTGTGTGTGAGTATGAACCTCCTACTGCTCCTTGCTCAAACACGAACTTGTGTTACACTGGAGTTCCATGATTGGATCATGGATCCTCCCCACCCCTCTCTCTGTGTGTATGTGTGGGGTGCATGTCTGCCTGTCTCTGTCTGCCTGCCTCTCTTTCATGCAATGAAGCTGTGTTTGTATATTCATGTGCAAGTGAAGGTGGTGTTTAACTTAGCCACAGCAGCATGAAAAAAACCATGCTGGCATGTACACATTGCTAAAGAAAAAAGAAAAGGACCAAAGGGGAGGACAACAGCGGATCTCGAATCACATAAAATTTGCATAAGCTATTTTATTTTGTAGAGACAGCTGAAATAATAGAAATACAAGACATCTCACCGTAGTAGAGAAGACTGACTAGGTTACCTGTGTCTTCAGTCTTTTGTCCAGGTGCTAACTCTTGACTTGGATGGACACCTCTTCAAAGAGAGGACACCTTCAAATGGAGGACTGCTTTCCTTAAAGAAAAGGACACAGCCACCCTCCTTAAGCCTATAACGTTCAAATGGAGGACTGTCCTCCTTAATGGCCACCCTCCTTAAACCCCATTACTGCAGTGTGATGTGCAGAAATTCTCATCTGAAGCTTTTTCACATGGCCTGCTAAATACTGCAAACCGAGGGCCCCTGCTGGGGTGTGGGCCCTTGGCAGGGCCCCGATTATGCCTACCCTTGATTAAATGGAGATAGATTTTTGCCATTGGTTACCTTTCTAGATGATTTCTTTTTTTTTGTTTCTTTTTTCTCCTAACCCAACTTTTATATGCAATGAGCCCTTGGTGTGTTGTTATAGCTAGAAATCTGTCCCTGACCAGCACACTCCTTGTATCCCAGGGGTTCCAGGCGGGAGGCCGACCTGCAGCGCCGTGGCGACGAAGCAGAATGAATTCCTCATGCTGACGTGCGACTGGGCAGGCGGAGAACCCCGGGTGACGCTCTGGTGGAGGGACTGGAGGGACCGCGTGCTGGGAGGGCTGAAGCAATCCCATAACATCTTTGTCATGAAATCCAACGCTAGCCTCGGGGGCAAGGAATTCACCTGCATGGTGGCTCACCCTCTTTGGGAAAGGGCTGCCGAGTGCCATGTCCTTCTGGGTAAGCAGGCGAGTCCATATGGGGAGGGGCTGGAGCAGTGGAGGCTGGCGGCTCCAATTTTGGTGAGGCTATGAATCTGCTGTGGGTTTCAGTCAGAACCAGCCAGAACTCTAAGGGGGTCATCCAAGGTGCTGGACCTATTTTGGAGTTTGGGTGGCTCCTTTAGAGTTCTGGCTGGTTCTGACTGAAATTTGGAGCAGATTCGCAGCCCCACTGAAATCAGAGCCACCAGCCTCCACGGGGCTGTAGCTCTATGGCAGAGCAAGTCTCCAGCATACAGAAGGTCCCAGGTTCAATCCAGTTAGCAGCTGACGGGAAGAGATTTGCACACATTTCTGAGCGGTGCGAATGATAGCCGAATTTGCGCCAATTACAAATGTGCGCAAATTGTTCAGAAATTTGCACAAATTGCAGAACCTCCCTCCCCAGCCCAATCCATAACATTCGAGGAAATCCCTCAAACAGCCTCACTGCGGAAACTGAAACAAAATCCAGGGGGCCGAACCTAGGAAAACCCGTCGGACTCCACCTCCTCAAATGGATTTTCCTAACATCCCTAAGAGAGCCTCCATTAAGAAAAAAAGGGGGGGGGAAACTGGCAACCTCCTTGTTTTATTTTCTCAGGCGGATATTTTGGAGACTTATCAATTTCAGCACTGAGTCGTCTTGTTTTTGTTTGTTTCACCCTGCACAGAACCTCCCAAGCTTTTGGTGGAGAGGTCCAAGGTGTCCCTCTTTGAAGGCAACGAGGCCCAGCTGGCTTGCCTGCTCCAAGGCACTTACCTGGGCTCAGAGGTCTTCTGGTACAACAACAAGAACCAGGTCATTAGAGCGGACGCTCGAAAATACAGGCTGCAGCAGGAGAACGCCTGGTTTAACTTGACCCTCCGGGATACCGAGTGGATGAGGGACAGCGGCATCTATCGCTGCGCTGCCGTGAACGCCGTGGGCAACGCTTCTGCCGCCATCAACCTGCAGGTTAAAAGTAAGGGGATGCCTGCAGGCAAAGCGAACCCCGCAAAGCCCCATTGAGACGTCCTGAAACTGGGTAGAATCAATGCATGGAGTTTAAGGGCCAAATCACACGGGACCTAAGCGAGGGAGGAAAGGATCTCCTTTCCTGGCTTGTTGTCATTTGAGTTTTTTAAGGAGGACTTCTGCTTTTGACTGAGCAGCGGTACTGGGATGGGTTTTTTTAAAGCCTTCCCCCACACACACCACCATTTCCCTTAATCTCGATTTCCCTGCGAGCTGCTGTTAAGAGAAAAGAATGCAGGCACAATATAGTATCTGTATATCCCCCACACACACTTTGGATCTAATAGCAGCTTGGATAGAAAGTGGGCTCTAGGCTGAGCTTATGGGGAAAGGGTTAAGTATGCCTTTCCCCGCAGCCACTGGTTCGATAAAAAAACCAGAGCCTTTTTTAAAGGTTAAAAAAAAAAAATCATCAGAAGATCCAGCCAGGGGTTGTAACAGCAGTAACAGGCCAAATCAGCCAATATAATCTATTGGAAAGGATGTTTATTTATTTATTATTTATTTATTACATTTTTATACCGCCCAATAGCCGAAGCTCTCTGGGCGGTTCACAAAAGTTAAAACCATAATAAAATGACCAACATGTTAAAAGCACAATTACAGAATACAGTATAAAAAGCACAACCAGGATAAAAACCACGCAACAAAATTGATATAAGATTAAAATACAGGGTTAGAACAGTAAAATTTAAATTTTAGTTAAAATTAAGTGTTAAAATACTGGGAGAATAAAAAGGTCTTCAGCTGGTGACGAAAGGAGGACAGTGTAGGTGCCAGGCGAACCTCTCTGGGGAGCTCGTTCCACAACCGGGGTGCCACAGCGGAGAAAGCCCTCCTCCTAGTAGCCACCTGCCTCACTTCCTTTGGCAGGGGCTCACGGAGAAGGGCCCCTGTAGATGATCTTAAGGTCCGGGCAGGTACATATGGGAGGAGGCATTCCTTCAAATAACCTGGCCCCAAACCGTTTAGGGCTTTAAATGTCAATACCAGCACTTTGAATCGGGCCTGGACCTGGACTGGCAGCCAATGAAGTTGTAAAAGGACTGGTGTAATGTGATCTCGCCAGCCAGTCCCTGTTAGTAAACAGGCTGCTCAGCTTCCGGACCGTTTTCAAAGGCAGCCCCACGTATAACGCATTGCAGTAATCCAAACGAGAGGTTATCAGAGCATGGATAACTGTAGCTAGGCTATCTCTGTCCAGATAAGGGCGTTGGAGTAATGTTGGATTAAGACTGGGAGGGCCAGGGTTCAAATCGCCACACAGCCATGAAGTTCACCAGGTGATCTTTGCCCAATCACCATCTTCCAGCCCAACCTACCTCACAGGGTTGTTGTGCGGATAAAAGGTGTGTGTTGTGTGTGTGTGGGGGGGGGGAGTGAAGCACGTAGCTTGCCTTGAGCTCTTGGGAGGCATGGTAGAAATGTTTAATAATGGGCCTGTTCAGAAGACATGCTAAACCACGGGGAGGCCATTAATCCTTTTTGCAGCAAAAGGTCATAGAGGGTGTTTAAATGTAGTTATGTAGCCACTGTGGTTAGGGATGCATACACAACATGTTAAGTCATGGTTGTCATGAGATCCTGGGCCACAATGTTTTGCTCAAAATGCTTAACTGCTGTGGCCTAGCGTGTCGTCTGAACAGGGTCAATGAAGGATTCATCATTAAAACTGAGCACAACGTTTGCCTGTTTTGCAGAGTACCCCACCCCACCCAATGTGACCATCAGCAAGCTGATGTACACCCGCCACCGCACGGAGGTGGAGGTGGAATGGCAGACCCAGGGCGCCGGAAACCTAACCGGCTTTGTGGTCCAACGGAGGGACGCAAAGAAGGCCCTTAAAAAGCAGCTGGCCAGCATCTGGGAAACGGTGGCCAGCGATATTGACCCCGACATCCGCGACCACAAGCTGGGTGGGCTAGATCCTGCCATGGTGTATGCCTTCCGCATCCTGGCTGTGAACCACCGCACTACGGGGCACCCCTCTGAAGTGAAGACACCAGGTGAAGTGGGTAGCTCAGGCGACAACGTTCCTCCGGAGGCTAGGATGGAAGCTGGCTGGCGAGCTGTTGCGGCTCTTCTACGGGCCATGCAGTGGCGCCTTGTGAATTGGGAGAGAGCTATTTAGCCCTGGGCAAGATGTTTTCAGTAAGGCCCCCTCCCTGAATGCTGCCGCCTCCTCCTCCTAGCCCTACAGCTGCTGCCACTACTTCACATGCCCCTTTCTCTCTGCCCCTTCTGCACCACATAGAGGGAGAGAACAAGGTGTGCGAAGTCTCTTGCTCTTAGAGTGGTCACTTGAGCATCACCCAAAAAAGAGGGCAAAAGAGGACACCGTTTTGCATTCAATTTGTGTGTGCTCATGTATAGGTAGAGAAGGCAAATTTAGAAAGAATGACTATAATTTAAATAGAGCACAACAACTGGAAATAAATCTAAGTCACAAAGACCATTGCTTATAATTAAAGGGACAATCCAAAGAAACCAAAAAAGCAGGATACCAAACGAATACATCACAAACACGAGTCAGGAAATTAGAATAA
This sequence comes from Elgaria multicarinata webbii, assembly GCF_023053635.1. NCBI lineage: Eukaryota > Metazoa > Chordata > Lepidosauria > Squamata > Anguidae > Elgaria > Elgaria multicarinata. The sequence goes on from NC_086182.1 coordinate 22,091,249, forward strand.
ACAAACTGAAAACTTATCGAATACAAAGAAGTACTCAGTTTAATTTCTTTAGAAGTGCTCACTGCGAAGCAGAATTTGACCGGGACCCTGTAAAAGATCAAGATGCACGTTTCATACCGAGATCCTCAGACCCCCTTTTTATTCAGTTTCATGTTTACATTCCTGTATATAATATGCACATCTTTGTGTTCTACAAGGTTTTAGTTTATTTATTCTAATTGCCTGACTCATGTGTGGGATATATTAGTTCAGTATTCTGCTTTTTCGTTTCTTTTGATTGTCCCTTTAATTATAAACAATTGGGGGTTTTGTGTGTGACTTGGATTTATTTCCAGTTGTGTGCTTCATTAGCATTGTTGGTTTGGGGTTTTGTATTATTATTATTATTATTATTATTATTATTTATTTATTTATTTATTTATTTATTTATATAGCACCATCAATGTACATGGTGTTGTACAGAGTAAAACAGTAAATAGCGAGACCCTGCCGCATAGGCTTACATTCTAATAAAACCATAATAAAACAATAAGGAGGGGAAGAGAATGCAAACAGGCACAGGGTAGGGTAAAACTAACAGTATAAAGTCAGAACAAAATCAGGTTTTAAAAGCTTTAGGAAAAAGAAAAGTTTTTAGCTGAGCTTTAAAAGCTGTGGTTGAACTTGTAGTTCTCAAATGTTCTGGAAGAGCGTTCCAGGCATAAGGGGCAGCAGAAGAAAATGGACGAAGCCGAGCAAGGGAAGTAGAGACCCTTGGGCAGGCGAGAAACATGGCATCAGAGGAGCGAAGAGCACGAGCGGGGCAATAGTGTGAGATGAGAGAGGAGAGATAGGAAGGAGCTAGACCGTGAAAAGCTTTGTAGGTCAACAGGAGAAGTTTATATTGGATTCTGAAGTGAATTGGAAGCCAATGAAGAGATTTCAGAAGTGGAGTTACATGGTCAGAGCGGCGAGCCAAGAAGATGATCTTAGCAGCAGTGTGGTGAACAGAAACCAACGGACTGATGTGAGAAGAAGGAAGGCCAGTGAGAAGAAGGTTGCAGTAGTCCAACCGAGAAATAACCAGTGCATGAACAAGAGTCTTGGCAGAAGAGACAGACAAAAATGGTCGAATCCTGGCAATATTATACAGGAAAAAACGACAGGATTTAGCTACTGTCTCAATATGAGGAATAAAGGAGAGCGAGGAGTCAAAGCCAAGACTACGAGCTTCCTTGACTGGAGTAAGTGTAACATCATTGACAGTAAGAGAGAATGAGAGATGAGGTGAAGATTTAGGAGGAAAAACAAGCACAGCTGGTGCCTTGTCCTGTTTTAATAATTTAAATAGAAACATAATGCAACTTACCAAAGTGAGGAAGACTTTGGCCAGGTGATCCTGGATCCGACTCAGTCTGCTGTCCAGGTGCTGACATCTGATGGGCAGCATCAAAGCTCTGATCTGCCTTCTTGGGGTTCTTCATGAGCGTCTTCAGACGGGGGGAAATTGTATCTCCCTCCCGTCACTTTGAATCGTGCTTCTGTCCTGCAACAGGGACAAACTGCTTCCTCTTTCTTCAGACGCTGAAAAAAAGAGGAAGTAAACAAAGACCACATGGCCCATTCAGTGGACTTTTTCCCATGCTGCTTTTCATGCACACAGCAGGAAATAGTGGCACGTTTCGCTACAGGAAAAAAAGAAGAAGGATTTTCTAGGTCTTTTTTTGAGATGGAAAAATAATCAGAAGGAGCGGGAGATGCATGGGAGGCAGACAGTGTCGTGAATAGGACCCGCAAAAATCCATGACTGTTCAGTAAAAAGCGTGCTATAAAACGCTTGTCTGATGATGGTCTATATCCTTTTACTGGATTGGACTGAACAACCTTTCAAATGTCTTCTTACTACTGAGGCTTTCAGAGAGAGCAGGTGAATAAGCAAGTGAATAAGCAGAGGGACAGGAGGCCAGTAGATTTTGGGGGATGAGGTTGGCAATGGGTCTGCTAAGGTAGTGGCCTTCAACTGGTCCAGACCCGAGATCCACCTCGGACTTCCAACCTGCAACATGGGACCCACTTTCACCATTTCACAACCACCGAACTTGGCGGCAACAGCTTTGCCGTGACCCATCTGGACTGATCTTGTGACCCACTTTTGAGTTGCGACCCACTGGTTGAAGACCTCTGCCCTAAGGTGTAGGCCTTAGTAGATGCCTGATGAAACCAATGTGTGATGCCAACCCCTGCATCAGATTTTGGAGTTCATTGGCGTTCTTTACCCGTACGCTTCTCTGTGTAACACCAAATCTTAGCTACTTCTCAAACTCATATAAATTGAGCAGACAGAAGGGAGGTCCTTTCTCATTTTGAATGCAGACCTCCTTGCCTATTAAATGCACAAAATTTATTTATTTATTATTTATTTATTTATTACATTTCTATACCGCCCAATAGCCGGAGCTCTCTGGGCGGAGCTCTCTGGGCGGTTCACAAAATACTAAGCCCGAGTTCTTCAGGATCCTGGCTTATCATTCATGAGCTCATTCGGGTTCAGACACTGACAGCTAGGGGAACCTGATTTAGTTCAGTTGTTTTGTCCTGAGAGATGTTGGCATGTTCTGTGTACAACTGATGTTTCCAGATGTTTCCTGTCAATGTGCTGCATCTGTGAGGCAAGTGATGGCCTTTGCAACTGAGGTCCTCATGGTGTCTCCTACTCCCTTGGTGTCAGCGCATTAAGTCCCTACTCTGTTTCCGGGCGGCCATTTCTCTAGGGAAGAAATTCTGGTGAAAATGAAGAAGCAAGAGAAATTGGTTAAACTGGGACATTTGTTTTGTGCTCTGCAGAACTGTTTGCCCCAAACACTGCTCTGCAGGAATGGCGGTCGTTAAGAGACTGCCTCCCCTTCCAATAGATTTCATGGCTTGGTTACGAATGCTTGGCAAAAACGCTGTGCCCATTGGCTGTGCCCATTGGTTAACTTCAAAATGGCTGTCCTTCAGGAGTTAGTTCAGAAACTAGTTCTGTTCTCTAAGCTCTGTCAACCAATGTGAACTCAGTAGGGGTTATGCAATGCTACAGCTTTGGGATCTGATTGGCTGAGCCTTGGGTCCACATGGGAGGTGAGGGCACTTCACAGTTCTGCTCCTGTGGGGTGCAACACTTGGACAGCTGCTTTAGAATTGTGACTGAAACCCGGTGCGGATTCACCGCCCCACTGACATCTGAGCGCCAGCCTCCACTGAATCCAACACATCTCGAGGTTGCGGGAGGCTGAGGTAGAAGATACTTGGTTAGCTTGGGCTGGGGGGATGACTTGACCTGGCATAAGGCAGCTTCCTATGTTAAAGGCAGGTCAGGTGAAAGCAGGGTGAGGGGAAAGTGCTCTTGAGTCTGGAACGAAATTGGAATGACCAGAAAGAACGTGCGTCTGCTACTGCTTCTCCCAACACTTTTGCTTTTGTGCTCTCTCTCTCTGCATTCCATTTTGCTGCTCTTCAACCTTTGCCTTTGGACGCGGCTGAACACCCACCCACCCCATTTCCTCTCTTGCCATGCTGCATGTAGCTGGATTGAGACTTGCAAAGCCAGCAGGCGCGGGGCGGTTGCATGTCATTCTTGGGGCAAGGCTCAGGTTGGAGGGGGCATTTTCTATCAGACGGGTTTTGAGGGTGCACCGTCTCTGTCGGCCGTCATCTCTTCTTAATTGCACGGTGTGGTTCATCCTTCCTGCCGTGGATGATTTTATGGTATCGCCATCTTCTGCTGCTGCTGCTGGGAAGCGTACACCACCCTCCCGTGACAGATCCATCAGGCCTGTAGCAAACGAATCTCTCTGCTGGCTGGCTGGTTGAGTTGCTTTGAAAACCTCTTCCAGGGCCGGTGCCAGACTATTTTGCGCCCTAGGCAAGGTGAGCTACTTTCACCACCACCGCCCCCAAAATGCCAACTTTGATTTTTAAGAACATATGTTTCCTGGAAAAAATAAGAAGCACAAAAAAATACGTCATGCCAATTATAGCAAATAAATTGGAAAGGAACGTCTATGGGTCTAAAATGCATTATTTAATAGGAATATCACCTCCAAATCATCCCCCCAACTCACACACACACACACACACACACACACTCAGCATCACTCACTCCAAACAAACACATGCATGAACACATGCATTCACTCAAAGACCCCCTGCACCCCATTCACCCATACATTCTCTCTCTCTCTCTTCCGGGCACGTTCCAGAAGTCCGAACGTGGATCCGCCCCACCCCCACCCCAGCGTCCCTGGCTTCGCTTCAGCTGTGCGGGCCCGGGGCGCCATCTCGCCCGCCCAGGCCCAGCTGAATCCTCGGGCTGGGCGGCCTCACAGACAATGCGCATGAGTGCTGCGCTGTGCCTGGCGCCCCTCTGAGCTTGGCGCTCTAGGCGGCCGCCTGAGTGGCCTCTATGGTAGCACCGGCCCTGACCTCTGCTTGCCCTTTGACTGGGTTTGATGGATTGGCGTTCTCCCAAACATAAAGTGTCCATATTCCTTCACGCAGGCAAAAAAGACCAGATCATTTGATGTGAGATGGAATCTTCAGATGGTGTCTGTCGGCCCTACCTCCTGCCTCCGTGCATTCTGCGGACATTTTGAATGAATGGGCCCTGCCTTTTGCAAGCTTCCCAGTCACACACAGAGTATATACACACAAACACGCATGCTCAATTTAAACGCTCTGCTGAACCTGCGGAGGTGGGCACGATCCCAGTCCCCACCCTTTATGTAGGTTTCCTGTACGTAGCATGTGGAACAAACAGGGCTAATGAGTGTGTGACCCAGCATGGAGGAAAGATAGCTTGGTGTATCCGAGAACATACGTACACTGCAATGCTGCTATCTCTTTTGTATCGGGCCAAGAGGGCAGGGCTCCTGCAGCTTTAACTGTTGCGATGGAGAGGGAATTTCACCAGGTGCTGCATGCATACAAATGACACCTGCTGAAATTCCCTTTTCTGTGCCACTGTTAAAGATACAGGAGCCCTGTCCTCTTTTCCGTATGGTCAACCTAGAGAAAAACTGCACACAAATGATACTCGGGGGAAAGGGAATTGAGCCCGGGAGTGAGAGTAGGGAGGTCTTCTGGGAATCTATCGGTTTGTCATGCCCCAGTCATGATCTATAGCAGCCTTCCTCAACCTGGGGCACTCCTGATGTGTTGGACTACAACTCCCAGAATGCCCCAGCCAGCTGGCTGGGGCATTCTGGGAGATGCAGTCCAACACATCTGGAGCGCCCCAGGTTGAGGAAGGCTGATCTATAGGATTGTGATGTCCCAGTAGACATATTTGTGGAATTAGGGTTGTGTGACGCCTCCAGTTATTTTTCCAGGTCATATACTGGAAAGGGTCTTGTAGGTCACTTGTTAAGCCAGGAGCAAAGTCTCACATGGGTCCCTTGTTTCTGCTGTCCGGACAGTGTTCTCTGCGCTGCACATATTGGCTTAACTCTGCCGGGGCCAGGCCGAAATGGCTGCCTGTTCTCTCCATACGGACGACAGCTGTTGCAACAAGCCTGGGTGCAGGTCGGGGACAGCTTTAAGAAGGTGCAAAACCAAAACGAAACACTCAAGAAAAACAAGCAAACTATTTTCTTGGAAAAACTCAGGAGATTGGAAACAGATGCGCTGCAAAAGTGGTGGGATGGCCCAACTCCCCCCACCTTCACTCCCTGGAGGAGCAAGAAGAGAGTTTGTATAAAACCTCATTGAGGATTTCCTTCCAAAGATGTGATGTCGCCAAGCACAAAACATGAGAGCTCTATGAGACTGCAGCAGCTTTGCCTAACCTGGGGTCTTCCAGATAATTTGGATTACAGCATCCATCATCACTAGCCAGCATAGTCAATGGTCAGGGATGTTGAGGGTTGTAGTCCAAAACAAGTTGGGGAAAGCTGGAGTATTTTGTTTCTAGGTCAAAGGAGGGGAAAACTGTGGCTGTCCCCATGTTGTTGAACTCCAACTCCCATCGTCCTCAGCCAGCATTGACAGTAATCAGGAAGGTGCAGTCCTAACATCTGGAGGGCCATTGGCTCCCTGTCCGTTTTCTATCACTCACTCCATCCCTAGCTAGCATGGCTGGGACTGATGGGAGCTGTAGTCTAACACACTGGAGGATAAGGCTTCCATAGATTAGGACAACAAATGCCCTTAGACATGTGCAACTGAGACCCGTCTGGCATATTATATTCAGGGGCCTCTGAAGATCTGGTCTTGGTAGGAATGCCTGGCCTTCAACCGCCGCTTCCTCTCTCTTGCAGCCGACCCTCCTTTTAACGCTTACCCCGCCGTGATTGGTGCCGCAGTGGCAGGAATGATTGTGGCAACAATCACATCTCTTCTGGTGTTTCAGTACATCATTCGGAACCGGGAGAACAATCCAAGTGAGTGGCTGATTGGTGTTGTGGGGCAATTCTGCTCTTTCTGCTGCTAGTCCACGGGATCCCAAGAAGTCCTTCCTAGATTTCTCTTTAAGGGCAGAGAATAGAGGCTTTTGGCTAGCAGGGGACATCAGATAGAGGGTGAAGCAGAAACAGACAAAGGAGTGAAAACACAAGTGGAAAAAGCACGTTCTTTCATTTTCACAAATAAATACCGCATTTTCCTTGCTCTTAGAAAAAAAAAAAACTCACCAAAAGTACTCTTTAGATACAGAAACGAAACTGGAGGGCCACAACTTTGCCTAAAAGACCCATCAACAGCTGTTTGTAGGGAATGACTAGTACACACTAAAAGTCCCATGTAGAAAAGCTCCAAATTGCCCTTGCGAGATGAGCTCCGTATCTGAAAGCCCTTTCTTAAGCTCCCCCTGTTCTTTGAGGCTAGGATTTAATTTGGCTGTGCCTGCAAAATGGTTCTTAAACAGCAATCTCCTTGCTTTGTTACTCCACAGGGTTACATGACCTGCTCTTCAGAATGTAAGTGACATCCAACGACTTCCCCCTTTTCCTCTTCTCTTATTTGCACTCATTTGCCTCCATTGGTCTATATCAGCCTTCCCTAACCTAGTGCCCTCTAGTGGTCTTGGACTACAACTCCCATCATCCTTAGCCAGCATGCCATGTTAGTCCCTAAGAAAAAAATCCACAATCCGGAAATAGGGGCACCCAAAACATTGCGGAACAGTGAGCAAGCTTTGGAGTACTCTTGAACTTGTCATGAGGTTGGAAGTTAAGCAAGTTGTGTGAGGAAGACAGAGAAAGAGGTTGGCTTGATGTTGAAGCCACAAACCTGGCATTTAGTTACAGTCTTAAAATGGAACATACAGGAGGAAACAGCAGATTTAGGGTGCAATCCTATGCAAGTTTAGACAGGAAAAGGTCCTACAATGCCCAGTCAGCCATGCTGGGTATTGTAGGACTTTTTCCTGTCTAAACCTGCATAGGATTGAGCCTAGGGTAACCACATGAAAAGGAGGACAGGGCGCCTGTATCTTTAACAGTTGCATAGAAAAGGGAATTTCAGCAGGCGTCATTTGTATATAAGGAGAACCTGGTGAAATTCCCTCTTCATCACAGCAGTTAAAGTGCAGGAGCTATACTAGAGTGACCAGATTTAAAAGAGGGCAGGGCACCTGCAGCTTTAACTGCTGCGATGAAGAGGGAATTTCACCAGGTTCTCCATATATACAAATGACGCCTGCTGAAATGCCCTTTTCTATGCAACTGTTAAAGATACAGGAGCTCCGTCTTCCTTTTCATAGGGTCACCCTAATTGAGCCCTTAATTAGATTAGGCTCTCTTTGGTGCTGCGCAGGTTTCAGGTAGGACAAAGAAATAACGACCAATCCTCCGTTCGTAAAAATATGTAATTCAGCAATGAGCTAGATCTATGTTCAGCCTTAACCAAAACACAGAAGTTCCTGGTTAGGTCGAGCACAAAAGTAAAGAGAAGAAGAGAATAGCTCTTATATCAGCAAAGCCAATCAAAATGTCACAAAACCCTCAACCAGATGTTGAATTTTCTGCCTTTAGGGCCGGTGCAGAAGCCCACGAGCACATCAGTACACCGGAAGATGCCGAGACGGCAACAGGCATTGATAGCGAAGCCGGTGAGCAGGTTGGAGAGTCTTCGGCTGCAGCTGAAGGACCATCCGCAGGTAAGTTGCTGGCAGACCTGCTCTTGGATTGATAAGATAGCCTCATTTCAGGGGTGCAAAGCTTTAGGAAAGGATTCTGTGGTTTGTGCCATAGAAATCTCATTCCTAGAGCACTCTTGGAGCATACCTGCCTGCTTCCTAGGACACTAGAAATGTGCTTCTATGGCAGCGACCATAGAGCCTGTTCCTAGAGCATTATTATTTTTTCTGAAAAAGATCCATGGGATGTCAGGGGCCTTCAGCAAGACATAGATTAGAGGAGGGAGCCAGGAGCTAAATTTCCTGGATGGCTGGATGGTTTGAGAACTGAGGTTTCTGGGAGGAATGTTGTTTGTGATGGGATTATCTAGTAATGATGGCTCCTGAAAGGCAGTTCAGCAGAGAAAACCAGAAAAGGCAGAATGTGCATTTACCAGTCCCACATGTACACAAGGCTATCTTTAGAATAAAAGGAGACCGCACTCTAGTGGAAAAAAAGTAAAATAGTTTACTCACAATATTCTTGCATATAAAATACAGGTACAGCGTACAGTTTCAAAAGGAGTTTGTTCTGTCCATTTTGTGTTCCATTAGACAGGTAGGAGCAAGAGAGCAAACCCCATATGCTCCCAGCAATGGTGGAAGTCAGAGAGAGAGAGAGAGAGAGAGAGAGAGAGAGAGAGAGGGAGAGGGAGATGAAAGAAGGAAGGGGAAGATCATAGGAAAACACATTGTAGGCTATAGAAATCCTAAGGTTAGCTATGCCCAAAATACACATGCATTAACTAGCTAATTGCAACCATGCCCCGCTTCTTGTAACTTGCAATATTCCCAACAATTTGAGATGCTCATGGGCAGGTGTTGAGTGAGTGAGTGGTGTGGGTGTGTGAGAGACTGCAATTGTTGTATGTGAGTTGGTTGTGAATGTGCATGCTTGTCTGTGCACACGCCTACCTTATTTGAGTAGCAGACCCAGAGCATGGAAACGTCTTGAAGCATTTTGTTGGCAACAGCAGAAGATAATTGCATCTTCCTTCCCTCTCTGCATGCTGATCTTTCGGGAGCAGGTACTTGAGAAAGAAATCAAAATTCTATCAATAAACGTGGCTTATTGGATAACATCCAAGCCCTGCAGGTTTGCACTGTGTCCATCGCTGGGTGACTGCAGAATGAACTAAAAATGTGTACGTATGTATGGAGGCATCACAGGTCAGACAGCACAGACTGAAAACACAGGTCATCTCAGCCATAGGGCTTTTTGATCAGTGGGGTCAGTCCCCATGGTTAGCCACAAATTTTCTCCGGAAAGGGAGCTGATGATTATTTACAAGAGAATAAGCAAATGCTCATTAAGACTTGATTATTGAAAGCAGATTCTCACCACAATTCCCACAGCTGAAGAGACAAGCCACTGTTTATACTTAACAACGGCTTGCCTCTTAGGGAATGGGAGCCATGAAGAAGAAATTCCAACAGAACACAGATTTCCTAATATGCACATACATCACTTCTCACTTTCTGTCATCAAAGCCAGGTTTTTGTACATGTGAGAGAACTATGACAACCTGATTTCTGTCAAGTTGCTACTCTACACATCTGCAGAGAAGATGTCGAGAATTCAGGCAGGCAGTGTTGCATGAGTGTGTGTGCGCGCGCTTGTTTGTTGAGCTATCATCCCACTCTTCTTGCCTTCATGCTGCCTGGTTCGTTCCATAAAAGGACACAAATGGAGCACAGTTATACAAAGATCAAAATCCTTGCACCTTGCTATTATTGATAGGCATGATTTCTGTTTGTTTGTGAGCATGACATCTGCATTTCATTAGGACAAAATAGAAACAGCTGGACTTCAGAGTTCCTGAAATTTAGGGACAGATGTCAGTAAGAAGATACAGCATAGGGCAGGGGCAGGGACCACATGGCACTCCAGATGTTGTTGGACTACAACAGCCATTGGCACTAGTCAACATAGCCAAAGGTGGGAGTTGGAAGCCAAGGATATCTGAGGGCCACATGTTCAGCATCGCTGTCATAGACTGTTTTCTGCCCTTCCCACAAAGACTCACAAGCAACTGACCTGTGTGTGCATTACTGTCTTCTGCAGAAGCTGGCCTGGAGGAAGCTGCAGCAGCCTCCGAGGATCCCATGGTGGCCCCGGAAGATGCCTCATCTCCAGCCCTTGCTCCAGATCCCACTGCTCCAGCTCCTTCCACTGATGATGACCCAGTTAATGTTACAATCACAGTGACGGCAACCCCATGACTACCAGGGCATCTGACTCCTCGGTAGCTTGAGGAGAGAGTTCCTCTGGGTCAGCAAGGGGAGGACAGTGATATGGGGAGAGAGTGTGATGCTTGGGAGAACTGGGAGGGAGATGTCCTTCTGGCATGAAGTTGGCAAGGATTTCCCCACCACAGACTCTGTTGTTCCTGCCTCGTTGAAGGTGGACGTCCGTCTCTTCAGCGTGAGCCACAGAACCAAAGCGCACCTTGGCTGGAGGAAAGAGTGAAGAGCCGATGAAAAATCTGGAGGCTGCCTTCCTGCAGACAGAAAAGACAGGGAATTGATGCCTTCCTTCCTCTTTGTAAAAGCTGGCAGGGCTGTTTTTTGGTCCAGGGACGACGGCCTGGAAGCCTTAGACGAGACACTTTTATTTGCACGTGGTTGCTGAAGAGGTCAAGAGATCTTAGTTTGGTCACGTGGGACAGAACTTTGTTATCCAACAGATGCCGACTTTTTTGTATACTCAGTGGGCATGCAGAAGACCATGGCGAAGGATAGGTGTCACTGATGCTGTTAAACTGTCTGATGCACTCACAGTATAGAACTATTCTTTTCTTAGGAGGAGGAGAAGGCAACTGGAAGTGTTTTGGGAGAATAAGTAAGTGGGTGGGACATGCCTGGGCTCTTTTGGACAACTAGAAAGTATTTACCCTTCTTTTCCAGCAGTCTCTCAAGTTGGCTTGGAGTTCAGTTCAATTGGATGCTTTATTTTTGATCCAAGAGGCTGCTACAGGTTTTAACGCACTTTCAGTCAGTTTAGGATGATCCTATAGGGCTTATTCACTGCATGCACAAGCGACGTACTTATAGGTATCTGCCAGATAGATCCGGGATGGGCAACTTGTGGTCCTCTAGGTGTTTTGGCCTACGACTCCCAAGATCCTTCACTGTTGACTATGTTGGCTAGGACTGATGGGAGTTGTGGGCCAAAACATCTGGAGAGGCAACGAGTCCTCCAGCCCTGAAATAGACAGCAGGGACTTTCCCCCCCCCCCCCGCCTTATTGATGCACTGCAGTTTGAACCCACAGACATGTAATGGTACTGAAAATGAGTTTCCAATGCAGTCATTCTGGACTACTACAAAGTTTGCAGCTGCTGCATCTTGAAAGCCAGAGCTTTTAATTCGTTTATTATATATGGGTGTGCCCCACAAGATTCAGTCCAGACTCCGATTTGGAAAACAGCCCAATTTGACTCAGACTGATTCGCAGGCCACCTGATTCAATTTGGGGGCTGAATCCGAATCTCCGTGGAGATCCACAAAATACTATAAAAGCTTTTCTGTTTGACAAAATTGGATGAAGGTTTCAGGCATAGTAGGGGATGAACCCTGCAAGTGGTTTTTTTTTTTTTGCTAAGTGCCTTTAATGTTTGAAGGGAATTATCAGTTTTTTAAATATATATATATATATACACACACACACACACACACACACACACACACACACACACACACACACATATGGTTGCCCATTCTGAAGGGATTGTGCCTGCTAATTTTCAAATGAATAGGTGCAGGGGATTTTGTGCATACACATTCTTTCCAGTTTGGCAGTTTCCAAAACAGGATACTGTAATTGCCCTATGATCTTATTTGCAGTTGTTATAAAGATAAGATACAGCACAGAAGCAGCCCTCGCTAAGAAACTTGCAAAATATCAGGAGGAGAGGTGCCATGTTTTTTCTGGAAACAGAGTCTTCAAATTTGGGGGGAAGGTAGTGATTTGTTTATCCTTCTTTGTGTGTGGGTTTATTTTATTTGAGTCACAATTTATATGAAAATTGGCATATGTCATAGAGGTGTCTCTGGGCAAATTTTTCAGAAGGACAGGTGCAGGGTCTAGGGAGTGATGAGAAATGAAATACAGTTTAAGACATTTATTTTCTGCTCACTTGTTACCAAAGTTACAGAAAGTACAAAGTACAAAGGGTGAATGTGGAACATACAGTGACAGGGGAAGAGGGGTTTGAACATCCAGCATTTCCCAAACAAACACCCAGTTCAACACCTTCCCAGGTCCTACAGACTCCACCAAACCTCTTTTAACATACCTGCTCCAAGAACTAGCAAAGATTGCTGAATACTAGAAAGTCCTGCAGTACATTAGTTAGTCCTGTTCCAAAGACCTGGGATTGAAGAGCTCTGATAAAGCCATTCGCTGTGATGCCAGTCACAAATTATATTTCATCCTCCCCCTCCCCCTGATATCATCCTTCTATGGAGAGGTTGGAGGGAAAAGTTTTTGCAGATGCTGTCTGCGCCCCTCCTAATCTGAATCGCAAACAAAACTTAAGGAGGGTTCAAATTCAGATTGTCTGCTTCTGTGGAGCTGCACTTCCAATCTAACACCCCCTGAATCTGTCCATATCAGTCCGATTTTGTTTAGGATTCAGCCAAATCCGCCCGCCCTAAGATTGGCTAGAAAAGGTACTGTTAATGCTTGGTGTGACCAGAAGCCAGGGAGTTGTTGTCGAGAAGTGCAGCTCCCAACGGTCATGTCACCTTTTCACTCCCCATGATGCAAATGATGCAAACTGAGCCCATTGATTCATATGGCCTAATCTGTAGGGAGAGGCCAAAATTCGCCAATTTAATTCCTCCATATAAACAGTCCTGCTTAAAAGATATTAGAAGCACAGTCCCAGTTAAGAAGTTGTAACCGTACCATTATGGAAGGGGCAGATTCTCCTGTTTTCCCCAATGGTCACCTTCTAGGCCAGTTGACAGTCAGAGGGCCCTTTGGGGCCAGAAGAGCAATAGGACGCTTGTGCTGATGGACATCTCTTACAGATCTTCACAAGGTCTGTTCCTTGGGTTCTGCTGACAAAGCCCCCTTTGTATTTGATCTATCTGCTGATGAGGCAGGGAACATTTATCTGTGCCACAGCTCCCTCCCTCCTCACTGAGTTTTCATCTTCATTCTTGATGAAAGGGATCAGACACCAAGCTCCAGCTAATCACAGGGCAGGTTGGCTGGTTAGAGCCAAGGAGACTCTTCTGCTAATCTCATGAGATGGCGATGACATCTCTGCTCATCCCGGACTCACAGATGACCTCGCTGTCCTTTGAAGTAGGCTGGCTGAGTCCCCAGGCCAGAACAGTAGCGGATTAACGGAAAGAGTAATTCCCAATTCGATGCCCCCTGCACAACCACTGCACCCTGGACTTAGGCAAATACATTTTGCCCCTTGGTTCAATCTTAGACCAAGAGAGAACTGCTTTATCTGTAAGCAACTGCAAGGTGCCTTCTAAGAAATGGTGATAGGTTCGTCATCACCTCTCTCTCTTTGTTGCAGCAGTGGGGAAATCCTGACATTTCATATGTTGTGCTACAACTCCCATCATCCTTGACTACTGGCTACAGCTGCTGGGAGTTGGTGACCAGCAACAATGGATGGGAGGGACACACATTTCCCCAACTCTGCAGTAGATGCGACTTTTCACAGATAAGCAAAGAGAAGCCTATCTAGGGCCCTTAATGTCAAGGCAGTGAAGTGAGGGAAAGGGCTGGATTGTGTCACTATCCATACTAACATGTACTACAGAGGTAAGTGAGATATTATAAAAACTTTTTTAATATACTGATAAGTCACACTAGTTCCCAGAATTCAGGTATACTTCCACGGTAAAGCTGTATACTATAACATTAAAAAAGCACTGACTAGTACTCAAAGGCCATTGGAAAACACTCAAAGACCAAAACACTTAAAGACCACATGCGTTTCGACCCAACAGAGGTCTTCTTCAGTGGTTACATAAACTATACATGAAAAAACTAAGAATTATTTTCAAAATGCCATTGCCACTAGATGTTACAGTCACTTGCCTTTTGGAATGGAAAGTGGGCTACTATATTTTAGCTAATATCCAAAATTTGGAATAAGGCTTCATGTCCCAACTGTTAATATGGTATTTTGTTGGCAAGGAACCTCTTTTCAGTAGCAAGGCTAGCACCATTTGCACTAGTATTCTCACATGTACTTCTGATTGTTAACAGCCAGCTCCATGGAAGTTGGGAGTCCAACAACATCTGGAGGGGCATAGGTTCCTTACCCTTGCCATATATTTATTGTTCCTATGGATTTGCTGCGAGGCTCCTTGAACCTTCTGCTCAAGACATGAAGGGACGTGATAGATACACTCACTAACCAGCCAACCAGCAGCTGCTCCACATTGGTTTGTTCCAAGAATGTTCTCACTTCGGAACGAAAGCAACCACTTCTGGTGGGTTGCAACCAAAAAAATGTGGGTCGCAAAATCAGTGTAGATGGGTCTCAGCAAACCTGTTCCTGCCATGTTGGGCAATTGTGAAAGTAGGTCCCATGTTGCAAGTTGGGAGTCCGAGGCAGGTCTTGGATCTGGACCAGTTGAAGTCCACTGCTGTAGTAGAGACAGCTGTGATGGTGACTTCTGATAGTCCCTAGCTTAACCAATGGAAGAGGGGTGAGCTAATGGTCAGGACAGAGAGATGGATTGATGAACAAGCTATTTATTTATTTACTTATTTTTTTATTTATTTAATTTCTATACCATACAATAGCCGAAGCTTTCTGGGCTGTTCATTGTCTGAATGCCAGGGGCACACATGTTAACAGAAATGCCGACTTCATCAGATTAATCTCTCTTAGTTTTAATCCTGTGCCCACAGAACATGGGATGTCAACAGCTACTTTACTGCACGACACATTCCTTTCATTGTCTCCCAAGAGGACAGTCGGCAACACTGTGGGAACTGCCTTCGCAGCAAGCGCCCATCCCATCTCATCTGCTATGGAATCCTTGCATTGTCATCTCTTGGTAGCACATTGCTTAGGCCAATAAAACAGGGCCCCTAAGCAACTGGAACAATGAGTCTCTTCAGCAAACAAGGCACCGGCTAAGAACCAGAGCCATTTTATTCACCAGCTGGGCTAACGGAATGGTGGGAGGCTGCATTCATTCCTTCCCAAACCTCCACACCAGTCTTCCTGCTTGCTATCACATTTCAGTACACAATACATTTTTTTGTACAATGATCCCACCCCCCCCCCCCCACATACACACAGTTTGCATCTGGCATTGGAAGCTGAAAGACTTTGCAAACAGCTTATTAAACAGGCAACTTGCTGCATCTTACATGATTTAGATTTATAGCTTGCCCTAGCCCAATGGCCACCATACGGGTTCAGCAACATTTGCAAAGTCCCGGATCCCACAAGGTAGGGCGACCATATTTGGGAAACCAAAAAAGAGGACAATTGTTCATCTGTAGGAAGGGCTTTGAAACAGGAACTGGGGAAGACCAAACATAGATCTCAGCTGCCTTTTCCAGACAGCCATAGAATCGAGTTCAGGGTGGGAAGGTTTCAGGCTTGTAGGATCTACTTTGAGGTTCGTTCGTTTGTTGGTTGGTTTACCATAGGGTGACCATATTTGGGAAACCAAAAAAGAGGACACCTAGCGTGTGTTTGGGGGGAAGCAGCTTTCTGAGTCCTGCAGAAAATACGTTATTCCCCCGCCACCTTAAAGAACCCGATTGGAGTGGAGGAGGGGAAAGGATTTCATTCTGCACCACCACCATCCACTCCAATTGGGGCCTTTTCTATAATGTCCACGAATGACCCACTTTCCCCTTTAAGACCTCAATTGGAGCTCGGGGTGGGGGAATGATGTGCCTCAAGAAAGCATGTCATTCCCTCCTGCCATGCTAATGGCAGCCTTAAAGGGGAAGGTGTGTCATTCCAGGACATTATTGAAAATTATAGAAAATCCCCGACACCATGGAAAGAACAAAAACCAGGACAAATCCGGGGAAATCCTGACAGTTGATCACCCTACCACAAGGGTTCTCTTCCTTTTAAAAGTTGCATAGGTATTTCCACCAGATATAGCTTTACCCTTAGGAACGTAGGAAATAAAACAGCACTGAGCCAAAACCTGCCTTCCATGCCACTCTTAAAAGTCACAGAAATCCTCTCCAAGGGTCTGGACTAGGGAACACCAGATTTGAAAATGGCAGCTGCTAGGGCTTGCCCAAGTGATAGCTGGAGGGAACTTCAGTGAACTAGCAAGGCTACAAGTCACAATCAGTTTCAGTTCGACAGGAGGTGGTCTGATCGTCAGTTCTTGGAGTGTACAGAACACTTTTATGGTTTGGTACACCTATACTGCACATTCATTTACACCAATCGTTGTCCATGATTCCAACTAGGACTTGGCTTGCGCTAGCCCACAATACTGTAAATTCTGTGCAATTATATGAAGACATTTGTATAACCAATACCACTTCAAGACTTATGTATGAGAATAATTAGAAAGATCTGGGTGAATGGAAAGAACGGCACATTGACGACTTGGGATTAGGAAAACCGTATTGAGAAATCTATCGTCCCAGTTCCAAGTAACGGAGGCCTGGATTGCTATCAACCATCACGCCTATCTTTATAGGAAGGACTGGACTTAAGAGTAGATTCCTAGACTGCCCAATTTCAATTTTTACTAGTTTTCTGCAGGTTTGACAGTCAGTTTTGTCAGTAACCATGAGAAAATAACCAGCAACTTCTAATGCCCCGAGAACTGATGTTTTCCATCGTTTCTCCCCTGCGCCTTCATAAGCCTCTTTTTAAAGGATCTTGTTATATATACATCCTCATTTATTGTCAGCCACCTTAAAGGTCTTTTGCCAGGCAGAAAGGAGGGATATAGATATTTTAGATAGATTTTAAAAAGCTCTTGTGAATGTAGCTGTACACTTTATTATTTTTTAAGTCATCCCATATTTTTCTCCCAATTTCTGGGATGTGGAAATTACAGCTTCAATAAAGTTGTGTAGTGTAACGGAGCAGGAAGGATGGAGGTTCTGAAATGGACACTGTAGTGTGCTTTTGGCCTCTTCTGAGAGCGTACACATTTTAATTTATAAGACACTTGTAACCCTTTTTAACACTGAAAGGTAGCAAAACAATTAAAACCTGACAATTAAAGCTAGGGAGCATTTTAAAAGCCAGAACACTGCAGATAAAATGGATCCATAAGACACAAGACACTAAACACCTGTTGGTATATAACTCATGTGTTCCTAGCATGTGAACTAAAAGTCAATTTGACAATTAAGATCCTGTGTTCTGATGTTTGCCTGCTGGAACAGGTGGAAGTCAGCAAAATCTTCTGCCTCCCCAGGAGGCAAACATGAGAAGTGCTTGGTTGTTGTTCTATACGGAACTTTCTCTGATCACCTGTGGATCCTCTTACAAAAACCAAAAATCCAGGGTTAAAGGGACTGGGCATGGGATGGCCAGTGGAAAACATACCAAAGTAGATTCAAATGCAGGATCACCCCCTAGCTCATTCTTCCCCGACTTGGTGACCACCTGAAGGTTTGGACTACAATTCCAAGGATTCCTGACCATTGGCCATGATGGCTGTGGCCAAAAGAAGTTGAAGTCAAGACACCTGGAGGTTGGGGAAGGCCACCCAACCTACTAGGGTAACCATTTCTATAACCCTGCCGAACAATGGATTGTGGTAAATTCGTATGAAAACGTTCTTATACATATTAAGATACATACCTCAGCCTTGAAATACATTATCAGGGTGGCTTAGAAAGAATTAAAAAGCATACTATAAAATGATACAGTAAGCTTAAAAACAAATGGCAGAAAAATAATCGAAATAAAACAGAAAAGTTTAAAAGGCCAGCGGTTGGGAGAAGCATTTGCCTGACCGTGAAATGAAATCTAAGTGGGCACCAGGCAAACCTCTCTGGAGAGAGTATTCCAAAGCCGGCACTGCCAAAAATGCCCCTTTGCTCAGGGCAAACACGATTTTTACCCACTACTCATTCCATTTATGACATGTAGGTATGTTGCAGTGCACTGCTAAATGTGTCTGTGTGTGCTTGCACGAGCACATGCTTTTACAGTCTAAACAAAGTTGTGTAAAGTGGTAACATATTGGACAATGTACCAGGAGACACTAATTCTGGAGAACTCAGACTTAAATCTTGGGAACCTGTAGAACCAGACCTCAGAAGTAATTATTACACCAGACATTAGACAAAAGCAGCAGCATTCTCTTTAATATTAAAAACACAAGGAAAATCCTGCCTAAAACTACATCATTTAAACATATGTACAATTCTTAAAAAAAGAATATTACAACCTTTAAAGGAAAATATAGTATATTTTTCTATATAATACAAAAGACATGCATCTTTAAATCATTTATTTGCAAAACAACGAAAGTACAAATATAAGAACACTTGTTGCTTAGACAGCAATACTTTAATTTTGCCAAATGACTTTTCAAGGACTGGAGGGGGAGACTTTGATACATAAGAACTTTACGTGGTTTTCCATAGCTCAGACACGTACCATCAGGAAAGTTGCTCAAGAAAAAAAATATTGTGGAGGTTCAAGAAACTACTGGTATTGGTAACATACTACTGAACATATTTTCTTGAAGTAACTCATACGGATTTTAATGGGACAGGACATACTTGCAAATGATTGTTTAGGGAGAGAATTAAAAGCAATTTTGGAGACCATCTGAGGCAAAGTACAGGCTGTACCTGTGACTTAAAACTGGCACACCTACATACTCATTAGCACCAAACTAAACATGGATAGCTGTTGCAGAATCCTGAATAATTGGATCTGTTAATCTCATTCTTAAATTGTCAAAAGCACTTCTAAAGAGTTAAAGGCCAAAAGGTGAACAAAAAGAAAAGTTCAAAATTTGTGGGGAAAGTGCTGCAGTTGACATTTTTCTGTCTTAGTTGCATAAAATTAACATAATTTGTATCTCTTTTTCATGAGAATGAACTCCAGATACCAAAGAATTGATGGCAGTTAAGCAACGCTTACTCTGCCTCAGTCATATATTCCGATAATTTTGTAAATGAGAAAAATGCAGGACAGCCATTCAAGGAAAATTTAATAAGGCCAAGATGCTATGAGAAATGAAACAACAAATTTAGGCTTCTACTTATTGGGTCCCAAAGCGCTCTCTGTAAACCTAAAGACTAGAAATACAAAAAAGCTGGCATTCTAAAGATTTTAAATGAGATACCCTAAGTCTGAAGAAAGTGCTTTGGAGTCTTTAAGAAAGGCCCACAAAAATATCATGTGTAGCAAACTTTAAAAGTCAATGACAACTTAACTGGATACCAAGTAGGATGGTACAATGTTGTCCATCAGGATGAGTAAAAACAGGTTTTTCTAGTTTCCGGGACAGAAGTAACTAATCAGAATCCGAGAGTGAGAACTGAATGAGCACTTGGATCTGAGAAACTGGATCACCTGTATATGCTTTCTAAGATTCATACACTTCTATGATTGAAGGGGAATGCATGATCCCCTTGAAATATAAAGGCAATATATAACTTTTATAAATAAAATACAATAAAGGGGGAAAACACTTAAAACAGTGTCACATAATGCAAATAAAGCAGTCCTTGATGAGATTCTGCTAATATGATCGATTGCAGATTCTTTCCCAGCCTCCAAACATGACTCTCAGTTCAACATCTAAGACTCATATCACCTGCCTGGGTCTCCTGAATCAAAGTGGCTCCATGTTACTGAAGCGATGCCAGATCCCTTACATTCCTACATCAAAAGTATCCTGACATTCTTGCTTTCTGAAAAGGTATCTATGTCCAAACCAGCTGGGACACTGTATCTAAACAGGGCAAAGTAGTTTACAGGGGCAAGACACCCTCTCCAAGGCAATTGAAAAGTAATTTCTTTGAAGTCTAAAGCCATTATCAAGTTCACTGTGGAGACAGACAACAAAGACATTCTGTAGGTCTGACAGTAAACCAAATCATATCTTGTACCAATTCCCTATCCGAAAGTGTCCTTGCATAGTAACCCAGATAAATGCTGTGAATTCTCATTAGGGAGCCTTATTTATAAAATTATATAATATACATCATATATTATATAAAATAATCACACACTATATACACACACAGCATTTGACATTTGCTGCAACAGTTATAAAAATACAGAGCCTGTTTTTTTCTTTTTTTAATCTCACACATACACAAACGTTACTCAGTGTGGAACATTGCACCCGTGGGCTCCTCCTCCTCCTCCTCCTCTCTTCTGTAAGGGTTCTCACAATTTCTATTAGGGCATCTTTGCCCTTTCTTCTATCCCCCCCCATTCCCCCCACCCCACCCCCCGGCACATGGGGTGTTTCTGTTTCCTGGCCCCAGCTAGGAAAATGAATTCATATTGCTGTAGGGCAACTGTAAATTTAGAAGTATGTGCCTCTTATTCCCAGAAAAGGTATTTTACAAGCGTAAGGTGGCTTTTCTGTTTGTAGGTTTTATAACGCTGGTTAAAACTAGGAGAGGAGGGAAAATATGCAGCTAGCTTTGTGGCACACACATTTGCACCTTCAGCTTTGTTCGGAGCAGCACAGGCAGATTTCTTAAAGCCACATATACAGCTATTGTACAAGGGAGTGGCAAGTTTGACACCACACTTTTAATAGTGCAGGTTGCAGCAGATATTCCATTCTCCAAAGACATGAAGCGTGGACGTTACACTTTCTGCAACTCCTCTCTCCTGGCTGCCCTACTTTAATCCCCACCTTCCAAGGTATTAAAATACAGTATAATCACAGTAATCTTTGGAAGGCCCAAGGCAAAGAACTCAAGTTTGAAGCTTATATCTAAATCAAATGAACAGAATGTAGTGAGAACACATTTCATCAGAGGCCTTAATCTACACTTGATTGTGCCATGCTCCAGTGTATTTACAAAGCAGCCAAAGTAAGAACTCTTTTCTTGACCACTTTCTAGTGAAGACGAGTATGGAAGCCTTTGATTTGTTTATAGGATGTTTTGTACCACCTGTTTCACAGGAACAGTTGGTGCAATCTAACTCATTCCTCAAACTTGTCTCTGTTGAGTGCGGATCTTTTGGTGATTAGTGACAAAATAATGAGAAAGTTAAAAAGTACTAACTCCTTTTAGATTAATTTGGACAAATATTCTGAACTTCTTTCATTTTGGTCATTTTCTTCCATCACTTCGCCATCAGCTCTGCTTCTTTATTTTTTAAAAAGTTTATTGCATCTATGAACCTATTTACCTATAAAACAATCCCCAGAAATAGACACCTTGTTTTCTTTAGGGAGGAGGACCCATTTCCAATCTAGCACAACTCTGGCTGCTTTCCTATATCATAGATGCATACAATTGTTCTCCCCACCCCTCTTGTTTTTTTGCACAGCACCCTACAACGTTATTAGACAAGCTAACCCAATCCAAAGAGTGTGAAGCATGTACTGTATGTACAGGGCATATTAAAGGAACACAGAAGGAAAACACACACATTTAGAATGGCAACAAAGGTGCTGGTATAAAATACCCACGCTCAACTCTTCCACCCACCCAGCAGTAAAGGCTACATATGCTTCTGCCAATAATTCTTGCTGCAGTAATATTATGTTCTCTATTTTGTGCCTCTTGCTATCTGGAACTAGCAAGGCAAGAATTCAATATTTATATTTATTATTATCATCTATATACCATTTTATTTGCTAAAAAGCCATCAAGCCATACCCTTCCTACACTGACTTAAGCTTTACTGCAGGCCTGGCATTATTCACCTAGAACTGACTGAGAACCATTTGGTATTCAGAGTGAACGAATTCAGATTGATATGCTTCCATTGCAAACTCAAAGGTTTCATATTAAGTTTTTTAGAATTAGGTGGTGAATACTTCACTAATACGTTGTAATAGTTAACATGGAATTGTTCTGCTTCCATTTGCATGGGACCATCCTGTTGGATTATGCTCCTGAACTGTAAATTATAAACCACAGATCAACTTGGGCCTGAACTACTCCAATCAGTGGGTTTCCTAATTATTATTTTTTACACTATACTGCAACTGTATTTTTCCAATGACAACTGGAGGACACTCTAATATGTCCCCCCAAAATTAGTACATACCCCTCAGATAGTCACAATGATTTCACCCTGGGAGGGGTGGGAGGAATTTCACAAGGCATAAATAATATGAAAAAGGCTTTAAAAACATACATTCATAGGACACTACAACAAAAAATAAATAGCAATTCTTATAATTAACATCCTGTTGTCAGTCCCTTTCAGCGACGCTGCTGTGCAGTTACTGGCTTTAAGTGGGGTAGGGAGGGAAGAGCCTTCTTTAAGTCTCTTGTATTTGGAGCTGTCGAAGGCTCCCCAAACTGTCCAATGAAACGCCATTTGAAATCCTTTCTGTCTTTTCGCTACAGTCTTTAGGAAGAGGCTGAAGAATGAGGGGGCTCCAGCTCAACATGCAATTGGATGTTTCCGAATGTGCATTGCTTTCTGCAAATCAAAGCACAACTATTAGTATCCGTTTGTCTACCACTTTTGCAACCCCAACAACGAGCAAGATCCCAAAAGGCCTCATGCAAGCCGCAGCAGGCTGACAAGCAAGAACACCATTTGCTGACTCATCAACGTCTCCTGCACCCCCTTTTCCTGCAGCCTAAGCTTTCAGCCTGATTAATCTCGGTTGTTGAAATATAAGATTGCAGCTGAAGGTGGTCCTGGCAAAGATTTAAATAAATTAGCACAGAGAATAGAATAAATCAGTCATCACAACAAAATCAGAGGAGAGCATTGGATGAATTCCATTTTTTAAAGAAGTTCATAATTTAGCAAAACACCTGAAAGCCACTGGAACACTAGCTCTCATCACATGGATAGTTAGCCACAAGAAGCTGACTTATTTGATCTCAGGCTTTTTTTGGTTTTGGTGCAGTCAAGTGAAGATGTTCTGGTAGTAAGTAAACTGCAGTCATATAGAAGCCAATTGTATTAGGACCATTTGACCTAATAACCTTGTATAAACTATCATCAGAGATCACATTTATCTGATAGTGCCAGTTATTGATTGTTAGTACTTCAGGTTATAATGTAATCACCGAAATTACTCTTGTGACTTTGACATGCATGTCACCAGTGTGATAGCAAAGGGCGGGCGCTGCAGACAAACGGAACACCCCTAGAAAGATCTACAGATTGTCTCCGTGGATAATAAAGGATTGTACCCTAAAGATTATGAATATTGTAAATAATGTGTGTTGCGATGTTAGCAACTTTGTATTTTGTAATGGTCTTTGTGCCACAAACAAATAAACTATTCATTCATTCACAGAAATGCTGTTTCCCCCTTCCCCCAAAAGCGAATGAAAAGATCAATTTAGAAAAGTTGATTTCTGTCCAGCCATTATGGCCATTATTATTATGCCATTTAATCATCAATGCACATACTGATTAAATGGAACTATTTGTGCACAAATGGTTGTAAGGTTGCAGTGTGTGTAGGTTGTGTATTACTTAAAGTAGTAAGAATTAGTTTACTTGCTGAGACAGCATGTTAATATGCACTGTAGAGCAATTGTATTTTTCCACCTTCCCAAAACTCTTGCATACCTTCTATACAATCTGTATTGAGCGGATTCACATTTTCTTGACAACAGGAGTCCTGAGGAGAAGGGGGCTCCACTTTCTCCTTGCTGTCTTCCTCTGTCTCAATGTTGCGTCCAGCGACTGAGGATGCTAAGCACATAGCGACCATCATATGATTCAATGGTTTCATTTCTAAACTGTCCTGCTGATAAGGTGCTATGATGGGCATCACAGGAACAGTGTTGCTGCCAAAAGTGCCACTGGTTTTAGTGAAACACCTAAGGAAAAACAAACAAACGAAAACACTGAAAAACGGAACATTACACACAAGTAATGTTGTTACCAAGCAGTAAAACACAGATAATTCTTTTTGTTACCATCACTTGCCAAGTGCGGTCTTGCATATTTTCTTCGATTAGGATAAACTTTGGAAATATAACAAGTGACCCTCAATGCCAATTTGCTCTCTGAATTAGTAACATGCCCCCTGTTAAAGTACTACTGACAGAGCTATTACATTCAATATTGGATTCTTCACCATTGTAAACCCAGAGAGTGAGAACACGTTTTCTGACTCTTCTCAGAATAGACTCTTCAATAATTCTCTCTCGTTCTGGATTGTGAAAGGCTAGTTGAACAGGAAAGGAAGTCAATTCCTTATAGCTGAAGTTACTTAGCCGTTGAACAACAAAAAAGGCAGCTTACAGCTAAAATCCTTTGTAGATATGCCCAGCACTAATCCAAAGAGTTGGGAAGCTGCCAGTACTATAAATGTTTGCAGCTGGAGTACCAGCTTCCAAGGACACTGGGGCGGTTATCAACTTGTTTTTCCAACATTCATGGTAAATGCTAACAAACACTTACTATATTATTTGTAATTAAACATCCATTTAGTGAAAAACCACATCACACCCACGTCTATTTAGGGCAGACGTATGAACTGAAAATCTGTGACACTGAACATCTGAACTATAAGGCATGTTTCCCTTAAACGATGATAAAAAGTGAATAGTTGAAGCAGCAGAAATGTTTTGTCATTTTGATAACTCCTTCCAGTCCGTATTTTAACATTTGCATCCCGAAGCTTATTCTTGCTACAAAAGAAGATGCCTGGTAGCAACTTAAAGATACTACATTGGATCCAGTCTCAATCATGACTAACTTGCCCCATCGATTGCAATGGAACTACTCTACACATGACTCAACTCATAAGTTAAACAAGAGCTTGAAACAAAGCATAGGAGACGCTCTTCCACCAAACTGGATGGGGGAGCGGGGAAGAGACTTGGTGTATACTTCCATGGCATTCATTCATTTCTCATTGGTGTTATGGTTTGGTTGCTCTCCATAATTCTCGTAGGAAGGAGATAATTAACATGCAGCTGTCTCAAATTATTCCTTGGCAACCACACCACTTATTGTCAATGGCTGTCAAAATACATCCTAAAGCTACATAATATTTAGCTTTACGGAATGAAATTTTGTTACGTGGAACTTTCTTTAGCCACAGAAGCAGAACCATACTTAGAAATGCTTTATTATTTATACAGTGCCATGAACATACTTGGCACTTTAGAGACGCAATAAATAAATAAATAAACATCTCCCTGCGGCAACTAATTTACCATCTAAATTTTGTCAGCTGGAGAGACAATGGAGAAAATGTTCTCCCTCAGCATTTTTAAACAGCATTTTTATGAACCTGTTCAGACAACGCACTAAGCCACAGTGATTAAGCATTTTGAGCTAAACATTAAGCTTAGCGTGTGGTGTGAACCATTCCTAACCATGGTGGCTACAAAACCACGTTTTAAACAAGCTCACTAACCACTTGCTTCAAAAGGGTTAGTGGCCTAACCATGGCTTAGCTTGTTGTCTGAATAGCTAAAAGGTTTGGCTTTTTGTAGCCAGGGTGGAACTACAAGTTTGCAGTATGGTTTGTCTTTTGGTCTGATTTTATTTGGAAAGGTGCTGCAATCATGTCTGACTTACAACCCACACCGAGTGCCTGGAATGGGGGCTAAGGATTAAAGAGAGGTTAATGCTGTGTGTCTAAAGTAACCAAATTCTAAATACTTGAATGATTCAGAACACAGGCAACTACGGTACAAGCTCTGGTTGTGCAATCCTGGGATTGCCATTACATGCGTCTTCAATACAGAAAGGCTAGAATGCCTGTACTGCATGAATACCAAGGGGAAAAAATCATGGCAACATGAAGCTACTATACAGTTCTACAATACAACGATCTGTTTTAGAAGCTGTGCTTACTTAAGCTGACAGCAAAGGAATTAAGAGAGGCTCAGGCCTAAGCCATTTAATTTCCGCTTGTTTTATATTGAGGGGGAAGAAAATGGCTATATTCTGACCCAAACAAACTTCAAAGTGTTTGCATGAAGAGTTTTCCCTTACTGCATGAGCCACTAAGCTCAAAATATACAGCAATACAAGGAGTACATTTTATCATCTGCAAAGTAGGACCATTACTTCAGGTTTATTTTAAATAGTCCAACTAGTCAAACATTAGTGTTGATCTGCAAACACTGAGTTTATTTGATTTAAGGGTCCAGAAGGGTCAATCAAGACCAAATTAGCCCTAGGACTCATCCTGGGCATTCCATGTGTTCCCCCAGACAGCCGGCAGCTTCAAGTCAGCCACTGTGCACAATGTTTGCCAATAGGAAGCCACGGAAGGGTGGGACCTAAAGAGATGCTGATTGAGCTTCCACCCGTGCACTGGTATTTCTGAACCCTCCTCTCCTCAAAGAGCCACACTTGAAAGCTGAGTGTTTCTGTGGAGCAACATCTGATACACCAACAGGAGCTGCAGTTAGACTGGGAAAACCAAAGAATGCAAGTGCATGTGTAACCCCTATGGAGTAGATGGTTTAGTCCCTTGGGCGGGGCTCTCACTCAGAGGGAGGGCTAGAGAAGAAACAGTTCTGCTGAAAGCTGAATATTGGGAGTTCTGTTTAATTATAAGCACTTATGACCTTGTAGAAGGTAAATTGAACTATTAATTGTGTACAGTAGCATTTCAAGGAGGTAGGGAATCATTGTTTTGCATTTTTGATAGCTGTACTAATTATATTGTTGCAGGGCTAATACTCTGAACTGTTTTCTTACTGCTTTGAGATTGCCCTGTGAAATAAAAGTTGAGAAAGAGTCCGCAAAAGAGACTTCCAGAGCACTCGGCTCCTGGAGATGCAGAACCACGCGAGCTTGAGCTACAAGCAAGAGATCCATGTTTTTGTTGTTGCTGTTTGCACACAGAAGGACAGATTGTGGCATATTTCTGTGATTGAATGTTTACTAAAAACATGTCTTGTTCAAGTTATATACATATTTTCTTTGCAAGTTTATTCTAATTAAGCCCCATAAAACCTACATAAATAGAAGTTATACATGCACAGGAGTGCTTGGGGCACACATGGCACACTTGACTGACTAGTTTTTGTTGTACCTGTTCCTAGACTGTTGGAGGTGAAGGAAGGGGGGGCTGGCACAAAATTAAGACATCCAACGATCTTCATACACCCACATATAAGTTATTATCTTTGTTCCTACTAGTTCTACTCAAATTTCCCCTAAACATCCAAATCACCTTGAAGTGAGCATCTGGACCTCTTCAAGGCTTGTATACTATTGCTATTATTATTTATTTATATAGCGCCATCAATGTACATGGTGCTGTACAGAGTAAAACAATAAAATAGCAAAACCCTGCCGCATAGGCTTACATTCTAATAAAATCATAATAAAACAATAGGAAGGGGGAAGAGAATGCACCGAACAGGCACAGGGTAGGGTAAAACTAACAGTATAAAAGTCAGAGCAAAATCAAGTTTTAAAAGCTTTAGGAAAAAGAAAAGTTTTTAGCTGAGCTTTAAAAGCTGCGATTGAACTTGTAGTTCTCAAATGTTCTGGAAGAGCGTTTCAGGCATAAGGGGCAGCAGATGATGTTGTGCAGACTTTATACTGTTAGTTTTACCCTACCCTGTGCCTGCTTGCATTCTCTTCCCCTCCTTATTGTTTTACTATGATTTTATTAGATTGTAAGCCTATGCAGCATAGTCTTGCTATTTACTGTTTTACTCTGTACAGCACCATGTACATTGATGGTGCTATATAAATAAATAAATAAATAAATAAATAAATAAATAATAATAATAACAGAAGAAAATGGACGAAGCCGAGCATACATGTCATTTCAAATAATAAAAACAATAGTAATATTTACAAGAGTCAACCAGCCAAATGAGGCTGTCCATCTTTGGTTCAAAAACCAGCTACATGTTTGCCCCTGGCTACTGCGCCGCACAAGGTAAAGGCTGCTATCTTTCAAGCTCTGCGCTTCCTTTGAAGACACGTGCATCTAGTTCAGCCAAAACCATGCTATTTCACTCCGCTCTGCAAAATATGGAACTTTGCAAAATACGCCTGTTACTATCATGGGATTTTGTTTTCCTCAAGACTAGTCTACAGAATTGCATTATTTCACACAATAAGGAACTGCACACTTCATCACAACATGTGCAAACGTCATGGCATGCTGCCCACAAAGCAGAGATTTTAAAATTAAACAAAACGTTAATGGCGGCCAAGAGTTTTGTGGCACTGGATGGTTTTCATATGAACCTGGTGATTATATAAAGCCTCGCTGAAGTGTTGTTTAACATCTGGTTGCCATGGAGCTTGCCCTGCATCACACAAAAAATGCCCTTACTGAGCATAAACTGGTTCTCTGTTTCAAAGAACTGTTTTATGTACAAGCTTTTCCCCTTTTAGCCTGAGAGTTTCACACTGAACTATGCAACAGCAAACAATGAAGAGACGTATCCTAAAAGAGGCAATTCCCTTGTCTGATGCTACAGTTTGAAACACTGGATGTGGTGCTCAGCCTGCCCCTGAGCTGAGGCCTCAGGAGAAAGGTGCCCAGGTACCTCAAAGGAAGATGTAAATACTGCATTTTTGGAGACATTCAGCTTATCACATATCTGTGTGACAAGAGCTCTTTAAGCTACTGGGAATTCTGTGTTAAAACGCCCCCCCCCAAAAAAAATTACATTTTCAAACTGGAAATATACAAATTTCATCTACATGCTCTGTTTGGCTGTACAGAGATTGTGGGGCGTGGTGTGCTTGGCCTATGTTGGAGTCTCATTTTATTTTAAGTCAAGGTAAAAGGATAATAGGAAAATAGATTTGACCTAATGGTCTGTTGCAAGCAATATCACAAGGCAAGGAGATGTTGCCGATGATGCACCAACTGGGAACAAGGCTGTGGTGGGGAGATGGAACCGAAGGAGTGGTGGCAGTACTGTGCCTCCTGCCCAAATGGAGGCTTGTCTCACTCTTTGGAAAGCATACTGCTAAAATAACCACCAAAAGTTGGTGTTAAGATAAACTTGGAGAAGTTCAGGCTTATCCATATTCAGCAGGAAGGTAAGGGAGTGTAGATCTTGCAGATTTATATCCTGAGACAGCAGCACCAGATGGTACCGTAGCTTGCGCTGGACTAAAATGGAAAAGGAAGGAACCTCTCGTGCAAGCCCTTGAGTCATTGCTGACTCCGAGAGGGACGCCTGCTTTCGCTGATGTTTTCTTGGCAGACTTCATAGCGGGGTGGTTTGCCATTGCCTTCCCCAGTCGCAGTTACCTTTCCCCCAGCTAGCTGGGTACTCATTTTACTGACCTCGGAAGGATGGAAGGCTGAGTCGACCTGAGCCGGCTGCCTGAGAACCAGCTTCCGCTGGGATCGAACTCAGGCCGTGGGGAGAGTTTCGGATGCAGTAACTGCCACAGTACCAGTGCTTTTTGTAGCCAGGGTAGAACTACAAGTTCACAGTATGGTTTGTCTTTTGGTCTGATTTTATTTGGAAAGGTGCTGCAATCATGTCCAACTTACAACCCACACTGAGTGCCTGGAATGGGGGCTAAGGATTAAAGAGAGGTTAATGCTGTGTGTAGTGGTAGTACCCACTACCACTGCCACAGTACCCACTACCACTGCCACTCTGCGCCACAGTACCATGCTACAGATGGTACTGTAGCATTCAATAAATTCCATCAAGTCATGGTTGAGGTGGCAGAAATCTTAGTATGCCTAAACATCAGGAATACACAACCTCTACTTGAAAGCCATTAAAATGCACATTTGTAGTGAGTAATCGGAAAAGACTGAAACACAGAGAGCCAATGCTCATTTTATCCTCTCTTCTCTGGCAGATTACCTGTTATTGTTCCGACAGTTCCGGCAGTTGGCACACTCTGAAGGGTCGGTCTGAGACATCGTTGTGTATACTTCACCGCCCTGGATGATGGGGGGGTGGGGAGGAGGGAGAATCAGAATAAATACAAGTCATTAAGGATTGCATCTGTGACAGCTAGACAAGTGGGTACAACCAATTTCATTCCAGTCTCTAATGAAGGCTGCCATTCATCTGAAAGGCAGGGTACATTGCAGGGCCAGAAGTTCTGTTTTGCAAAGCAAAGGTTTCAGTATGTGTGCTAGTGCAAAGCAAACAGCTGTAGCTTAGAGATGTATGTAGTAATTTTCTTGGCCCTGTGTTCAGCCTGAAATGCCCAGATCTAATTTAACAAAACTGAAAATGCTCCACACACTGATGACAGACATGAAAGAAAATGCTGCTTCAATGGAGACCTGTGTCTGTTTGTGGAGACAAAATGTACGTATGGCTGATGTGACTGAATAAATCTGTCCAATTTTTATTTTATTTTTTTGCAATTACTCTGATTAGATCAGCTTGCTTCACTAAACTCAGTTTTGAAATGTTCTGTATTTTTACAGATGCAATCATTCGTCAGCCAAGAGTGATTGAGGGTGAGAGGGATTTTGAGTTGTTGGTTTTGGCTGCAGAATGCTTTGCAAATAAAAATGCGTAGATTAACACATACCTCACTGCTGAATACTTGGTAGATGTAGATTTGAGGAAGATTTGAAAATGAGGCCGTACAGGTAGCAATAAAACCCTGTATTTTTACTAACTTGGATCAAGATTGTGAAAGACAATTTTACATCCAAGGTTCAAGTCCAAAGCTAGGCTGCTCCTATATGCAGGATTCAAGTTGCTACATGTCAACATGATAAAACATATTTAACTCTTTTGGCTTTCCCTCACCAATGAATCCTGGGAACTGTAGTTCCTCTGAAAGGGCATACACAATCCTCCAATTCTACACTATTTATTTAGCGCTTGTGTGTTGTTTTAAGATGAAGGGCACACATTAGAAGCTTAAAGTCAGATTCTCACTTTATATTCTGGTAGGGTGGATAGCCAAGTACAACATACAGAGGGCTCTCATTAAGTTTGAAGAACGTGTGCCTCTAAAGTTCAGCATATACCCTTTAAAATATTCAGAATCAGTGGCCAGGAAAGGATAAGACCTCAGCTTTGGGATATTTTAAACTAAGGGATGCATAATGAACTACAAATGTGCATCAGACTTGATTTTAAAAGGTACAAGTATTTTTACTCAGAGTACAAATGTAGAAGAGAGGATCAGGCCTTAGACAAGCATTTAAAAGGAAACCAGCTAACACCCATTTTAAGTTCATGTCCTTGGAACACACACACACACACACACACACACACACACACACACACACAGAGTTACTCTTGCTATCATTTAATTTCATCCATCACCTATATGCTTATGTTTTGGTACTTCTAAAATCAGTGTTTTAGTTGGCATTTAAAAGAGAACGAGTACCTAAGGGCTTAAGAGTGCTGCAACAAGGGAAGCAAAACGAATGCAAAAGACTTACAGGGTTATCGGGACCTGCAACCCTGGTGTGAGTGACAATTGGTTTCTCCATGAAATGAAGTGCTCATGTTCAATTGCCAAAGGAAACATGAGCCCTTTCCCCACTGCCAGAATCAGATTGTATTAGTTAAAATTTCTGAACATTTCCCCCAGAAAGAATTCAGCAGCTTTCTCCACCCTGAACTCTTGCTACACATATAGAAAGAGCAGCTTGTTAAATCAGCATCCATAAGAACATTATTTTTATTATTATTATTATTATTATTATTATTATTATTATTTACATTTCTATACTGCCCCATAGCTGAAGGTCTCTGGGCGGTTTACGTAAAAGCTGCCTTACACAGAGTCAGACCATTGGTCTATTTAGCCCAGTATTATCAACACTGACTCAAAGCAGTTCTCCAGGGTTTCAGGCAGGATTCTTTCCTAGCCCTTCCTGGAGATGCCAGGGACTGAACCTGGCACCTTATTTATATAAAGCACTACCAGAGTTACGTCCCTCATCCTGGACTCTTATCTCTGAGCCGGACTGTATTAATCCCAACACATGGGTTGGAAGGCATTAGAGGGCAGGCTGCAATCATATGATCTAAGTCCTAGCACATCGCATCTGTGATAAAGGGCTTACGTAAGATTTCTGTTATGGAATTTGATGCCTTGAGCATCGTTTGGTGGGAAGGCAATATAAAATTTAATAAATACATACACAAATAATTCCTCTTGGAAACAAGTGAGTATTTTTTTTAAAAAACCCCACAGATATCTGATTATAATCTTTCCTTCTTAAAGACCTCAAACAAGTCTCAAACATTCAGAAAACAGTAATTTTGCTTTGGCAGAGCAAGGCCAAGCTTTTGGCACACTGCAATGTAATTAACAGCACTGCTTAAAAGTTAGACCTGAAATGGGGTTGAAGAAGCAGCTGGTCATAAACCTAGAAGCTCTGGCGTCGTTAAATTTGTATAAGTGAAAAATGTGAGTGTACCTATATGCCATGAATCCACCAGCCTCTCATTAACAGATCATCAACATCTCAAAGTAGTTTGAGTGGGTGGGAAGGGTATCCAATGAGTAAGTGTCATTACTATTATTATGTAAAGCAAAATTGAGAAGGCCAAGGAATAATTCCAGCTATTACCTTCACCAGGGTTACCAGATTGACAGCCTTCGGGAACCCAAAAACACAAATCCGAAACATGGAAACTGAATATGCCATCGATAAACACACACATACTGATCCTGGGGCATATACAAGTGTCTGGGGTCATTGCTGTGGCCAACTTTCCTGCCCACTCTATTGCATTAACCTGGATCTATTTCAGGGGTAAGCAGGGATTAGGGCATACCACTCTCCAAAGGGGGAATCCTCATCAGGGATCTTGGGGTATAGCTTCCAAGATTGCAGCAAGGACCTACACTAATCAGTCTACATTGTGATGGCCTGAGAGTCCTGACACTCTCAGCATTAAGCCAGCATGTGGGCTGGAGCTGAGAAATCACCCAGGAGGCAGACTGTCTGATGGACAGGATCCTTGCCCTACACCATGCCAAATCTAAACAAGCTGTATCCAATAAAAAGTTGTGGCAATTTCTAACCCACCCCTGACTATTAATGATTACTGCCCCTTTCTTTTCTGCACCACAATTGGCATAATTAGTATATAGGTAACATATTGTGCACACACACACCAGTTGAAACCAATTTCACACTGCAAACAAGAAATTGGAAGTCTAGAACAGAATGGGAAGTAGTTTAAGAATCAAGGTCAATATCCCTCAGGAGCTGAAGGTCTTCAGCTAATTCATATTATTTATATGAAAAGTATGGACATAACAGAGTACAGTTACCATGTATATTACACTACAGGTTCAATTTCTACATGAATGGCCACTACTTTATGTAATAACATCGAGTTATAACTTGCTTACATAAGAGATATTAAGCAATAGAGACACAGCTTCATATCTCATCAATTTTTCTCAATGGAGTATGTTCACTCGGTTAGCTTCATGCATGCAGCTCCACACTTCACACAGGCCTTATTTTGAATTTAGAACACTTGAAAAGTTTGGCAGGGTCCCTAGAAAGTTGAAACATTGTGTCTGCCCCTTTGACTTACTTTGTTTGATCCTCCTGCCTCTCTGTAACACCAAGGGAGTTATGATGTCTTAAAAATGAGATGTCTTTTAAAGTGTATTTTAAAATGTTTAAGATCTGAAACTTTCAGCATTAGTAGAGATAACATACTATCTAGTTCAGCTTCAAAAAGAGATGTTGAAGTACTATGAAATTTGTTAAGAGGAACAGTATTTTCATTCTTCATTGTCTAACATTCTAATGAATTCAGAAATTCAAGAGCCAGACCTATGAAGTGTAGAGTTGACTTACATTTCCTAGGTGGTGGTTGTGTTCATATTCCATGTGCGCTCTGGACAGGGAGTTAGTGTGGCCCGAATAAACACCAGTTCCTCCATTTACAACGCCATTCATGATCCCATTAATTCCATTAGGAACCTTGTGATGGAGGTGAAGGCAACCATTATTATGGTTTCCATTACTGATAAAGTTTCCGTGTATGTTGCCATTGATGCGACTTGTGCCTGGTAGCGTTGTGTATTCAACCATTTGCCCATTGATATCAGCACCTTGGTAGTGGTAACTGGGAGGGTCATACTCTGTAAAAGCAAGAATCAGGAGAAAGTCGAACAATATCAGGAAATGCACATGATCTGCACCACTGCTTTGGGGAACCTGATAAGGTCTGTGGCATAAAGACCCTTATTCTACTGTGTTAAGTTTTGTGTAGTTTGTCAGATACTACAATACAGATTATCCTAATCATTGAATCTAAATAGTTGTAAGAGCCAAGTAGAATTGGTGTTACCTTAGGCAAATTTAGGGCACAATCCTATGCACGTTTAGACAGAAACATGTACAACTCCATTATTATTATTATTATTATTATTATTATTATTATTATTATTATTATTATTTATTTATATAGCACCATCAATGTACATGGTGCTGTACAGAGTAAAACAGTAAATAGCAAGACTCTGCCGCATAGGCTTACTCCAGCATGTCCCAGCCAGCCACAGTGGCTGGAGGATGCGGAGAGTTGTAGGACTTTCTGTCAGAATATTCATAAAATTGTGCCCTTAATATACGAAAGAAAATGTAGGAGTAAGATTCACTACCCCCAGAAATAAATTTTAAAGCAGATGGTAATAATTTCGTCCACTGGCTACTTCTTTCACTATCTTTTTAGAAAGTGAAAGTAAGCAATTCTGCAAGAGTTCATTTCCATGTCCTGAGTCATAAATGGGGGGAAAAAAGGCTCTAGACACTATATTTCAATATGGAGATTAAACAGTGACCATTACAGTGACTGAAATAGACATGCAAGGTTTAATGGTTTAAATATTACTTTGCAATATTATTCTCATTAGATTTGGCAGCAAATGACATTAAGAATCCTAGAAATAACCTACTTTGCATGGCATTTTGCTGGCGGTTCTTCCATAAGCACATAGCAATGAAGACTATCAGAATAAGGACCATCACTCCAAGGACACAACCCACGATCAGGTATAACATGTCACTACTCCGGACAGGACTGTTTGGTTGGCCAGCATTGCTCCCAACTCCACGGTCAGGCAAATTAGGTGGTGTACTAAGATCCTTCACTGGATATTCTGATGCTCCAGGTGAGCGTTTCACTAATTGGGGAGGAAACAAATGTTTGACAAGCACAAATTTTGAATGGGAAATTTACCAAAGTGTTATTCTGGCTATATGCATGAGACAATGAAGACCCACAAATTCCACGCTCCAATGTAACATAAAATATGAAGATAAAACATCTCTGGTCGTAATTTACTGGATAATACATATTTCTTTTGGGATACCATCAATAACCACAAGAACAATGAAGCAAAGAAGAGAGGGCAAGGATTGCAATACATTTTACCAGTCCTCAATCTAAAGAACAATTGTTACCATTTCTAGGTTCAGAAAGGGACAATAAGATTTACCATCCACCCACCCACTCTTGATAAAGAACTGTGTTTTTTTAATAGCAAAAACATTATTTTTGAAATGATGTGATCAAATATAAAAATGTACCATAGTAGTATGGATGGAAGGGGATCTTTTCACGGAAAATCTTTATCCACTACTACCCCCAAATACATCAACAGTGGTTTAGTTCAAGCTATTCCTAAGAATTTGGTAACAAAAATGGTTCTATTTTCCTCTTTCTCTAACGTGCATTCTTGAGATGCTCGCTGTTTCATGTGTAATAGTGTGGATGAAACAGAAGCATTTCGTTTATAGCAGTAACAGAAGATAAGCGGGCTTGAAGTAAAGTTTGGGAGACAGCACAATTTTATGCATTGGATGAGAAGCTTCTCCAACAACTCAAACTTCTAAAAACCCATGTAGGATAGTGTGCATAAAAATTAAGTATTTTCTCCATGAAACCAAGAAGCTAACTAAATCAGCTGAAACACAGTGAGAAATGTTAAGGTTTTTTAAAAACAACAACAACCCTGTAATGATGAAGAGTAGTGATCTGCAAATAATATGTGATTATTGACTATCAGGAAAAAAAACTAACATGGTTTTCTCACCTTTGGTCTCACAGATCATTACATTGCTGTAATCACTTTCACCTCCTTCATTATAGCACTGCATCTTAATATCATATGATGTTTCAGGTTGGAGATGGCTTATCAAGTGCCATTGCTTTGAGCCTAGAAAGAAAAAGTATAGACAGATGTTCTCTTTGCTTAATATAAAAGTAGCATGATTGTGAGACCATTTGAAACAATAACAAAAAGGAGTTATTAAAAAGCTGCAGAAAATGCTCTTAAAATTTGAGCAAAAATCAGAAGTGAATGACCTGTTTGTAATCTAGATCTACAGACCCACATCCAAAGAATTTAATTTCCAAGTCAAATTTCTACAGCTTTCATGAGCATGTCTGTCAGAAAGGAGGAATGTGGCAACTATTTAACTCAGAACCTTAAGGGCAAAGATTGAACCAGACGAACAACTCAAATTGTAGTAAGACTAATTTGGCAAAATGCAGCTGTTCAAGCTTTGGAACCTGACCAACACATAGTAATGTTGCCTCTCCCTTTGCAAGAACAGCCATGTAATATTCCAGGATCATGCCACGCGAAGGTAACAGTGCTCTGTAAAAGTGCTCTCGTCTGTGGTTTTTTGGTTTTTTGTAAATATATGTATGTATGTATATATGTTGTGGGGGCCTAGTAGAATGATGAATTGCCTCCAGATTGATTTTATTTAAGCTTTGTTTTTGACACTCTTGGTATCATATTTAGTTTTATTGCAACATTCAACTGATTTTGATAGCTGCCCATCTAATGATAGAAAGAGGGAATAAAAAAGGAATTATTTTTAACAAGTAAAAGGTCACAAAGATGACTTGTAGTCATCCACTTCTAAATGGACTACAAGAACATCCTCAAAAGCTTAACTAGTTCATCAATACTAGGAGGGGAAAATAATTGTAAAAATATAGCAAGTGAAAAGAACTTGGATACTGCACTCTCATTCAATTTCTAGCTTTGGGTATTCAAATCCAAACAAGCTCATCTAAGGGAATAATTTTATTGTATCTGGCTTCAAGCCAATCTTTCATTTAGACACCACCTGGAGTTTTGTGAGCTCTTATAAATCACTTTCAGTTTTTATGTTGGCTCTTATGAGAAGTGTTAATAAATAGGAATCCTTTATATTTTAAGTAAGATGTTTTAAATCAGCCTTCCCCAAATGGTTGCAGTCCAGGTGTTAGACTACAACTCCCAGCATCCCCAAGCCAGCATGTTGGGGAATCCTACTTTAGATACTACCAACGCTTCTTAAAATGTTATCTTCATCTATTTCAGCTGGAACTATTGCCAACTATACTATATGCCTTTATGGGGGGAAATGTATCAAGGGATCATTGTATTTCAACCAAATCAATTAAGTACTATTTACACTCTAGCAATATACTCATGTTTGTCTCAGATGTGGGGATGGGGGAAGCAGGACTGGGCCACCCCTGATTTCCACACATTATGGCAAAGTTGAGAATAGGGCTGAATTTTCATCGAGCGTTCAATATCATCTGGAGCCCTGGTAAGGGATCCCAATTGTGTAGAAGGCAATTGTACACAAATACACTCCATTCCCACCTTTGTCTCAATGCATCGAGAACAGGGCGTACGGCCAGCAGGCACCATCCTATCTACTCCCCAGTTTTTTTCTCTACATGTGAGTTAAATCAAAGTATAGGGCTATTGTCCTTATTGGAAGACTATGAACTGACTACACAGAATTCTACAGTGCACTACCATCAAAGCATACTTCAACATTTTTATTAATGATTTGGACGAGGAGGTGCAGGGAATGCTTATCAAATTTGCAGATGACACAAAATTGGGTGGGATAGCTAATACCCTGGAAGACAGAAACAAACTTCAAAGTGATCTTGATAGGCTGGAGTGCTGGGCTGAACACAACAGAATGAAATTTAATAGGGATAAATGCCAAGTTCTACATCTAGGAAATAGAAACCAAATGCAGTTACAAGATGGGGGAAACTTGGCTCAGCAATACTACAAATGAGAAGGATCTTGGAATTGTTGTAGATCACAAGCTGAATATGAGCCAACAGTAAGATATGGCTGCAAGAAAGGCAAATGCTATTTTGGGATGCATTAATAGAAGTATAGCTTCCAAATCACGTGAGGTACTGGTTCCTCTCTATTCGGCCCTGGTTAGGCCTCATCTAGAGTATTGCGTCCAGTTCTGGGCTCCACAATTCAAGAAGGATGCAGACAAGCTGGAGCGTGTTCAGAGGAGGGCAACCAGGATGATCAGGGGTCTGGAAACAAAGCCCTAGGAAGAGAGACTGAAAGAACTGGGCATGTTTAGCCTGGAGAAGAGAAGATTGAGGGGAGAGATGATAGCACTCTTCAAATACTTAAAAGGCTGTCACACAGAGGAGGGCCAGGATCTCCTCTCAACCCTCCCAGAGTGCAGGACACGGAATAACGGGCTCAAGTTAAAGGAAGCCAGATTCCAGCTGGACATCAGGAAAAACTTCCTGACTGTTATAGCAGTACGACAATGGAACCAGTTACCTTGGGAGGTTGTGGGCTCTTCCCACACTAGAGGCCTTCAAGAGGCAGCTGGACAACCATCTGTCAGGGATGCTTTAGGGTGGATTCCTGCATTGAGCAGGGGGTTGGACTCGATGGCCTTGTAGGTCCCTTCCATCTCTGCTATTCTATGATTCTATGAATATGTAAGTCTTCAGGTTCAATTACTTTCTGAAGAGCCTCAAAGCTGATTAATGCCTCAAACAAATCATTTATGTTCGCAGCTTAAATCCTCAAAAACAAATTTAAAATCCAGGTTGAAATGACAAGTTCACTTTCCCTAAGGTAATCATTTGTAAACTCTTTTAGTTCCATCTTCCCATTGCAACTGGGCCATTCCTTTTACTAATCTCATCAATTTTTAGGTTTCCCGTTCCACTCATTACTTGAAGTAGAATTGGTAGAAGCATTTCAACTATGTTCTCTATGAAGTGCTAGCAAGAAAAATTTAAGCAACCGTCATCAGAATGTATTTTCATGTTTTTATGCTGTCTTCGGGAATCAAGTATAAAATGCAAAGTTTCAGCACATGAGACAATAGCAAGTTTGTGGTTTTGCTGAACAGACAGAAAAAACAGTAACAAAATGCAAACATCAAGATTTCTTTTTTTAAAAAAGTCAGCATGTGGCAACTTATATAGAAAGAGAATCAGAATTCTAACTCAAAATCAAAAGACAAGTCTGAACAGGAAGTGATAATGAAACCTCAGGCTATCAATTATGCCACAACAATTACAAAAACTTTTCTACTAGTTGAGTGCTTGAAACTGAAAATTCCTTGGTCAAAATCTGTCACCTATTCAAGGGTGAAAAGAATAAAATGCACAGTTGAAGTGATCCAAAAAGAATAAAAGACAAGAGATTCCTTTATATACATGTTCCTATATAACTGAGGCTGAATGGATATTTTAATTAAAAAGTAGTTGTGGCTATTTTATGCAGGAAAGAAAAACTTAATGTATAGCATTTCCACCACTGTACACACTTCTGTTCAAGTTTTGGCACAGCAAAGCTGCAGCTAATAGTTTCAGGCTTTCACTAAGATTTCAGTATGCATAAATCTGAAAATTAAGAACATGCAAATTTCACAGAACAGTGACAAACATTTATAAACATAGATTCCGCGGACCAGAAAGTTACACATGAAACAGCTAACTTCTTCAGAGTTAATAGCTTTGACTTCATTCAGTCAACTTCACTCAATACATTACAAGGTATTCAGCAGTACTACAGCACTGTAGGATTACATTAATGCAGAAACAGATTAAAGTAGGGGGAGGAAGAGACTTGTGGCAGCCAAGGCTGTTCTGCACAGTCACCAGAAAGGGTTTTATTTTACATAAAATCAATTTAAAGTCCTCACTGTCGCACCATCAGGTGATGGCGAGCAAATTATGTGGGTGCCAGTGATCAAATCAACTGCCTGCTCCTTTCTTCAGCTCATAAAAATAAAAGCCTACAATTGCACAAAAAGTTCATGCAGTTAAAAAGATCAGCTACTAACATATTTGAGAAACCAGTTCTTTTCAGGGTTCAAAAAACACAGCTGTTAGAAATTTCAAAGCTTGTTTGGAAATTGAAATCTAAAGGTTCACAGCAAACGTTTTTAGTAAAATGGGGTCATTTAAAAGTTTGAGAAAATAGGGATCTTTTATACATACTAATGGTGTCCATGACTCCACTAGACCAGCGGTTCTCAACCTGTGGGTCGGGACCCCTTTGGGGGTCGAATGACCCTTTCACAGGGGTCGCCTAAAACCATCGGAAAATACATATTTCCGATGGTCTTAGGAAACTGTATTGACTGAACTATGTCATGTATCATCTTTTGTATTATTAAAGCTATTGTTATGTATTATTTTCATTAGCAAACCATCCCATGACAATGGATCGTGTAGAGAAGAACGAAAATAATTTTATGGTTGGGGGTCACCACAACATGAGGAACTGTATTAAAGGGTCGCGGCATTAGGAAGGTTGAGAACCACTGCACTAGACCAAGGATGGGGAGTCTTTCCCACATATCCAAGGGCCATATTCCCTCATAAGGAAGTGGTCTGGGGCTGCAGTCTAGTACTGGACAGGGCCAAAAGTGGGCGGAGTCAAGCAAAAGAATAGGCACGGCCAAACTGTACATTTCACACACCACATTCTCTATCTTACACAC
This sequence comes from Elgaria multicarinata webbii, assembly GCF_023053635.1. Lineage (NCBI taxonomy): Eukaryota > Metazoa > Chordata > Lepidosauria > Squamata > Anguidae > Elgaria > Elgaria multicarinata. Next base: position 22,132,182 of record NC_086182.1, read on the forward strand.
ACACGTACGTATGTATGCTTGACTTCTGTGCTGCGTGATGGGAAGGAGGCAGCCTTCGTCACCGTGCAACACAGAAATGCAGCAAGCTCCCTCTTCCTTTAGCCTTCCTTTACCCTTCCCCAGGGCAGGGGCTTGTCCAAGACCCACCAGGCTGTGCAGAAGGGCTTGGAGGCTCCCCATCACTGCAACAGACCATGTCTATGTATAGAGATCAAATGAAAAAGTGTATTGCGTGAAGCAACACTCCACAAACATAGCTCTTCCGCAATTTCTGTAACGGGGGCTCTAAAGCTGGAATTTAAAGTGGTGGTGGTAAGGGGGAAGAGAATATTGGTTTTAAAATACCTATTAAACAACAATTTGATGTTGTAGCAAAAAAAATAAAGGCAAATACAGTTCTTGGATATAGTCACGCAGGTTCCTCTAGTGGCACCCTGGAACAAGACACTGAATACAAACTAATTCAGAATACTGTATATGTTCTTGGTTAGCCTTGTTCAAGGATACACTTGAAGAACACATGCACTTTGGTGAATACAGGAATGGAAGATGTTAATTTAAAAGGAAAAAAGAAGGCTGAGAGAGAAGGGAACGCCTAAGGAGGGATTGGTAACATTACAAGGGCAACGTTCTGAAATTCAATTTCCTGGAACAGTTTGGAAGGAAAGAATTTCATTTGTTCATTACGGAGTTGGGCAGATTCATGGAAGCTCACGTTTTTATTCTACTGTCTCAGCTCTGGTCCACTGGGTCCAGGAAGTGTTCCTGCCCCTCCGTCCAACACTTTGCTTTTCTTAAATACCGCAAGGAACACAGTCCCTGGTTATTTGTTGTGAGTTCTTCAATATGACCTCTTTATTAATACTCAACAGTTTTCGTTGACAATTTGGAAAAGAAGAAATGCAACCGGAGCAATGCTTGGAAAATCAAAGCAACATAACTTACCTCCCACAATGTCTCTCTTGTAGTCACTATCATTATCACTATCTGTTGGGCGGTAATAGATATAAAATCCTTGGATGGGTGTGTTGTTGTTACTTGAAGTAATATACTAAAATAGAAATGTTCAAACATTTTAAACTCAAAGACTATAGTCAACAAGGGAGACATTTTATATGGCTCATTGCATACACAACCTTTATTTATTGCCACAACTTAATTTAACCTCTGCATTGCACTAGTGAACCACGTGCAAATAACTGAACAAGAGGTAGTTCACTATTTGCAAAGACACAGTCATACTTAGCATTTATACAGTAAAAAGAGCACAGACATTTTGCTGCAATATGTTATGCAAATAATACAGATCCTTCCTGCAATATATGGCATTCCTTCCAGAATGAAAAGAAACTGATACTTACAGTCCATTTTAACATAATCTGAGTGTCGCTGACTGCCTCCGTGTAAGCAATGTGAGGCCCTGTGATGGGACGGTTGGAAAATCGGTTGGGAAAGCCAGCTACCGGGTAAGGCCAAGAGGCAGAACTTCGTCGGCTCTCTCCATAATTATTAATAGCAAACACACGAAACTTGTATGTAGCTCCTTTCACATGGCCAAAAAAGAGAGCAAAAAACATGGGAAAATGGGGATTATTGGGTGATAAGGTAAAAGAAAACTACTTCAGAAGCACAGCGTATAGGAGCTCAACAGTTCATCTAGTTCTAGTCCAAACTCTCTTCCCTAAGACATGCTATCCTATACCTGAGTGGAGTTCCTAGGTACATACCTATCCTTTCCCCCCTAGAGAAACTTCAAAAAGATGATTTCTGGAGATTTAATGAACCTCTTTGGACAGCACCTCAGAAATTTTGCAAGGAAACAAGTACCAGGCTTGCACACACTTCTGTCTCAACAATGCTCCTGTCCACCACTTAAAGTAACATTTACGGTAACCAAATATTGGTATTTTTTTTTCTATCAGCAAAAATTGGCAAGGGAATATGATGTGGACAAACACTCACCAGAAATTCACACTCTCCATACTGAATAATAACAGTAATATCTGATCAAGGGCTTACTCACATGCTTATTGCAAAAATGCTGCTCAGACACTTGGCTAAAAATATTAAGGCACAAGGATGGATAAGATCCCTGATTTTTATTCAGGACTGGTGGCAATAAGAACAGCTTCTTACAGATTAATAGTTCTTTCAACTCAGCTAAATGATAACTATGTAAATACATCACTAAAAATGATGATATCTTTGTTCATTATGTTAATACTTGCATATTAATACCTGGATCCAAACTGCGAACTTCCACTGAAAGTTTAGAAGGGGAGATATTATCAGCTGCAACCAGCCACTCACTGTTCCTGGCTACGCGTTTATATTCTACTTTAAAAGCAGTGATAGGTGATCCACCATTTGCACGTGGGATCCAAGTGACATAAACAGAAGTCTCCGATGCTGTAGAGATAGTAGGTCGATCTGGTGCCTCAGGAACTAAAACAGAAAATTGAGAATGTTTCATTCAGAATGGTCCCTTGTACTTGATTTCTACACTTATATTTTGTTTAATCGTGTGTTTCAGTGAAGTTAGAAAGAATATACCCAATGTGAATTAGTCTTAAGTCCAGGAAATCCTTCCTTAAATGCAAACATGGAAGATCATTTCAGTTTTCAAAGATGGAGAGAATTAAAGCTCCTTACCAAAACAGAAAAATAAAAAAAGCTAACTTGGCAGCTATAGTCTATTGCCTCTGCTATGAAAGAACGCCGAATTGTGGCAGCACATACCAGTCCTGAAGTATTAGCACACCATCATTAACGAAGAGAATTGCATAGCTTAACTCATGACCACAGAAATAGTCAAGGTAATCTGCTGTGACACTCCTACTTGGTACTGAACTGAATTCATCTTATTACATAGAAACTGAGCCATTTGCAGAACAAGAGTAGTAAATCTAAACCGAAATTCCTAGACTCATGAAAGCTTTATTCCTATAGTTACTAAGTATTAAGAAGCTTTAAGATTTCACTTAAAAACAAATTAGCTAACATTCAAATCCATGCAGATTATATTAATACTTACTGAACTCACTTGAAGTTAGACAGCAGTGGGAACAGAAAGAATGGAGAGAGGTGGTGTTAGTAAGTCTGATTATAAGCATTGAAATATCCTTCAGTTTTACTGCACTGATTTATATACTTAAATTATGTAGTGGCTGTTCGCATGTAATGGCAGCAAGTCACAGGTTAATTAAGTAGCCCACGATTTGCTACAGCATGTGCCAGACATGTTCCGCAAGCTTTTGGAATATTTAAGCCCTGATCGGAGGATGCTCCATAACATCTGAACCCAGGCACTAAATGTTAATTGTGGGTTAAACAACTCATAGTTAATCTCATTGCTAATTAACCCATGATTTGCAGCCATAACATGAGAACCAAGTTGTAGAGTGTATCACAGAAGAAAGGGATTTAACTAAAAGAGAAAGGTACATAGTTTAACACTGAAAAGGTAATAATTTTTTAAGACTAGTTTCTGCTGATGTTCCCATACTGATCAAGTCAGATAATGATTTCTGAATTATTTCTCCTGGATACTGAAGAGGCTCAAGCACTGAAACCTGACCATGTTGTTTCAAATCAATTTACTATAATGATGTAGCTTATGATTAGATACATTAAAATAGGATTTCTAAAATTTGGTGATATGACAGAGTGATGGAACGTGTATTACATGAGGACGTATCTCAGCAATTGTGCAGAATATTCCACAAATTATAAATTTACCTAATCCCAGCAGTTCAACATGCAACCCAAGAGCACTGACAAAGAACACGCTTTGATCATTCTCAGGTACCCTCTTATTATACAATGATCTGGTTCGCAATATCACCACAGCCCACTGTGGTTTATTTAAGCTACGATGAACTACAATGCCTGGTTGCCTATTCAGGCCCTGGCTGTGGCTTGTCATCTGAACCTGGGTGGCAGGGGTTGTTTGAAGGTTAAAGCTGCCTTGTGAGGGCTTCTGCCCTGAAAAGTGACCAAGAAATGTTTTAAATAAATAAATAAATAAAATGTATTTGTTTCCCGCTTCTCCCTCTGGATTGACACTGAATACTCAAATAATCCATGGGGCATTGTAGGGTTATTTGAGGGTAGTTTAACTCTCAAACAACCCAGCCACCCAGCTTCGGACATGAAAAACTCTGGCAACCCACCATCGAGGGTTGAATATTCAAAATGGCTGTCTGCCTGTGCAGCAACTACTTTGGCTTAAATAAACCATGATGTGAGAACCAGCCCAATGAATCACATGGGTGGGCAGGGAGTGAAGAATGAATCCTTGGTAAATAGCGAACTGCAAAGATACTTCCACCAAAATAAAAGATGTGTTTGAAGCACCAAATATAATGTTGCTATTTATTTTCATCCTACAGCAAGATAGCTTAATACCTAGCAGAAGGATGTGTAAACTCAAAAAGGAACAGATCCGTTACCCAAAAAGGACACCTGGGCATGTGAAACTATCTTGCAGTCAGACCATTGGTCCACCTAGACCAATGCCATCAACTCTGACTGGCAGAGGTTTTACCCAGTATTAATATCGAAGATCTTTAGCTGTGGTATCGAAGATCTTCAGCTGGAGATGGAACTTACAGTGGCGAGAACAAGGTTGTGAACCCCTTAGGACTATCATATTTCCAACCTAAAATGTTATTAGAGCTTAATTGAACCCCATAATCCCAGATGAAGAACAATAGATAACCTGATTAAACAAATGACACACAAACATACTTCTTCAACGTGTTTTTATCCACCAGTCATTCAACATTCAAAATCCACGTTTGAAAATGTGTGTGAACCTTTAGATTCAGTACCTGGTGGCACCTGCTTGAGCAGCAATGACTTCAAGTGTTTCCTGTAACTTGTTGGTCAGTCTCTCACATTGGTTTTCAGGAACTTTGGCTCAATCCTCCTTATAGAACTGCTTCAGTTCAGTGGCATTTGAGGCCTTCCTTGTATGAACAGCTCACTTCTGGTCCTGCCACAACATTTTGACAGGGTTTAGGTCCAGACTTTGACAAAGCCATTCTAAAACACGGGCTCCTTCTTCCACAGCCCCCCTTTTTTTGTAGATCAGCTTGTTTAGGATCATTGTTTTGTTGCATGACCCACTTTGGTTCAGGTTCAGCTCACAGATGGCTTGACGTTCTCCTCTAGAATCTTCTGATACACTGCAAAATTCATGGTTGTATCAATGATGGAAAGATGACAAGGTCCTGAGGCAGCAAAGTAGGCCCAAGCCATAACATTCCCACCTCCTGCTTGACAGATGTCCAAAAGTCAATGCTTGTTTTTTTGCCAAACACAGCGTTTCTAACTTGAGGCCAAAAAGTTCTATCTTTGACTCGTCTGTCCAGAGAACAAAGTTCCAGAAGTCTTGGGAATCATCTATGGGACCTTTAGCAAACTTCAGACAGGCAGCAATATTCTTTTTAGAGAGCCTCCTGGCTATCCTCCCATGAATGTACAGCGCTCTTGTTCAGTCTTTTTCTGATCGCTGAGTCATGAACACTCATGTTAGCCAAGGCAAGAGTGGCCTGCAGATCCTTGGATGTTATTTTGGGGCTCTTTTTGATTTCCTTGATGATGGTTTGTTCTTGGAGAGATTTTGGTAGGACTACCATTCCTGGGTAGTGACTGTGGTCTTGAATTTTCTCAGTTTGTTGGTAGACTATCTGTCTGACAGTGGGTTGGTGGAGCCCCAAATCCTTAGAAATGATTTTGTAACCCTTTCTAGACTGATGAACAGCAATAACTGCTTTTCTGAGGTCCTTAGAGATGTGTTTTGATCATGGCATGACATGTTTTCACACAACCAAACTCACAAAGTTTATGATTCTTTTATAGGGTGGGGATCTCCCAAACATACCCCTGAAATCTAATTAAACATCTGATTCTAGTTATTCCCTTTGAGTTGATGCAATCAGGGGTTCACTTACTTTTGCACATACCCTAACTCCTAGGTACTCATTGTTTGCCTAATTTATAATACATTGTTTTATTTCACAAGACATGAAATTGGTTAATATAAACCCTATTGGATATTTAGAAAAGCACTGATCTTGATTCACGAACGCTATCGTAGTAAAACTACAGAATTTCCATAATTATCATTAGGGTTAACAAGCTTTCTCACCACTGTCAGAAGTTGCCTTATACTAGGTCAGACTACAGAGTTGTTCACACAACACGCTAAACTGCACTCAATGGTTCAGTATGGGTTAGTGTGTTGTGTGAACAGCCCAACAGTATGACCTAGTATAAGGCAGCTTCCTCAGTGGTTGAGTTTGGGTTGTTTTGAACCATGGGTTGTTTGTTGAACTGTGAGTTAGCATATTGTTTGAACGCAGTGAGGGTGTCGTGTTAACCATGAAGTGTGGCTTATTTTCCTGAAAAAGCCACCATGAGAACCTATGGGTAGTTGTTGGGTTGTTCAAGGTAGTTAACAAGCCATGCTGGCTGTGTTCAGACAACATGATAACCCACAGTTGTGTTAAAGCCTTTATTTCTCCATCCAGCCAAGTCTTTGTTGTCTACTCACTGACTGAAGACTAGGGCAGAGCTTTTTCATGTTCCCTGATCTTTTTTTAACTGGAGATGCCAGGAAGTTAGATGCTTGGCCAGTAATTTATTTATTTTTTGCATTACCATACCACCAATTCAACCAGATGAGTCACAAAAGAAACTCTTCACATATGTGACATGAAGAGCAATAAGAGAAGGTTCAGAAGGGAGACAGTCAGATTTTTTTCAAAACCATCTTGTATGCTGCAGCATTTAATACATAGGAAAAAGTCAGAAAAACAGTGGCACTTACCTCCACTATGTCGAGATGACTCCGGAAGGACCACGCCAAAATTGTTGGTTGCTCCTTCTTGAATGACAGAGTGCTTAGGAATGCCAATTGGTTGAGAGGGAGCCTGTGTGTTTTTTGAGGAGGTTGATCTTTCTAACAGAGAGATCATATGCTCAATGAATAGATGGCACAATTTCTGGGAAATAAATTGTCAATATCCCCTCCTAGAGTATGTTTTGAACTTTTCTGGCAAACTTTACAATCACACACATCCTACATAAATTATTACTCCATTTCAGAATGGCATTCTGCCCTAAAAATTTAGGCAGCAATGTTACTGAAGCCAACATTTTTACAGTATAGATGTCCTACTAAAACTGACTGTACTACTGACACCAGTTTAGCCTTTGCTACTAAAGGACAGCCCCAACATAGAAGTCTGTTTCTGGAGTATGCTCATATGATACACTAGAGAGTACCCAAGAAAAGAGATTTTATAAATGTGAAGCATCTACAAAATGCCCTTTCAATGTACAGAAGGGACTTTCATCCAGCCAAGGCCTCTGCTAATCCCAGAGGGGCGATTTTTGCCCATCTAGCCTCAGTCCAATAGTATTATGTATTTTATCGTTTATTGTTGGTCCCTACTTCTATCAAAATGGAGAGGCAGGCAAGAAATTATTATTATTATTATTCACCTCCCATGCTGTTCTCAAGGGTCCTCCAACCTTCCCAAAGCATACTTTCATAGGCGGCTACAGAGCAGAGATGAAATTAATGAAAATCACTTCCCCGCCCCCTTTTGTCAGCAGGTGCTAGAACTGCCCTTTCTGTGAATGGAACTTCACTCATTGAACCTCAGGAACCAAGTAGAATTCTGGTCAGAGCAAGTACTGTATATGGGGTTCCAACAACATTACAACCACTATCTTTGACTTTTCTTGGTATTATATGCTAGAGAGTTCCACAAACTGGAACTTTAGAAGCGAAAGTCACCACCTGATACATATTCAGGAGAAAGATGTAATAACAAACCTTTGCTGGTGCGGAACGTAAGCATGGAAGGCTGGCCTTCACCAGCCACATTTCTGGCTACCATCAAGACTTCATAGAGACTGGAAGGTTCCAGTTCTGAGAGACAAAGTTCATTTTCACTTCCAGGGACACGAACTGTATTCCAACTGGTAACATTGATGTTATCATCCAGCTGTAAAAGGAGGAATCACAAAGGGCTAAGAACAAAGAAAACCCTATCTAAGGCTGCTGCAGTCAAGCAAGGAAAAAGACACGCCTAAATATAACCCAGGATTCTAGTCATTCATTACAAGAAGATGCTAGCAAGTGATTTAAATGTAATATAACTAATTACTTTATGGAATTCATTTCTAGTTTTGTTCTTCAGTAACCCACACAGAAGCTGCCATGTCCAATTTTACATGGCTAGTAGTGACAGAACCTTGGAAGGTACTTCTTCATACTAAGAAAAATTAACCTTGGAGAATACTGGTCGGTTGTCATCATTTACTGGTATACACGTATTCTAAGGAAGTTGAAGGACTACCTATTAAAACATACTTTATAAAGAAGTTTTGTAAAAAACCCCAGAAAACTAAAAAAAAAAACACCACAACCCAGAGGATTTCAATAAAATGGTAGTTTGTGGGAACCAGTACAACTCTGAGCAAGGATTGGCAAACTTAAGGGGGTTTAATGGGTCTGTTGGGCCCAATACATTTTTTTTTTTTAGACTAGAGCACAATACAACAGAGCACTCAAGACTGAATTCTGACCTCTACGATCTTGCACGTCTTCAGTCTTTGTGTTGTTTATAGGAACTGAGTTAAAGACTGCAGAAACTGAGTGAACACTGAAAGAATTGGCGTTTTGTGCAGGAAAGAGAGAAGAAATTTTAAGGATTCAGCCCTCAGTAAGTCACATGCATAAAGGATTAGGGTAAATCAGTGTCCTAAACTGATGGGTGACTAAACATAACGGATCACTGAACAGTTTTTTTTAACAGAGTATTACAGTTCACAACATCATAATAAGGACTATTTGCATACAAAACACAAGTGTCGCACATTAAGTAGGGGTGTGCATGGACCCCCCACTCCGCTTCACTTTCAGATCCGCCATTTTCGGATCGGGCCGCTCCGCCCCGCCCCCACTCCGCCTGTGCCCACTCCGCTCTGCTCGGAGCTCCGGATCGGAGCTCCGTTCCCCCCCCATAGGGGGGGTTACTGGGCCCTGCCGCCATCGCCGCCCATGTGGCGACGGCGGCAGAGCCCAGTAAGGGACCAAGGGAGAGGGGGACCTTACCTGCCTCCGTCCGTGGTCCGTCGCCGTCTTCAATTGAGCCCGCGGTTCCACCAGGAAGTCTGGGCTGCAAGCGGCCCAGACTTCCTGCTGGAACCACGGGCTCAATTGAAGACGCTGACGGACCGCGGACGGAGGCAGGTAAGGGAGAGGAGGGCGGGGGGGGGGTTACCGGGCCCTGCCGCCATCACAGCCCATGCGGCGACGGTGGCAGAGCCCAGTAAACCCCACTTACCTTTCCGGCGGAGCTCCGGATCGAGGCGAAGGATCCGCCTTCACCTCGATCCTCTTCGCCACTCTCCGCCGGCCCCCCAATCCTCTTCACCTCCGCCTTAAGGGCAGGCAAAGCCCCCCGCTCCGCTCCTGCTTCTACGGTCCGATTAGAAGCGGAGCACATCCCTAACATTAAGCACGAAGTATTGGGGCTTCTTGCCATGTGTCTAAAAATAGGTTATCTGGCTCACATGTGTTTTAAAATGGACAAGTGGCAAAAACAACAACACCCCACATGTAGACAAACTTCATATCTGACATCCATTGTGTGTATTTTACAGTCTGGTGTTCTATCCAACTGCAGAACAATCTCACAGGAAGCAGTCTTCAATGCCAAGTAGAAACTACGTGAGACTTTGGGGAATATTCCCACCCCCCAAGACTCCCAAATGCTGAAGGTAAGAGAAGAATCTACCACAAATAAACTAGTGAATAAAAGACGTTTACATTTGTCATCTGTGCATATGCTGACATGATAGAATTATCAGAGCTTATACTGAGTTATGGCAAAGTTTGTCCAACACGTCTTGGAAATCTTGGGATGCAGCAATTTTGCAAAAGCAGCAGCAGCTTGTTATAGAAGTTCTAAAAGTTATAAAAGAACAAGTACTAAGAAGTGCATAAATTAAATGTATCCATAATTCCAGAAGACTGATGGAAGAGATTTTCCAATTGGTAGTGAAGACTCAATATTTAATTGAAACAGCTGTCTCTGGATACCAAATTATATAAAAAGACTCATGAGATTTCAAGAATTTGGTCAGGTCAAAAATACTTTGTGGTATTTCTGGTTCTAGGTCAAAATGAGACCAGGATACCCGCAGATGAACAGTTTCCATTTATGGGAAGTGCTTGGCTTAAGATGCAGGAAAACATATTGCTGATTCTAATGTTAAGGCATTTTATATAGCTAGTAACTAGTTAGAAAAGCTTTCCTCAAAAAACTAAAAAAAATCAGATGGTTATATTCACCACCAAAACATTTCCCTACTTATTGCGTAATTTAAATTTCAACCCTTATATTGAACAAGGCCCAAGCATGTTCAGACGCAGCAAACCCACTTCAATCATTATTACCACAAATATTCTAACTGCATTAAAACTCTACCCTAGTTTAATTCTGACCTAACTTTATTGTTAAATACTAGGTTTTGTAGCTTTCCAAGTATCATGTTTTGTAAATGCCTAACATCAAATCCTGTTACCAAAAACTATCATACTCCTATTCATTCAGGTTGCCAAAACAAACAAGACGAGGCATCTTGATGAAGAATTTACCTTGCGGTATTTCACAAAATAGGCATTAATTGGCTGGCCCCCATCCTTTCCAGGCCGCCAAACAAGGTTGTACTGATCCGGTTTATGCGTCTGTGGGGGGCTGAGAATGATTGGAGCTTCTGGTGGGGAAACGCCATTAGATGTTTTTTCTGTAGTAACTTCATCAGCAGGACTCTCTGTTGGAGATGTTCTTTGAAGGCCCATTTCTGAATCATAATCTCCATCTCCTTCATCACTCTGGGCAACTTCCACAGGAGCAATTTCTTCTGCTTTTGTACTAGCCTCGTAAGAAACTACAGAAGGAAGTCAAAGGTTAGAGATACACATACGTTCAATGTTCTCTTCCTCTATGCAAAAAAAAAATTACATGTAGCTAGGATTATGGAATGAAGAAGAGGCAATCAGAGGACAGCTCCAAGTTCTTTTGCAATTGCCTATCTGGTTCCTGAGCACTACAAACAATTCCAACAAATTTGTTAGAAAATAAGTCTTCTTTGAGTCGTGTCACATTCCTGCACTTCTTGGTGATAATAGCCTTTTCTAAAGGAACACAAACCAATTGCACAGAAAAGCCTAAGCAGCAAAACAAATTTAGTGTCTACAACAGCTTGGCAGCAACTAGATGGGGCTGGGATTTTGAAGTCTGCTAGCACACATAAAAGATATGAAAGAACCAAAGAGGTTCTGTTCCCCCGAGATTCACAATGGATAGTTAAAATATGCAACTGCTACACACCCCTAATCATATTTCTCCTTCATGTATATTACTTAACACTGTCTAATTAGATGCATCATAATGCAAAGGCCATGGATTTCTAGCCTACCTGCCTCTCTTCAAATCTCTGTTAATATACCCAAAAGTGTGGATGCTATTTCTGGCTGTTTCATGGAAACTGGAGTGGGAGGAAGAAAGCCCTGCCTCTCCCACAATACAAGCTAAGCTCTCAGCAAGCACTGTTTCGAAACAATATGACTAATGACTGTAACTGTAGGTTACGTATGGCCACTGATCACAAAATGTCAGAAGAAAACACTTGAAAATATAATAATGCTGATTAGATAGCACAAAATTACAGAGTAGGCAACTAATTATAATTTCAAATAAATCCTCTTTTCAGACTTAAAGCAAGGGGCTGACAGAGAAAGAGCAAATGCCAGATTAATAAAGGCAAATGGTAAATGAGTATGTATAAGTTCATCATCCAGCAATTGGCAGATGCTCTTGACCATGCATTATCCATGGTGAGTCAAATTCCCACTACAACAAAACGATGAACCTGAGAAAACTTTTATCCCAAGCATTTCCACACTTTTTAGTAGGGCAACTTGGATGTGACTTACCAACTGTAAGGAAAGTCTCTGAACGAGCATGCCCATATTCATTTATTGCTTCACAGGTGTATTTTCCAGCATGCTCTGATGTGACAGGTTGGACATACAGGGAGCTTGATCCACTGCGAGACATGATGAAGTAGGCTCTGTCAGAAATGGAATTGCCCGTTCTTGTTTGGGAGGATGACTTGCGTGATTTCGAATGAAGTACCTGTGAAGGATGGCTGGTAATCAGTCCATGGCTGTTGTACCAACGGATTGCAGGAGCAGGCAGTCCCGAGGCATTGCAGGATAATGTCACTGTGTCACCTTCTGTGACTTTGGTGCTTGGTGGCAGTGAAGTTATAATTGGCTTGGAAACTCTGTCTATTTAAAATATAAAAATTCAGAACAAACTCACGTTACAATAAAGCACTATTCTTCCACATACAGAATCCTACACAGCCATAGCCAGCAGTTTGCGGGTAAACTATTGTCTTCATAATGTAAGTGAAAGAGATAGATTTCTTACAAGCCGACAATTTAAAGCATAACATTGGTCAAGAACAATTCCATAGAATAACAAGAGGATGCAAAAAGGCTATTTATTTTAGACTGAAGGAGGCCAAAAAAAAAGGGCAGAATTTTAAAGAGAATGATACATGGTGCAATTTTCTTACCTGCTTGTGAATGAAGCCTTCCAGTGGACTGCACAAATCCAATACCATTGTTTACTAGACACTGATACAGCCCTGTATCTTCTCTAGTGACACTACTAATTCTCAATTTGGTTCCTGAAAGTAAGTGCCGTGAAGAAAGATAGACAGGAGCTGCATTGTGGTACCAGGTGAGATTGGGTATCGGGTTTCCATGTATTTCACAGGAAAGATGCACATTTTTACCCAGAGACACTAACTGATCCTGCAATCCTTTTGAAATCGAAGCAGATTCTAGAAAACAAAACAAACTAAGTCTTCACATGCTATACTAAAAAGAGTTTTATTCTGATGAGTTCACATTAGCTTGTTTCATTGGGCCTATTCGCATATTACAATAGTCGAATGTAATTTAATTTATCCACGGGGGTTGTTGTGTTGTGCTGAACACCTGCCATTTTTGCAAGGTGCCTTGGGTGCATGGCTTGATGTGTTGTGTGAACCCAGGCAAGCAGGGTTAGACAACCCTGAAATAACCCTAAAACAAGCCATGGGTTATTTGAGGTTTGTCTAAACCTCATACAACCCCCCCCCCACACACACACATACCACCTCCTGGGTTCACATGACATGCCAAGCCTGTGGCCATGTGGTACAATACGACAGCCCCCATGGGTAAATTAAGACACAGGGGACTGTCATGTGAGTAAACCAGGGGCCTTGCTAGACCTACCTGATAATCCGGTGGGGAGTAGGGGAGACGCCGCGCTGCAGCTAGCATGGGCCATCGCCCCTAGCTAGACGTAACACGCAACGGGGTAAGGAAAAGCCCCATCGCGTCAGCCATTTTAAAAAAAAAGTTAAAGGGCCATGTGCGCAGGAGCGCACCAACGAGAAGGTAAGGCTTTTTTAAAAATAATAATAATAAAGAGTTCCCCGCTCCCCCTGATTTCCCCCAATGTCTGATTCCTCCCGCTCACTTGTCCGCCCCCTGCTCGCCATGTCCGCCCCTGCTCGCTCGCCCCCTCGCTCACTCATCTACCCCCCGCTCACCATGTCCGATACCTCCTCTCCCCACCTTGGCTCCACTCTTCCCCCACATCTCTCCCGCTGGGTCCGCTCTTCCCCCCCCGGCCCCCATCTCCCCCCCGGTGATTTTACCCCCCCTCTGGGCCCGATGGGCACAGCGCAAGTAAGCGAGCAGCCAGGAAAAGCCGCGGAACCAGTTACACCTTCCGCAGCCCGGGGCTGCAGAGAAACCGGGCCAAAAGTGGATCCGGTTATCCTGGGTCAAGGGTGGGTTTAGCCTGGCCTGACCCCGGGATCCCCTGTGCGTCATCTGCATGCACAGCAGGGAGCCCGGACCTCACACCGGGCTAAACCCTCATCTAGCAACGGCCCAAGTCATTGACTGTAAATGTTTTACTTAACAAACTTGCAAATTAAGCATTCTGCCAGTGTCATATCTTACCAAGTACATTTACACTGTAATTTACATGTTTCACAACTCCAGACTTGTTTTCCACCACGCAGGAGTAATTTCCAGCATCTGATGTATCAACTGAGTCAATTATAAGATGGGAGTGAAGCATTTGCCACCTTCCTCTAGCGAGTGCATCTTTGCCATCTTTATGCCAACGGACATAAGAAACAGACAGTCCACTAACAACACACTCCAACATCAGGGGACGGTGCCGGGGTACTTCCAAAGCCTGAGAACTGGTGGGGTGGATGATTTGAAAATCCTCTAAGGAAGAGCCTGGAAATGAAGGGGAAAGGAGCCACGAGTCATTTAAAAATATGGTTAACCCAGAGTCCTTGGTTTACCACATTATTTTCAAGGCATCCCATTTTTTTTGCCAGATTTTACACTCTTTATCAGAACCTGAGGCCCAGTGCAAATAAAACATTTAAATGAAGTTCGTTCCCTTATGCCTGGTTAAGTTCCAAACATATAGTGAAGCCATGATTTAGTTGCCAAGCTAAGGCCTGCCATCCATAATGGAGACTTGTGAGATCTATTTATCACTTTTTCTGCCTCTGCTTATAAACTACCTTACCATAGGAAGCTGTCTAAGGCCACAGCTAGACCTAAGGTTTCTCCTGGGATCATCCGGGGTTCGCCCCTGCCTGAGCACTGGATCCCCTGTGTGTCACCTAGATGAACAGGTTTGACCCCTGGACGACCCAGGGATAAACCTTAGGTCTAGCTATGGCCTTATACTCAGTCAATTAGTCTATTTAGCTCAAAACTGTCTACACTGACTGGTAGCAGCTTTCCAGGGTTTTAAGACAGGAGCCTGCCCCAGCCCTACCTGTGAGATGCCAGGGATTGAACCTGAGTCCTTTCCCCATGGTTTGCTTGGTGCAGTTACGTCTTAACAAGAGCCACAGTTTACAAATGCTTTGCTAATCACAGCTTTATATCCTTAATCATTTATTTTGTTTTATTTATTTTCTAAATTTATATCCCACCTTTTCTCTAAGGAGCACAAGGCGATGTGCATGAACCTATTCTTTCCCATGCATCCACATATCAACCCTGTGAAGTTAGGTTGAGAGTCAGTGACTGGTCAAAGTCACTCAGTGAGCTTCATGGCAGAGAGGGATCTAGAACCCAGGTCTTCCCAGTCCTAGTCTATCTAACACTCTAACCACCACATCACACTGGCTCCCAGCCATGGTGAAGAAAACGGTTGTTATGTGTTATCCGCATGAGTTCTGATAGTTTGGCAGGCTATCTAACCAAACTGGATAGATTCAAATAAAGAGAGCATTTACAGTGGCGGCAGACCTTGGCGGCTGTGTCCTATAATTTTACTGAATAGTTTTTACTCTTGTTTGTTTAATACTCACTGCTGATTACAAGCTTATGTCCAGTAGGTTCAGATTTGAGGTCTTCAGTGACAGGGTTATATGCTGCACACTTATAGAATCCCTTGTCATTTGAAGATACATTCAAAATTTGTAGATTTCCAGATGGAAGAATTAGGTAGTTTGCTAAATTGAGAGAGAGAGAGAGAGAGGGGGGGGGGGGGAGGAGTTACAAAGAACCATACAGGCTGACTTTCCATGCTGTAAATGTGTCAGTGTTTAAACATGTTTTATACTTCAGCACAGAAGTATAATGTAATAAGCAAAGCTCAAATTAATTCTTGTAAAACTTCCCAATAGTATGTCGAGAGGAGGATATCTTCTTCTTACACACTCTCACCTGCTGATTGTTCCAGCCATTTTCCCCGTACACGGAAACGAACCTGTGCCTCTGGTTTACTTTTTGGTAGCTTGCAACCGATCAAAGCAGTATTCCCTTCTTGCACTGTAATTGTGTTTCTCCATGAAGTCTCAAAATCATCAAGATCTGGAAGAAAATTTCATACTTTTTCCTTTAACAATTTAGAACTAAGGTCTATACAGCCTTCCCAAAAGTTCTCTGTTTAAAAACATTAGGGTGCTTGGGGCCTGATCAAATGATGCTACATTGACTTTCTCTGGAAAAGTAACAGGAGGGACAAACCTCCGGTTCATGTGTGTCCTCTTCTCAGCTCCTTACTGTGTGTAGAAGGTAAAGTTGCAGTTTGAAGCTTCTCTTCTAAACACAGTAAGGTAGGTAGAGGGCATGCATGATCCTGAGGCTCACTGCCCCTCTCCTACACCCCCAATTACAGCATTGACTTCCTCTCCTGAGAAGTAACATCTGCCCAAGCCCCTAATCTTTTCTATCATGACAAGATTATCTGGCTTAACAGTATTTCCAATCAACATCAAAGGTGGAAGGAATACTTCCACTTTTCTTTGTAGAAGTTCTTAGTTTCTTTGTAAAATAATTGTGAGTAACAAGGAAAGTTGAGACACAACGAATAATGGGATACTGGTAATAAATTCAGGTGCAAGATAAAGTTCATATAACAAGAACAGAAGACTGTTGTTTCTGCAGATGGAAGATAATTACAATAGTAGAATGACTTGACATGGTGTGGAAGAAAACATTAGTGAGCCTCTCAATGTATTATGAGATTCTCATATTAAATTACAGAAACTCTTAACTCATGTAACTGCCGGTTCAACCGAGTTGCAGATCTACCATAGCTATTTCATCTGCAAGTAATGCAGTACACATGAAAATATATATTCAGAGCTTCCTAGAGCTAGTAGAATTTGTCGATGCTGACTGACCTTTACAAGCTCTCAAGAGGATCTTGCTATGGGTCACTACTTTACAAAAACACTTACCCTTCTCAATTATGAGAAACTTTTCTCTTTGGGGTATTCTGGATATGCTTCATAGGAAAAGCATCTTTATAAAGGATATTCATCAAAACCAAGCTTACAAAGGCACAATTCAGGCATTTTACCTCTGAACCCAAATAGCCAAATCATCCTTAGCTCAGAAAAAAATCTTCAGTACAAGAGGGGGAAAGGTTTTCAAAAGACAAATGTGGAAGTGGGATGATTTTGTTAGGGTCTTGACATTTTAGCCAATTTGTATATGCACATCTAAAAATGTGTAGGCCTGAGATCAGCCACGAAACATGGAACTTTGTTTATAAGGCAAAGTATATTAAACTCCGTGAAAAGAATGGGCTTTCTTTAAGGACACACTCAAATTTCTTGTTCCTCCCTCCCCTTTCAAATTTGGTCAAAGTGACCAAGCTTGAACCACCTGTTTAAAAGCCAGGGAGAGGTTAGGCAGGGCTGCAGTTAGATTTCTTCATTTTGTGCAAATTTCCTTTCCAATTCACATTTTTAAAAGGGTCAGTGGAACAAGTTATTACTATCTTATTTCTGGATTATGCAAATATTTTCAGGAGGAAGGCACATAAAATAAACATTTTGCTTCACTCTGTGGTTTTTGAGACAGTATTGCTGAGAGTATTTCAGCATTACCTGTAAATGAAGCTTGTTTAAAAACACAGAGCATTCTTCCAAACATTAAGTGCAAGCAGGTAAACACAAGGAGCCAATGGAAGGTATCAAATGTCATTAAAGGGGCAATGTGTTCCATTTTTTTATCAAATAGAATATAACTTACAGGCTATAGCTACTGTTGCTGGCCTGCTGATAATTGCACCAATGCTGTTATTAGAAATGCACTGGTAGATACCAGAATTTGAAGGACTAAGAGAGAAGATTGTCAGGGATCCCGGCTGTGGGTCTACTTGCTCCACTTTCTTGTGCAATTTCTCTCCATTGAATAGCCAAGAAACTTGAGCTGTGGATGGCTCAACAGAACAGTGAAGTTTTACAGTTGCACCAGGCTTCTGGATTGTAGAAAGGGGCTCAGAAACAAAGTGAGGAATCAAGTCTAAAAAAGAACGACACCCACATGTAAGATGAACAATTTCTTTAGCATAATGAAAAGATAAACATATTTATAACTCACAAATTCAGACTAATTTAATCTACTTTTAAATTCATATACTCAAAATTTCTGCATTTTCACCCAACAGTACTGCAAACTGGAACAGAAATTGGATTTGTAGCTAGACCTTAAACTCAAGATGACCATTTACAACTCTCTCACAACCAAGTTAACTGTGCTAGACTGACAGCACAGATTTTGAGTAACTGCAAGCCAAAATATTTAATTCAGAGCTATACCATACATGTGCTTACTGAGCTTAATTTTAAATGCTAAATATATATTTTGTTAAAGTCAGCTTTAAATATAGAAAGCAGTACATTATTTTTAGCTTGACTGATAAGCTTCTGTCAACATGTGACAATCAAAAATAGAACAAACATTAGGAGCATGTGAAATTCAGAGAGGTGAACCTACCTGAAGTTGTAGTCGAGAAGAAAACTGTAAGAAAAAGCAGTTCTTGTAAAGGTCCAGGATCAGGATGCATAGTGCCAGGTTAGTAAGGTTGATGGGAAAGTCTGACTAATATGAGTCACTGAGGAGCCTACAAAAGAAGAGATTTAGGCGACAAGTTTGAGTTATCTTCTTCACGTCTTGAATAATGTATTACAGTAGTATTTAAATACAAAATGGAAAGCCTTTAAGAACAGGAAATTTAACTTACAAAATACAAGATAAGGCCAAGTGGGGCAGAGATTTTAATCAGCACATGCCAAAATCTAAAGAACTTATATTCTTTTTCTTGCAGGAGCCCCAGCAGAGTATCATATTTTTACTGTACAAAGTACATTTCAATTCTGTAAACAAGTTAATCATCTTACAAAAGGAAATTCTCTCAAATAGCTTCAGCCTAGCTGGCTTTTATTAAAATAGTCTATAAGTCATAAGCTTGAAAGTTTCTTCATTCAATTTCCACATGTGCGATCCAATCCTAAATCAGTTTCTTAATTTAACACCACTGTACAAAATGAGACTAGCTTTCACACAAGAGTGCTACACAGAAATTCCAACAGCTGCCAACAAGGACAGTCCCACCAAGACAGGATGAGGAGGTAAGTTTTGGAGGGGACTGTGAGATTATTTAGTTATTTAAAACATTTATATCCCGCCCTATACCATTAAGATCTCAGGGCGGCGTACAGATTTAGGCAACAAGTTTTTATATTTTTACTTCTAAAAGATTGGTGGGGATTTGACATTTTCTGCCTTAGACACCAAACTGTCTGGTTGTTGAGTCCCTCTCCACCACCCTTCCAATGCATGTGAAATGCTCAGGGCAATTTATGACAGGTGAAAACAGTAAAGTACCAACTATCAACAACAACAACAACAACATATAAAAGTCATCTATGAATAAAGGTTCACTGTGAAAATCATTGAACAGTTAGGCCAAATGCCTGCTGGAATAGAAACCTTTTGATAAGCAGTAGAAGTGAGAGAGGAGGCCAGAAGCCACATCTCACAAAGCAAGATGTTCCATAAATTGGATACAGACACGGAGTGTGTGTCTTGTTGTGATTTAAGGCCAACTCTACTTCTTATCTGTCAGATTGTTCCAGAAATGGCAGTGGGGAACAGGGTTTTTACTTGTTATGTAGGTGGTGCAAAGCAATGGATGCTCTTCATTTGTACATGGTCAGAAAAGGAAAAATGGGTATTGGAAATTAACTTGCTGATGGGAAGGGTGCATATACAATGAGGTGGGGAAGCATAATTCAGAAGGAATAAGGAAAGCTTCTTCTATTACTTGGAAATAAGGACTTAGGAATAGATGGAAGAGGATGTTTTGAAATCACAGGTTTATACACATACAACCATATGAAGGCTGAGGTATGTACAATTCGAGATGTGAAGGCCTGGAAAAAAACAGAAAAGTTTTTTGGGGGGATTCACCCTTTTCCCCCAAAGGACTGTTTTTGGTTTTTTTCTGAAAAATTGATTTTTTTAAAAAAATGATTTGGATTATGAAAAATTTTCCTTAAGAATTTAAGACAAAGTATCACAGCATTCAGGGGACTTAATCCCTTCCTTGCCCAACCGTGCAACCCCTTCAAATTGTCCTGCTAGGAAGATTAAAATTTCTCACTAGCACCAACAGGACTTTTCTTTCCTTTTTCAATGAACCTATTTGTAGGAGTAGGGGTCACATCTGGGGATGGAAGAGTTAAGCCTCCCTTTTCCAACCCACTAAACGCCCCCCGCAAATCCACCCAGTCCATAAGCAAAAGAAAACGAGTGTACCTATTCAAAGTACCCAGCTCAACCCCATCCTGGTCTGTGAAGGCAACTTAAGAATTTGTCTGGGAGCTAGCTATTATGAAATGGATTCAAAAAGGAACAAAAACAAAACATCAAGTCCTCACAAATTAGATTGGCTATTAAAAGCAAAACAAAAACAAATTCAAGCTTCCATCTTTCGCAACAGAATACTTTCTCTTATTTTATGAAAGCCATCTACCCATGACTTCGGATCGCAATGCCTGATAGGACGCTTCTCCTGACCTGAACATACCCAGACAATACAATACACATTTGGGGCATCCTTCTGAGTGCTACCTCCAAGGGAGGCTCAGAAGGTGGCAACAAGGGAAAGGGCCTTCTCAGTGGTGGCCCCCATTTATGGAATGAGCATTCCACTGAGGCCTGCCTGGCACCAACACTGGCATCTTTTTAGCATCAGGTAAAGACTACCCTGTGCTCCCAGACATTTAACGGTATATGTCTGCTGTTTTTGAACAGGTCTATTAGGGAATATATTGTTTACTTAAATTGCCTGAGCTGTTTACATAGTTTTATTTTTTCTGTGATAATTTTTAGGCTGTTATTATGATGTTGTAATTTCCAATGCTGTTCTATTTTTAATAAATTGCCCAGAGAGCTTCAGCTATGGGGCGGCATAGAAATTCAATAAATAAAACAAATAAATAATAATGTTCCTGAATCATAAAGTAATTACAACAAATCTGCTACATTAAAAAGTAAAGGCATGCACTTATTTTAAGAATTTATACATTGCAATTTGATCCAAAAAATAATCACAAGGGGTATACGTAAACACTTGAAATCTACAAGTCAATGTTTAAAACATAAAATATTCACACACAACATAAAATAACTCAAAATACAATAATTTAAAATGCTTGGGCAAGTAAAAAGTTTTCATCTGGCACCAAAAGGAATACAGGATTAGCGCCAAGCATACCTCCCTCAGGAGGGCATCCCAAAGTCAAAAGCAGTATCATGTCAAGTATAGTTTCTGCCTCAAACCCACAAGTGATTATCTAAATTACTACTTTTGGAATAGCTGATCCTTTAACTGTTCATTTAACTAATCTCTTTGCTTATTTCTAAACAACACTGCTAGTCATGTGGAAGTAAACTTAAGGATTCCAGCTGCTTTTCTCAATGCACGGGTCAAATACACTGTTCAAAGTAAGATTTTACACCTTATCCAAAGACTTGTGTTGCTAACTCTGGCAGATGGAAATTGCCGTCTGTGACTGACACTGAAGCCCAACAGGATCACAGCTATAATATGCCAAATAATGCAATTTTGTAAGAAGTGGTAAGCACCACACTTTTTCCCAATCACAGAGGAAGACTAAAGTCTAGTAGTATACAAACAAATTCTGAGATCTATCAAGTCTTCTGGATTGTTGTAGAAATCACAGCATCTCTCTACTTACTACTGAATTCACAGGGCAAAAGTATGTTAAGTAAGTCATAAATCCCTGGGATGACAACATAGAATAAAATCTTTCAATTTTAATTTTAGTAACAAGTTTCTAAACTTAAGTTTTTGAAGGTATGATTTAACATAGATGGGCAATGCCAGATCAGATCTCCAATTCACTCATTCGGCAATGAGGAATTGCCAAATAAGATTTTGAGTGGAACTTCAGTGTTCCTTGCCATGATTAGTGGAAGCAAATTATATGAAGAGGGAAATCAAGCAAATTCCCACAAATTGTAGAGAAGTCAGAAATTTAACTGTTTCTCTCAAAATTGAATGTGCAGAGTACACACAGCCCTATTTATAGTGGCTTGTTTAATAGGAGAAAATAACTTGTTTATGACACTCGTGCAGGAAGTTTATTTTACTTTTTCTTGTGAAATGATTTCTTTACTCTAACACTCTCTTTGCCCAGTAACCACTTAAGTAGTTTTCTAACCAGACTTGATTTATTGTCAGGTTAGTTTCCAAATGCAACAAAATACATGGAATGTTTCTCAACTTACTAGTAAACAAACACAAATGCCTTGCATTCCTGATTTAAGCATTGACTTGGTTGGCACAGAACAATGGGAAATTGTGGGTTAATAAATCCACAATTTGCCACAGCGTGTGTCAAGCACATTCCATGGCCATTTTAAATATTCAAACCCCGATTGGGTCGATCAGGGATGGCTCTACGACTTCCAAACCTGGACACTAAAGGTTAATCATGGGTTAAACAACCCACAGTTATCCTACACTGACCCAGTTTGCAAGCTGTGGTGCACGCCGACCAGAATTTGCATATTGGGTTAGGCAAGGGCTGTTTAACCTTGCACAACCCACACCACCTAGGTTCACATGACATGACAAACCACAGCTGGGCACTGAATATCTAAAATGGTTGTTCATACACATTGCCATCTATCATGTCTTAAAATAAGCTACGGTGGTCTATTCGATCGTGTGAACCAGCCCTAGCAGAAGTTAGATTAATCACGGGTTGTTCAGACATCAGGAAACAGCCCCCAATTGGGGGCTGAATATTCAAAAAGGCTGTGGAATGCACCTGGCCCGCACTGTGGAAAATTGTGAGTTAATCAACCCACAATTTGCTGCCATTAAGTGTGAACAACCCCATTGTGTCCCCTTGCTTGTTGAGGTATGCTTTGGCCATTGTTCAGGTAAGCAATTATCTTAAGCTATCATTTGGCATTACATTGTTAAAAAAATTATTTTGTAAAGCAGTAAGCAACACTTAAAAAAAGTTTTATATTCTACTTTTCCACCATTTAGGTCCTCAAGGCAGCTTACAAAGCACTATCAAATACAAATAATAAAACAAAGATAATCCTAACAAGTTAAACAATACGGTCTAATCTCCAAACGAGTCAGTAGGCAGTAACTAAGAATAGATCAGTATTACTTGCCATTAAAGGCTCAAGAAAACAGGACAGACCTATGCTGGGACATGGAATGACACTACAATGCAAACTTATAAAGGGAAGGACCACTATGATTTAGGTGCCACTGTCAGAAGTCCCTACCTCCAGTAAGGATCCACCTAACCTCTGAAAGCATGGACACTTGAAAGAGGATTGTCACACAAATATTTCAACTGAAGTGTAGGTTGTTCATATGCTGCATTTATTTTGCACTTTGGCTCTATAACAAGAACTTTGGAATAATCCAGCCTTGCAAACACGTCCATAGAAAATCACTAAAAATGTCCACAAATTTCTATTAACTCAATATCTATTCATCATTTGTAGCCTAAAAAGTTTATTACGGTATAACAACCAGCACTCCAATCAAACACCATACAATTTAACACATTACATTACGTTACAGATGTAGAACGTGCATATATTATTACTGTCTCCTATTTGTAGCCTAAAGGAAACACACGCACACATGCAGAATTCCATTCCTGGAAGCAATTCACCCTCACCGCTAACAACCAGGTGAGCATCTATTAACAAAACATAAGTATCTCCATCTGAGAGATGGCAGAGATATGTTTTGAAAGAGGACAGGCTGGAAAACATGGAATATATTTCAGCATGCAAAGACCTGTGCCCTTCAGTCATTGCCTTTAAGAAACATGAACAATACTCATAACATACAGTCTCATAGTATAAGTGGAACTCAAGAGTAAAGATAAAATTCAATATAGTGATTAGATTAATAGTTGTAGAATATACACTCTATGTTGAATGCACATTTTGCAAGCATTTATGCAGCTCCCTTCAAACCCAAAAGTTAACAGTGGAGAAATCTATTTGTTAGTAAGGTTGGTACGAGAGGGATAGTGACCCTTATACTTCCTGTATCTTGAAAATTAAACATGGGACTTGAAACATAGGACTAAAGAAATATTTTTGTAAGCCGCCTTGAGATCCTTTTTTGGCTAAACTTACCCAGCAGGTAAGTTTGATATTAACAGAGCCAAGTACTTTGCTCATATCCTTGTATCAGAATAATTTAAATTCATCCAGGCAGCATGATAGGTGCCTACACTTATGCTAGTCATACAGTACACCTTCGGATTTTGATCTCAATTTCCCATGTAAACTCATTCTGTGCCATGCCACTGCACGTGATTAACACATCATTTTGTACCTTCTACGTATCTTAATTACTTCTGCATTAAGGTCTACCTTAGACCATATTATCCAGGTACTGAGAACAAATAAGGATGTATCTTCCTAGTTTTCTTGATAAGTTTTACAAATATTACAAAGCCAGACAATATTCCTTTTGTTAACCCAGCTCTAAAACGAGATTGTTATAAGGAACCCAAAATTTGATAGCATGGCAGTAAAACCGATCCTTTTTAAAATTGTTTTAAATAGTGGTTCGCTGCTGAAATTTGGTGGTGAGGGGAAAAAACAGGGCCATTGCTGCAGTGCTGCTAAATTTCAGCAGCAAACTGGAAAGGGGTGCAGGCTCTGGTGGGTTCTGGCAGAGGAAATGGCTTCTTGATCCCCAGAATAAATTGAACACCAGAACTAGAGGAAGGGCTGAGACAGTCATTAAAGTGACATTGCCACTGCAAGTCAATGCCTTTGAAAATTAAAGGTTTCAAAGCCAAGCACTACAGAGGAATTCTATATTATGAAAGTTGCTGGTTCCATTCTGTTGCAGTTTCATACTTCCATATGATAATGATATTACTCTATCCTCTATGTTGTCACCTTGTTCCATTGTCATCTTTACATTAGTGAAATCAAATCTAGATTCCTTTATATATTTCAGCAATGCACATACAAGAGGCAGGGTTTAATTTTGGGAAATCCAGCTAGATTGTTATGTTTCACACTGAGCCATCTTAAAAGCTAAAGTATTGATGCATATGGTATTTTAACAGAAAGCAATTGGACATTCCAGTGTCTCCTCTGTGGTCACCAAAACCTTTGATCAAAGTCTTCATGCTGTATTCCTAGGGTCTGACAAAATGCATGTAATAGCTGGCATATACAATTCACTAGGCTTTTTTTGTTTGCAAGCAGCAGTTAGACATAGACTAGTAGCAGCCAACATGCTGCCCATCAGTTTTAACTGCTGACCCCAGGGCTGATTTCTTCATTCTTTGGGGAACTGCAAAATCCCTCAAAGCAATCATATACAATCAACACCGATACATTCTCTCACACAAACCTATTTGCCAAAAAACAAAAAACAAAGCTGCTGTGAATTAAGAAACTTAACTGAAAGGGAGACTGGAAAGTAAGGTAAAAATAAATTTAGGCAGATTTTAGTTGCTTAATAACCAGTACCAACTATCAGATTATACCAAGAAAATATAGCACCTTTGGGGTTTGTTACCCTGCACCCCCACCTTTTCACAGGCTCAATCAAGTCAGTCAAGCGTGCAAAGTGATCCTGTCGCCAGCAAAAGCATTTCCTTTCACTGTGGTCAGGCAAAAGGAGAGGAAGAAAATGGAAATGACTTGAAGTTATGGCACCAAAAAGACCAGACAAGCAAGGAAATAATCAACTCCACATGAGCCACTTCTAGCCCATCACAATGAAAAGGGCCCATGACTAACCCCAGGAAAGGTCACTGAGACTGAGGGGGTCACATGCAGAAAGAGGCAATAGTGAGAGGTTGCCAGCTGCAATAAGCATCAGTGTGTTCCTAATTACACTCAGTACAGAAGGATTGAGCTCAAAAGAAAGTTTTGATTTAGTCACAACCTAGTGGGGGAAAAAATAAAAATTTAAAAATCCCACTTCTCCATTGAGACAGAAAACACAGTTTCTTTTGCTGTGTATTACTGGATTACAAGAAAATCAGGCTTCCGATCTGAGCATGGACAACGAACTTGCTGAAATGATTTGGGAAGGCAGATGCAGAAATAATTGTGGAAGAGGAGAGAAAGACTGCTGATTTCAAAGGTTCACTCCCTTCCTAAGCAATTCTGTGGTTGAAATATTTGTGATAGGCTTTCAGTGCATCTGTGTGACTGAACAGAAAAAAAGTAATTCAACAGTACTTTCTCAAACCAAGAGTGAAGGCAGTATGTACTGGAATTTACATCTTTGCTAAGTTGAGAAAGTGGATGAAAGACTTCCACTTAGAAGTCATTGTACACTTTCAAAAATGTCATATTTTAAAAACATTTCAGATGAAGACCTTCTATATGTATTGCTCATTTGTTTTTATTGCAAGCTATCTTGACTATGTAAATAAAAAGGTAAGAAATTTTTAAATTATAAATTTGGGGTTGATAGCTAAACTGGTTTAGAGATTATGGCACAACATCTAGGTAGTATTATTTTATTCAAAGTACAGTGAAGATGAACAGCCCAATATTATGTATGACTACTCAAATACATCTAAATGAATTCAATGGGTTTATCCCAAGTAAGTGTTCATAGGGATGCTGGGCTTGTGAACCGCCCAGAGACCTTCGGCTATTGGGCAGTATAAAAATGTAATAAATAAATAAATAAAATAAAAATATCTATGTAGCTAAACTGTCTCTAAGCACGAAGTAAATGATTGATCAAAACCATTGAAAAAGTACTTTAATACTCACTATGTTAGGAGCCAAGTGTAAATTAAAAGTTAAGTTTTGATAGATAAGCCAATTGTCTAAGATTGCTAAACAGATACAAAAATAAGGTCTGTTATTTTTATCAAGGAAAAAAACTTAGGATGCAACCACATGATCCCTAGGAGGGTATTCCAGGGGCCATAGGATGCTTCTACTCATCCCCTCTGAGGGCAGAGAGAGGTCTAACCAGAGGCAGGGGAGATCTGATTTCACAAACCCTATCCCAGCTATGCAGAAAGCATCTGTGGTCCTTGCTGTGATAAAGTTAGAAGTTCAACACTGGCAGAAGCAAAAGTGGGTCTTCTGTGGATGTGTCGGGGCCAACAGGGGGAATGCTGGGATCTACAGGATCCATAGCCTTCCTATGCCCCCTGAATTGGGGGAAATGTATGCCAGGCTTGGAGCTGACAGAAGGGAATTGAAAAATATATAAAAACAGCAACACAAAACTGGGAGTTTGGGCAGAGTAGAGAAAAATGCTACTCCCTCCTGATTTGCTGGCATGAGCCTTGCAGTGCTTTGGGTAAGACAGTTCCTTTGCCTTTGGATCTTCCATGCACAGGATTGCTCTGTCTAGCAGCTTATGTTAAAAAAAGATATAAAATAATTAAAAGATATAAAATACTGTGTTATGATGTGTTATGCACTCTAACACATCATTGCTCTGAAGTAGCTATCCCATTGCAACCCAGTTCTCATTATGTCTGTGGGAAGGAACAGCCGCAATGACCATCATCCCGCTGCACTCTTGTGACTTATGACAAAGACCTGTTGCCTGGCTGTGCACTCCCCATTCCCCCAACACACACACTTCGAGCCTTTTCACAGACCAAGAACAGAGAGAGGAGCCAGGTTCAGGTGAACTACTAAGCGATGTCAGTTGAATGTTACCCATATTACTCAGATAATCAATCTGGACAATTCGCACAGTAAGATTAATCCAAATTTCCACAAACCGTCAGGGAGAAAAAGGAATAGAGAGAAATACATGCCTTTGTAAAATGATGTGGGAAGACAGGAATGTGGATACTGCCACACAAAATCAGTCCTCAAAGGCAATTTTCTCATCAAGATCCAGTACTATCTGCTGCAGTTCTCAGGGGACCTCACAAATGTAATTAAGAACATACCTTTCAACAAATTTTTTACTATTGTGTGAATAGCAGTCTTACCAAAGAAATAGGTTACAAAGAGAGAAAATGACTTGCCCAAATCATTCAATAAGGCTTAGATGTTTCAACCTCAGCCTCCATTATTTATATCCTGAAAGGCCTTCATGGTGGCTAACAGTACATGAAAATTAATATGCAATAAACAAGTTTTTTTTTTAAAAAAAAAAAAAAGTTTGGTTATCAACATTTATTAACAGGTAAAAATGCAATGACTCTTTAGTTATGGATGAGTGTCCTCAGATGGAAGCCTTCCTCGGGGGCACAATAATTCAATTTGTTGAGATGAACTCTTCTGCCCTAGAAGGTATATTTTTAATTGAAGCACACTGGCCAATTTTACTATTTTATTAAAGACGCTTGTATTTACCAGTACTTGGGCCCCACACCAACCCCACATTTGCCACAATCTCACCATGGGCTGTCGTGTTGTGTGCGAACAAGCTCTTTATATTGTGCAGAATGGGTCTACCGTTCAATGTCTTCATCATTATTGTAACTTGTCAGAAAACTCCCAAGATTTTATTTGAAACACATTCAAGATGTTGGTTTAGGAAATACTTTTCCAAACTGCAGGCAAGGGAGGGATTATCAGGATTCTAACCAATGGGTATGGCAACACAGGTGAACAGAACTTTGAGCAGCATCACTTCTGGGGCACACTTGCTGCTCTGGGACCTGGATGTGTGGGGAAATGCAGCAGTGCCAAGGTGATTTAGGCTGCAATACACATCTATCTGGGAGTAAATCATATTCAACTCAACAGGACTTGCATCTGAATAGATATACATAAGACTGCACTATTAACTTAATGTGCTGTGCTTATGCACTACCTTTCTGTCAAGGCATTTTACAATATAAAACAACGGCTAATCATCTAATACAAACTTGTAGATCCCCCCCACAAAAAAGTTACCAGTCTTTTTACTTATAGGAGGGGCTAGTGGAGAATGAATGGAGCTCTCCATACCTTATGAGCTAAAAGAACCTAGTAAAACATTTTGCAGGCCAGAAATGCTGCCGGCTGACAGAGGTGAGGCAACAGAGCATTCCCTATTTTCTCCACCAGCCTGCTTAGTTTCTATGTTGGATGTACTGGAGAAGGCTTTGCCCTTCCGCCCGACCACCACAGAAACACAATGGGCTGGTGGTGCAGGGATGGAAGGTGTCTTTGGCTCAAGCCTGATTAGTTTCAATATTGTACATGGAGGGGGCTTCTAGAGATGTGAAGGCCCGGGAAAAAAGGGGAAATTCAGGGGGGGAGGGAAATGTTTTGAACCCCCCCCCCCCGAAAAATTGGAAATATTTTAAAAATGAAGAAAAATGGATTATGGAATGTTTTATTTTAGCTTGATGAATAAAAAGTTTAAGATATGGAGTTCACATATTTACTTCTCCCAAGGATTTTTTAAAAACTATGTACAGTATCAGTTTACTACAATTTCTGAGCACTGAGGGTAAGCAAGGCCTAGGTTGCAAACTGTGACTACAGCTCTCAAATGCAATAGCAAGGTGCATTTCTGCCTCTAGGGGGCACTGTCATTGAAGCAGAGACTGAAACTGATAGTGGTAGCTATAGCTCAGAAAATGAGTCTGATTAAATTTCATGCATATTCATTGAATCTTGTTCCCCCCTTTTTTCTCAGTTCTTTTTATTGGAATGGGTGCTTTCTGTCTGCTTGACACTGTGGAGGACTAGCAGAGACATAAATAATTTTCTTTGTTACTAATGCTGATGGCTTCTGTTTGTTTTTTGCCTGCTCTTCATGAACTGGCAAAACCAAACAGGTTCAGAGGTTCCTTACAGTTCAGGAGTTTGTAGCTCCATTTGGTACCAAAAAAAAAGGTAAAATTTTAAAAAAGTAAATTCAATTTGTAATAACTGCTTGAACCCAAATCAGGTGCCTCATGCTGCAGCACAGATCACCTGCTGTGCACTGCCACTGCAGCAGGAAGCTTTAAGGATGGGATAGCACTGACCTCCGTGCCAGCTGTTCAAGGGCTGCACAGGAGGGAGAGGAGTATGCAAGCGGCTTAAGCTGCCAATCAGCTGAAGCAGGAAGAGTAGCCCCAGCAATAAGGGAACATTGTGTTTAGCTGGCTGAGTGGTACAATGCACAGGTGTTGAAGGAGAAGGTCTTTTTGAAATTGTGAGACAAGCGGGAACAAGAGCAAACCAAATGAACCCGTAGATTTTAATAAGTGCCAAGCTCAAAACTGGTAAATATTCCAATGAGGGACCTACCTGGAGGTGAGGGCAAGCAGGAACAGCTAAACAAATTATGGACCTTCCATCCATGGTTTGTTGTGGCTTACTATGTGTGAATGCAGCCAATATATTGCCAGCACTCTTATTATACAGTTGTAAAATAAATGCTAATTAATAGCGGAATGCCTAGAGAGAAATAGTTTTCTCCTCTCTGAAACCAAAAAGCTGTACATGTTTAGAAGACTGGATAGAAGCCACCACTCATTTATCTATGCCGCACTTCAGTTATGACTCCTTTGTCTTTTACATTTTGCCTTGAGGCCTGTAAATGTTCATTCCTGAACTTGACTTATAGGTCAATTAAATTACACACCTGCAAGCTACGCAAAGAATATAGCAGGATTTTCAACTGTTTTAATTATTCAATTGTTATACAGAGCACACAAAAATCAGCTTTGCTTAAAAACATGGCATGTGACTTTGAGTGTGCAATGCATGCTAGCCCATGCCTAACCCATCTGTTACTTAGGTATGACCATTGATAATTTATTGGAACTTATGTTCATTGTCCTTGCAATCTAGCAAAACTTGTTATCTACACAGCTTATGATTGGTCATTTTGAACAGTTCTTCATGCCACATCAGAGGATATATTTAGCACTTTTGCTATCGATTTTTTTTTAAAATAGCAATCCTCAACTGAGGTTTATCATTTGTACCCAACTGCTGCAAGAGAAGGTAATCATGGTAACTGAGGGAACCTTGAAAAAGCCAAAATGGTATTGAAGATACCCCTCTCTCTCCCCCACCCATCCACCCCAATGCATGGACAAAGTCCTTTGGCAGATTTCGGGAACAGGAATGGGTTGGATATTTGTCCCTAAATTGGGAAATATGGTTACGAATTCATTTGAATAACTGTATATATTACATTTGTATTTTGGGGGTTTAATTTTTATGAACTGTAAAGAGTACACTGGCTGTTGGGCAGTACAGGAAATCGATACACATATATCCACAGAATGGCCATGTTAGAACTAAACGGGCCAAATTTAATTTGCTTTGAAGCTCAATTTGATCCATATAGCTCTCTGTAGCCACAACGAAGAGTTGTCCAACATCCATGATGTTTTGCTATACACAGGCATTACTAGTAGCACCATCAAGACAGTTGTGTAAGAACAGGAAAATGATGAGTTACCATATTTTTGCTCCACCTGGAACATGTTTACAAGGAGTGGGGGAATGTAAACAATTTAAATATGAAATAATGGTATACTTTCATTTTAGGACCATGATTCTCAATATAAAGAAGGCTGACATATAATCCACTTTGGAGTAGCCTATCCACCATTATTATCTGCTATTGAAGAAGACCATTTTATCAAATGCATCTGGCAATTTCAACTATTACTCATTTAAGCCACATATGGAGAATTTGCGGCCTGCACACAACCCTTGCCTTGGCTGCTCTGAGTAGCACACAGACTGGCTGGGTGTATCACTCACTTTTTCATATCACCCAGCTGAGCAGCTGGAAATAGATAGCTATTAGCAAGGAGGAAACAGTCATCTGCATAAGGACTGCTGTGAGGGTGAAGAGGATTAAGCCATCTCTCCACCTGCTGTGCCAATGCCACATCCGTCGGGATGATAGTATACAGGCATTGCTTGCCTCACGTGCCTTTTTCCCCAGCACAGGCTGGGGATCCTGGCAGCCTGTCAAACAGTCCTCTTTGCCAGCATCACTACACTTCCAATAGCCCACCAAGTAGATGTTTGGCAGACTGACAGCACGATTTAAATGCACAAGATGGTGCAGCATTCTGTCTTCTTCATTAAATTATGCACATTTTCTCCAGGTGATAGGCAGGGGAGGCATGAAGTGTTCTCAGCACACAAGGAAGAGATGTTTAAACCTTCCCAGCCCTGCATGCTGAGATGGGGGGCAGTGTGTATGCACATAAGTTTGCACTTGCATGTGAGCATTTGCCTGCAGTATCACAAAAGGAATAAACACCTATCTTTCATAGGATTATTCCTACAAGTTCAGGAAAAAAGGAGGAGGGAAAAGTATTGGAGAGCTCAGAGTTCAGCTGGAAGTGGAAAAGATAAAAAAAAATCTAACAGTGATGCCAGCCCATGCATTAGAACATTGGTCTTTAACTGGTGGGTGGTGAGAGCAGTCCAGATGGGTCATGGCAGCTGACATGTTGGGCAATTGTGGAAGTAGGGCCATGATGCAGGTTTGGAGTCCAAGGTGGGTCTCGGGTCTTGACCATTTGAAGACCACTGCATTAGAAGATGTGGGCTGAAGATAGAGAGAAGTTTGATGTAGTTGGATGGTGAAATTGTTGTGTTTCTCTGGACTGCAAAGCAAAATGGTTGAGGATGCCCTTCCAAGTTACATCTCGCTTACACTGCTGACAAATACTGCTTTTTTCTTCTTGTTGTTCAGCTGTCTAAGAATCTCATTAGTTTGTTGAATACAGACCTGTAACCCATCTTGCCAAATAATCACCTTTGCCTCCTGGCATAAGAAGCACCACAAACTTTTTAAAAGGCAGTTCACAAATATAATTTTCCCAGGGAATATGACCAATGCCTAAAGCATTTTATGCTCCACAAGGGGCCAGCTTGGCCACACATTTCCCCTAGAAGTACTGCAATAGACCTCCTTGTTATAGAGTATATGAACAGTGAGATTCAGAGCTAATAGAATCATCTACCCTTTGACATAGAAGTACGATTCTCTGTATACTACTCCAAATTAAATCCATTCGAAATTAATCAACATCACTCTGAAGACAGTTGAGACAATCAAGAAGCAGAAGCGAAGAGGGTATACTAAGCCAGAAATACCTGCACTAATTCAAACAGTCTACATGTCTCAGTAAAACAAATCAAGCTCTGAATACAAAAGAAACTCAAACCCTTCAGATTTACAAAATATAATAAGGCCAGAGTCTCAATTCGGTATATTTTCAGATAGGAAATCCTTGTAGATTCATACTACCTTGCCCTCACCCATTTGGGAAAGCAATCTGTAGGTGGATACCTTACATTCAAAAAGTAGCATCACATTCAGTGTGTGCAATACAAACCAGGATGAAACCTTATTATAATTTCTCTCATAGCCTGAAGTTCAACCATAAAGAAAGAAAAGATAAGGTGACCCTAAGATAAAAGTCTATTAAGACAGCTTGAAAAGACACTATTAAAATGACTAGTAATTATTCAGACATGATGAAAGAAGATCTGGAAAACAAATGTAGAGATCTGGCATCATGTTCCACCACAATGCCCTTGTCTCAGCACTACTCTCTTGGACAAATCCATACACTTAATGACAGAGAGAGACACACATAACCCTATCCTGCCTAAGAGCAATAGTAGTCAGGTCTTTGAGGCTCCATCAGTCATCAAATGTTTGTTCAGAAGTATCTGAATTCTTCTCCAAAAGGCGTAATAACTTAATTTGCAAGTCTACTTCCACTGACATTGTCAAGCAACCATGGCAACTCTATAAAATACAGGCAAAAAGCATATTAAGCCAGCTTATCAAGTCTTACTTTCTGTTGTAACTTGTAGGAATCTATACTATTTGTAATCCCTAAAGGAACATATATTTATTAAACCCACACCTGCAGCCAGAATTTATAGCCACCCAGTCATCTACGATTGCCTTACATCATAGGTAATTAAAAGGCAGTGAATTCATGGCCACAGGGAAAATGCAGTCCCACTGAAGAACACAACCGTGAGTTCCACATAATTTAAATGTTGATATGATAGAGATGAATTAAAATCTGACTGAATGCAGTGTAAGAAAGGAACAACTATTAAATTTTGACTTCCCATTTGATTTAGTCTATACTTCACTCAAGTTCTCATTAAATGCTGTCTTCCTTGCGGGTTTTTTTGGCATATGTACAAAACACAAGTGTATTCTTAGACCATACCTTAATCTCCTGGCATTTCTTCTGGTTATAGATCCTTATTGAAGAAATAGCAACCAAAACTAAGAGCACTCCAGGTCAAGTAATTCAGCAGCATTTCATAGGGAAAGCAAGCTTTAATATTCCAAAATGTATTCAATGCTTTCTATCAAATCACCCCCCCCAAAAAAAACCCAACCAGATTTACAATAGCTGCTTAGTATCTTTTCAATGCTTCAACAGTAAAGTCACTCTGAAAATGTTTCTTGCACTTTGATTTGCATTTGTTCTATAAACTTCATTCATTTTTTTCTATAAACATGATTTGCACACATGTATACTGTAACAGCAAAAAAATCCATCCCATGTTATCCATGTATCTCTCCCACATCTGTCTTCCCTGAGCCATTCGCTTGTACTCCGCAAAGCTGCAAGGCAGAGTTTCTCTGCAGCCTGCTACCTCCTTGCTTTTAAAGTCACACAAACTCCCTGCCTACTTTTGATCTCCTGAAAGATGTCCAAGACTCACAGTACTGTGGGCTGGCATTCCATCATAACACTGGTTTCTACCCTGCCAATCCCTATGGTTGAGGTAATCAGGCAAGTATCCCCCACTATGCCATGCATATTCAATGCTTGTCAGTTTGGCCTGACTACTCCAGCCTTCTGATTTTGCAGCACACTGCAGTCTTCCAGTCCTCTCCACATGCCCCACCCCCTATGTGTATCATGCCAGTTGCCTTTGGCTTTCTCCTTCTGCCCAGCCGAATCGTCATATGCAATGTTGTGGCTAGACTTCACTGATACAAATGTAATGCAATATATGATAGCTGGTTACAGCTCCAACTTCAGAACTGCCCAGAGGTTAGTTTTATTAATGGGGTTGTCCAGCAGTCTCAAAAAAGTAAACCAAAACATACTGAGGCCTCCTAAAGAAAAGGCTTTGAGTCATTCTACTTGTTCCTGCTTTTCAGTCCAGCCTCTAGGCTGCTGGATGTCACAAAATGTTCAAAGAAGGGTTTCTGTATTAAAAATAATTTCAAACCAGTTTCACTTCATGACTTTCAAGCATTACTTAGGTATTTCAATCAGTCCAAGTATTACATCCAGTTGCCATCAAATGGAAATTCTTGGGCTGGATGACTCTTCTGTGATAATTTGTTTAACAGGTACAATCAGATGGAATGAAATTTTCTGATGCAACAGGGAAAATATTGTTAGTTTATGGCAGATGTATTAGATCACCATCACTCTGGTATGTGGCTGCGAGAATGAATTGTGTGGCTACTCAACCTTAATACAACTTTTGGAATAGCTTTCTCTGAAGCTACTATAATCATAAAATGAAACAAACAACTTCTTTTCTCTGCTTAAGCATTTTGTCCTCTGTTAAAACAGTGACAGCTTAGTACATATGACTAGTGCTTCAAAGGCTCAGTGATGTCCACCCACTTACCGAAAAAGGGTCAATCAATTGGAGAATACAAAAGACAATCTGGCTTTTTAATATAAAAAATGGAGTCATGTGCTCTACATAAAATGTTTGCTGGAAGCTTATCTGAAAGGGCACAAAACACATTGCGACAACACCGACCTCACACAGAAGGCCTTGCCTAGCACACCCTTCTCAAGCCAAGAGCCACCTCTTGAAAAGCCTGAGGAAAGGGTAAAAACAACACAACCTTTTCCCTATATGTGAGGGAACAAGGTAAAGGGTTTTGGAAAATAGGTTCTATTGTTCAGGTACTGAACTGCAGGTGTATTGTTAGATGTTTTTACACTGTGTAATATAGCAGGTAATAAATCCGAGCTGACACGTGGTTTGTGGTAACAGAACACACAAGTTTATTGAAATTTAACAGATCTTTAGTATTTCAATTTAGATCAAACCTGCATATTTTTATATTTAAAACAATCCCAAGTCCCTTAAAATCCTATCTCTTTTCACTCCTCACACACCAAACACTCTCCTGAAGCACAAACCAGACTAAAACCAAACTCCAAACTAAACCACACTAACACACAGTCCCCTCAGCCAACCTTTTTACACTCCTCTCTCCCCGTATCACCAGCCACACCCACTCAGTCAAACATTCCGCACTCACTAGACATACAAATCCAGACATACTATGCGGCAGGGTCTTGCTATTTACTGTTTTACTCTGTACAGCACCATGTACATTGATGGTCCTATATAAATAATAATAATAATAATGTTCTTCCATGAGGCAAGAAAGCATAATATTAGGAGCCCAGTGGGTAAAATAGCCCAGTAGGTTTGATATTGTCTTAAGACTTACTATGAAGCCTCCTGAAAGTGAAGTTTTACATTAAAATATGTATTTCTATAAGTCTAGTATTGGACAGCAGTTGTCCAAAAAGCTTGAGTAAAAAAATAGTTGCTTTAAGTTCTATGCTGGAAGTCTGGGTATGTAAGAATTTTTTTGATCTCTGAATTAGTGTGGTTCTCAAAGCACTATCAATTCATATTAATTTTAAACTAAACTATGTGAGTTAGAGGAGAGTTAAGAAGTTCAAGAGTAGCCAGGACCTATGGCAATCCCAGTCACAGTTAGCAGGAAATTGCTCACACTTCCCAGCCTCCTAGGAACTTTTTTTTACTTCAATGTAAAGACTGTTGTGAACACTTGAGTCATGGAAAGACCCCACAGATTGTGACATAAGATTCTGAGTACAGCTGCAGAGAAAGATATCTGTAATTTACTAATATGTTCACTGAAATTGTTGAACATACTCAAATGCTAAAAGTTGGCACGATAAAATGTTATATCTATTACCAAACAAAAATAGGCCAACATATAGATCAGAGGAGCATTTGAGTTGTAGCCATATTTCTAAGATAGACGTCAGTAATATATCAAATGCCCCAAACAACTTTTGCATAGCTTTACTCTATAATAAACTTGGCTGATGAATGCAGAAGACAGAACATCATTTAAAAACTACCTTTTCTTTAGATTATCAACTTATTTCAGGGGGCTTCAAAACTATAGTTTTACTACTTTGGACAAATGATTTAATAACGTGAGATAGGTACATGGACCAATTTCCCAGCAATTTGTCATTTGTGTTGCTAATTCACAGAAGTGTTATTCTTCTAATGTGTTTTTAAGCCTTGGATAACAAAACTGTTGATAGTTGGTATACTATAAACACATGAAAATGTGTCCACTGCTTTGGAGCTGGCCAGCAGAGGGAGTACATAGCAGCCAATACTCTGCAGAACTGAACAGAATTTGTAAACAGTACAAAGTACAAGCAAACAAAATGAACTGATCTCTATTAAAATAAAATTCAGGAAGATCAATGCTTTCACAATATTATCTGCAAGCTTCTCAGAGTATAAAAAATTGGTCAGAAATACCAATAACTGGTCAGAAATACCAATCAGATAATATAGGTGGACTAAAACTATAGCAAGTTTTTATTTTCAATTATATGTTTGAAACTACTATAGAGATCCATCTGTAAAACTAAAATACAAAATTATTTCTGGTACCATTCAATATAACCCCAGTTAAACTTTTCCTAATGCTGTCCTTTTACTATCTTGATAGTTCTGCTATTCATTGCACTTTTTAGTTCCATTTACAAAATGTTCAATTAGGTTTAAACTAAAAATTACTAACTAACAACATTAAAATCTTACTTCAGAATGTATTTTATGCAACAGATCGAATTCAATCAAGGGGAACCACTTTTCTTCCCCTTTCCCATGCCCAGTGTTAACATTTCCAAGTGAAAAACTGGGGGGGAAAACCCTACTGGAAATATTTGTAGTTGCAACAACTAAAATTGGATGCCAAATAAAAAATACAAACTCAGGAAGTACCAGAAATAACTTTATCCAATACTGTTGAAGTAAATCAAATCATTACAACTTTGCATATTTAACTTACATACACAAACCCAAAGGACGACACTGCTAATTATAAACTAAGCAATGAAACCCCACTGGTGCAATAGTCTTTTATGCCACTGCTACTTCTTATGAGCTCCAGTGTACAATTGCAGCTATTTTATTTATTTATAGTAACAGCAAATCTAAATTCTGAAAAGCAGCATGGGCTACAAGAAGTCTATTACAGAGCATGGCTGCAATCCTATACATACTTACCTGGAAGTAAGCAGCACTGAACTCCAAGGGATTTACTTCTGAGTAGGATTGCTCTGTAAGGTTCCTAAATCTTTTCAAGCCAAAAAAGAATGTCAAAATACTGGGGCAGGCAAAGAGGTAGAGAGGTGTGTTTGTGTGAGGGACAGGCATCTTTAAAAGATAAAAAAGAGAATGTAAGACTAAAGGACTGCAATTCTTAGTGGTTATGTTTAGGCAAGGTATAGTGTTTAACCACTTGACTCTATGTGACTACTCAGAAGTAAGTCTCATTATTTTCAGTAGAGATTACCTCCCAGGTAATTGTGTAGGATTGCAGCCTAAATACCTTAGTAAAAATAAAGCTTGAATGGGTCAAATATTTAGACCATGTAAGGCAACCAAATGCCCACATAACAAACCCTACAAAAAGATAATTGCTAACTTTTCCAACATGAATAGTGCAATTCATATTCCTTCGCATTCTAAAGAAAAATGATTAACAGCAGTAGTTATTAAATATCTGTATTGCCATTGCAATGAAAATATAATTATAAATCCCAGAGATACTAAACTTCAAGATTAAGATGTTTTAGGCTACAATCCTATACCACTTACCTGGAAGTAAGCCCCAATGAACTCAAAGGGCCTTAATTCTGAGCATACATGTATGGGATTGCAATGTTAAAACACTTGTAACAACTATTTGTACATACATACAGAATCAAATACCATTTGCATATTTTATCAAAAAGCATAAAATGCATAAACAATACTTGAAATTGGCTAAATATTGGAAAATGCTTCAATTGCAACCTATATTTTTGCTGTAGAATGTAAGTACACAAATAGAAGAAAAATTACAAAAAATCTGGCACAAAAATTCAGACTTTTAAAAAAGTATCCGTGTAATGAAGGCAGTGCTCCAAAGGCTTTTCTCAACACAAACATCAGATTTTTCAAAACATTCCTGCTGATAACTTAAAAATCCAGTTTATATTAACAGACAAATAAAAGCCATATTACCTATTCTATTTTTAAAAACGAAACTCACCCACTCCACAAGAATAAGTGCTTGTATTGAGATTGCTTTTCCACCAGTTTGCCTCTCCAGAATGAGAAACAAGGGTTTCAACAATAAGGGTGGATGAGCTAATTTTAGTGCCCCACGTACAGCACAGTTCTCCTTTCAACATCAGTGTCTGACTATGAGGATTCTTGGGGTAGGGCTTTTCTCTTGCCAGATAAGCTGTTAAGTCATAGCTTGATTTTAGATCTGCCAACATATGGATTCTTCCAGCGTAGCCTCCCCCACCACTTATCATCAGGAGTGATATACTTCTTGTTCTGTTTCCCCCACCACCACCAACCCCCGCCCTTGCTACAAAAAAGGCACTGCAGGGCAGAAATTCCTCAGGTGCTTGCTAATGGAATTCCCAGGGTCTATGAGCCGCTTCGGGGATCAAGAGATCTCATAGCCCCTGCTGGGGTAAGAAGCAACGAGTCTGTTCCATTTAATCAAATACAGAATGAATTTTCAGCCCTATTCACTAGGTTGTCTCCAGGGCTCCAAGAAAGCACCAGGGAGCTAGAATCACACTAATGTGACTCTTTCAGGCAAATATAACCTGTTTGCTTTTTTAAAGCCACATTAATATCACCACAGTACTATTACCAGATTGTGGATGACAGTGATACTGTATGTTTCAAGCCTGAAACACTAAACTAAGGAAATTTAAACAGGAATCATGCAAAATACTATACTTTCTGCATAGGATGTTTCCTATTATACCATACTGCATGGTTTCATTTTAACAGCAATGCAGTTAGTCATGCTTAACCCTTTGAGCATGAACAGCCAGCACTAACAGATTTTTCTTCAGTTTCTTTAACCCTGTTTTAAAATAAAATTGCTTTGTATATGCATACATTTCAATTCTGTGATCTTTCAAATTCCCTAGTAGTAACTAATGCTAAAGGACCTTGAATGACAACTGTTTATAGTACAAGGCAAGAGGTGTTTCACAATTAGAAAATGTAAGTATTTAAAATTATATTGCCCCAAATTCTGTTTAAAATGCAAACAGACTGAACTACATCCAACTACTTACCAATTGTGAAGTAGAGATATTAGAGAGTATATTACAGTAAATTAGATTCATTATCTAATATCTGTATGCTAAACTAAGGGAAACAAACCTCAGCTTATAATGTACACAAGAATGGCTCTGCACATGCCTTCCAACAGGAATTCAGTACAACATTCTCTCACACTTTTACTGTAAAAGCAGTGCAGCAGTTTTTGTTCTGGTGTTTACAAAACTCACTTCAGCACTGCCTTGCTGATCCTGTCAAAGAAGGCTGTCTAAACAAAACACTAATTCACTCCAAAGTCAAACCACCTGCAAGACTGAACACTGGGCAAGGATGCTGAAAGCCTATGAGCTAGAGCCAGCAACATGATCCAAGTCTCAACAGTGTGCAAAGAAAAAGGACATTTGAATATTGACTTTAAAAATCGGCTAAACCTCACTTAGGCAAATACTAAGTTAAAGTCACAACTGCTATCTTTGTAACACAGTGTAAGGAAGATGTAAGCACCTTGCTTAGAAATTACATTGAGATCAATAGGAACAGCCTACACCTACAGCAGATTGAGGCATCAACTTCTTCCAGTTTTGGTTAATTAAGATGCTGAAAATACCTAATGCTAAGAATTTTCTTATGTAAACCCTCAAGTCAATGTAAATTATAATGCTGATTTACTGAGCAAACTATTCCTCTGAAATTCGGTATACATAAACAAAACTTTCCTATTTTATAGTGTGTTTTTCTTGCACACAGCTCATTTCGACATTATGCAATTATAACATGTGTGTAACAGATAATGGCAATGCAGGCTGCTCTTGGTAAGAATGCTTTCTAGTTTAGCAGCAGTTAACAACAGTTAATTTAAAGATTCCAGACAAAATGTGATGTTTCATCTTAGCTTAAATGAGAAGAACCTCCCAACATGTTGCTGCTATAAATACTCTAAGAATAACAAGACACAGCTTACAATTTCATGTTCAAAAGGAGTTGTGCTAGAAGTTAAACAGTTTGAAGTTGACAACCAAGTCTCTCAATCATAGAATTGCCTTTGGTTCTATCTAAAGCAAGTTTCTGATCAAGTCAGCATCAGAAAGACTGCAGACATGGCAGCTGCTTAGGATCCAATTATCAGCTTCTCTGGGATTTTGTTATGGAAATGCAGTATCAACACCTTCACCAGCACAGCCAGAATGCCTTCAAACTCACAAGCAATCATATAGCTATTCTTCCTTCCACATGCACACATTATACAACTTCTGAAGCTGCATCAAAAACTTAAAAACTCCTGTCCTTAAGAAGTAATCTTCACCTGCTACTTCCAAGATGCTGCATAAGGGTCCAAGAACTGCAAAGTGAAGTAACATTAGGGAGGGCATATTTTGACAATAAGGTTAGACCATTCATAGGGACACAAAAAGAGAAGAAATGATGCTTTGCATTGTTCCAAACTTCTTGCAAGGAAAAATAAAAGAGCATATGCAAACCAGATAACATATTTCAGCCTCTGCCAGGTACACAAAGGCGAGAAAAGCATTGAGAAATGGTAAAGCAGGGTCAACTGCCTGTTCCTATATAAAACTCTGTATGTTTCCTATATAAAAACAGCTACTCCAGATGAATAAATCCAGAACCTAAGTGTTGTTTTGCATACAGAGTCTACAGTATAGCAAAATGTACAAAAAGTATCTATAATTTTGTATTTAGAACAACAGCCTATGCTCTCAACATGTCAGTTTCTTCCTTCAAGTGCAAACTTTAGGAAATGAATGTCTTGAAATACATAAAACAAAAAACAAGTACACACACACACACCAGCCAGGATCTGTTTTCACTCTCCTGGGATTAAAGAAAAAAGGCAGTTCCACACCAAAAGGGAAGACTACTTCAGATTAAACAAACTTTATCCCCTGAAATTGAAGGGGAGTAACATAGCCTGTTACAGCAAACTCACACAGAGAGAAGAGTCTTGGGGCACCTTAAAATACTCACAGCTTTATTGAGACAGAGAACACTTCAATCAGATGTCCGTGGAGTGTGATCAACCAAGTTGCACAAAACCGCATCATGCTTCATGCCTCCAAAAAAACCAGCAGGAAGACGTGAGGCGCCTTAAAGAGGAAGAGATTTCCACGCTTATGTCATAGCCCATAACTTTTTAAGGTGCCACAAGATGTGCGTGTCGGGAAGGGGTGTGTGTGTGAGAGAGAGAGAGAGAGTGTGTGTGTGTGTGTGTGTGTGTGTGTGAGAGAGAGAGAGAGAGAGAGAGAGATCCCTTCCCTGCAAAAGACCAACACCGGCTATCCCTCCGGAAGTCGCTTCCATTCACTGCCTCTGACGAAGCGGGCTGCAAGCAGCCCGCGAAACCTTGTGCCACAATAACTCTTGAGCGTCTTCACGGCGCTGCAAGGCGGGCGCGCGTGTTTATTGGTGCACACGTCGATCAGCCGCTTTTTAAAGCGCAAAGCTCTTCGCAAGGCAGCTTGCAGTTAAAAAAAACCCCATTAAAATCGCAGCAGTTCCTTCACCCACCCCGAACCGTACACTTTGCCCTCGAGCCCTGTGACCCCCGAGTCCACACAAGCGCATCCAGACATGCTCGAGCCTTTCGGTCCAACGCAACCACACGCGCGCGCGCACCCGGGGCCCCCTCGCAGCGTCCTTCTTCCCTTCCTCCCCCCCACTTTAACACGCCCACCCTCCTTCCCTTCTCACCCCTCAGCAGCGGCGCTGCTTGCGCCCATAGAGCCCTCGCTCCCACTCGGCAGCCGCTCCCCAGTACATTCCAGAGAGAACAGGCGAGG
Organism: Elgaria multicarinata webbii; assembly: GCF_023053635.1. NCBI lineage: Eukaryota > Metazoa > Chordata > Lepidosauria > Squamata > Anguidae > Elgaria > Elgaria multicarinata. Next base: position 22,175,292 of record NC_086182.1, read on the forward strand.
CGGACGGGACCCTCCATCCAACACCGGCCGGCCGGCAAGGCGAGGCAGCCCGGTCTCCGTCCTGAGCCGCCCCGCCGCTCACGAAACCCTCTCAGGGACTGACTGACTTGACTGACTGAGGCGACGAGAAAGAGGGAGAACGCGCGAGCGACCGCGCGCCCGGCTCAGCCAGAAGCTCCTGAGGGAGCCAAGCCCCGCCCCTCGCCCGCGTGCGCGCGCCCCCCGAAGCCCCGCCCTCTTCTCAGCTCGAGCCCCTTCAGCCACGCCCACCGTCTTCTCGCAGCCAAACGGCGCTTTCCTTTCCTCCGCCCCCACCTCCTCGGATCGGAATGTACCAACAGCACAGAAACGGAAAGGGGGAGGGCTCGATTGAGACCCGCCAGCCGAATCGAACTTCGGCCCGTTGGGAGAGGCCCAGCGGCGGGCGCGGCTTTATCAGCCGGCTTCTCTAAGGAGTTGGCGGTGGGCTTGCGGAAAGGGGACCCGGGGAAGGAAGACGTCTCCCCCCGCAGTTCGGAAGTGGACGTTGCCGCCGCCTAGAACAGGAGGGAGGCGGGGTTGCCCTGCTGGGCAGGTTGAAGGATTTGTTTAACCTCGAGGAGGTCTAGGAACGTGAGAAGTGCATCTATGGCTTTTCCCCTGTGTGTTACTTTTACGCGTGTTGCCATTTACGTACTTCTCAAAGCAAACACACAAGGTGCAAGAGGCCTAACAGAGCTGCACTAGACCAATAAGTTATTTGTATACAGTACTTAGAAATAAGAGCACTTGATTGTACACATCAATTTTATAAAGGCAGTGCATAACGTTTATAACAGCCATACCAATGCCTGAACATATTTTGTTTGGCATAGTCATTTTCTTCCTTACAATTTATAATTTACTTATTTACAATTGCTGGATTTAATACTGCTGTGGTTTATTTTGATTTTTTGTTAAATGTGAGTCGTGCTTTTTCTGTTATATTTTCCTCAAAACTGCTTTTAATTTTTTTAAAAAAAAAAAACTGGGTATACATCTACTAAATAAGGGTGGGTTTTTTTAAGGGGGGAAAGACTACATATAATAGTTTTATGCTTCTTTAATTTGGTAAAAATCTTGATTTTCTAGAATAAGCCATCCTGGTTGGGAGTTGTGGGACTTTTTTCTGTATAAACATGCATAGGATTGAGCCCTAAGGGCAAGCTATTCTAATGTAAGAACATAAGTGCCAGCACTCTGTTCACACAGTGGCGCACCAGCTGTCGACCAGGGACCAACAAAGCAGGACATAGTACAACAGCACCCTCCCTCCCATGTTCCCCAGCAACTTACTGCCTCAGATGTAAGATCTTTTGCTTTTGGCTCCGCCCCTGCTCATCAAGCTCCGCCCAGGCATAAATGCATCCCCGTCTGAAGCAGATCATGACATAGCTCCAGTGAGGGAGGAAGCAGCAGCCAGGCACCTCTCCACCGTGCCTGGGTCCAGCTCCAGCTGAGAGCCCCCTCCCTCCTGCTACCAACTGTCTCTGCAGAGGCCACCAGTGAGGGAGGAAGCAGCAGCCAGGCACCTCTCCACCGTGCCTGGGTCCAGCTCCAGCTGAGAGCCCCCTCCCTCCTGCTACCAACTGTCTCTGCAGAGGCCACCAGTGAGGGAGGAAGCAGCAGCCAGGCACCTCTCCACCGTGCCTGGGTCCAGCTCCAGCTGAGAGCCCCCTCCCTCCTGCTACCAACTGTCTCTGCAGAGGCCACCAGTGAGGGAGGAAGCAGCAGCCAGGCACCTCTCCACCGTGCCTGGGTCCAGCTCCAGCTGAGAGCCCCCTCCCTCCTGCTGTCAACTGTCTCTGCAGAGGCCACCAGTGAGGGAGGAAGCAGCAGCCAGGCACCTCTCCACCGGGCCTGGCTCCAGCTCCAGCTGAGAGCCCCCTCCCTCCTGCTGTCAACTGTAACTGCTGAACTTTCCAACTAAGATTGTAGTGCCTGAATTTGCTTTCCTTTTCCCCCTCCTCCTCCTCCTCCCTCCCAATCCCCTTTCCTTTTGTGTCATGTCTTTTAGATTGTAAGCCTGTGGGCAGGGACTGTCAAGAAATACTTTTGTAAGCCGCCGTGAGAGCCTTTTTTGGCTGAATGGCGGCATAAAAATCCTTAAATAAATAAATAGCTAGTGCACATATTAGCACATAGCCTTCCTCAACCTGGTGCCCTCCAGAGGTGTTGGAATGCAACTCCCAGCATCTCTCAGCCAGAATAGTCCAAAACATCTCATGGCATCTATTTAGGGAAAGCCTCAGACTGATGCTATTCACCGTCAGGGGGCATATGCACAGTTAATATAGTCTGGGACCTGGGTATCCCCTATGCGCATTCTGTCTGCACTGGCTACTAGGGAAAGGGGAGCACAGTTTAAACCCATTCAAATCAATATCAATAGATATTTATTTGCAGCAGGCACAGGCCATTGAAATTAATACAACATATATAAAACGCAGCAAAACAAATAACATTATCAAACTGAAAATTATAAAAGAGATTTACACCGATCACAAAATACATCAAATGTGAAACACTACTGAGCACATAAAGTCACCAAACATAATAACAATAAAGTAGTAATTAAAAACAAAACTGACAATGCATGAGCAATCTTTGATGCAGCAGCAACTTTTCTGAAACTAATCAGGTGTGTGTGCCATGGTCAATAACTGGAAGGTAGAGCGTGTGGGAGTTCTACCTTTCCTGCCTTGAGTTCCATCATAGGAGAAAGAGAGGATATAATTGTAGTCAATGAATAATAAAATCAATTAAGGGCATGTCCCTGCTCAAGCTGCCTGGTGGCCTATAGGTGCAAGCTAGGTGAGGTAGTAAATTAATTTTATGTCATCTGCAAGGCAGAGTTAAAATGTGTTTTCCATTGGCAGTGTGGAATGCTGTATCAGAGGTTCAATTTTATGCCTGATGTCCCCAGAGACCACAGTGACGATATGCATGACAAGTTCTGAAATTAAAAATGGCCCTGTGTCATAAATAAATAAAACCGCTCATTTGCTAACTAGAATTCCTGTCCCTAGGGGATCTGGAAATGTAGAAAGGAATGCCATAAATTTGGTTCTGAGCTATGCACTGGCACAAAACAAGAGTAAAACTGATTCCGTTGTGTCTTATTTGCGGTGAAATATCATGAAATCAGAATAAGTTGTACTCTTCTTTCAGCTAATCTGAAAGTGAGGCTGATCTTAGTAAAAGGGGATCTGTTAGATGTCTTTTCTGTCATCAAGTATCCAAAGAACAGACCAACCTTATACAGAGTTAGTGCACCTAGCAAAAAATACCTTTCTCTATATAAGAAACTCACATGTTGGAAGGCTAGTTTTTTGCGGCACAGAATTTTTTGATATGGAGGAGCGTCCAAACATGTCATCCCTAGAGGCACTGTGAAGCAGGGAAGTGTAACGGGGACTATCTTAGGTGTCATGTGATATTTCTGAACGTGTTGTTCAGCCACCAATGCCACCACAATAGCAGCTGAACCAGGACTGGTCATCCTTGACAACTCATTGCACCCCCATTATCAAAAAAAGAAAAAGCTGGAGACCTCTTGTGTCAGCCAAGGGACAAGATATGTACCATAACCATAAGAAACATGGGAAATCTATTTTTATAATTTGAGCTACAGAAGATGGTCTTATGCTCAATTACCCATTGTTTTATTTGTGTGTGTGTGTGTTTTGCCCCTCCTTCCCATATGTACAGACACAAACAATTATTGTTGTTGCTGTTGTTATTGTTGTTATTATTGTTGTTATTATTTTATTGGGTTATTATTGTGTATTTTTAGATTGTAAGTCTGAAGACAGGGAGAGTCTTATTTAATTGATTCTATGGGAACCTCTTTCTCTAAGGACGGCATAAAAAAACTTCAAATATATACATACTCCAAATGACAGTCCAAATGACAGCCCAGATAGACCCGACGGCCAGGGGTGCCTAATATCAGCTTCAGCTGATACGCCAGCTGCGCCCCTTCCTAGAGTTAGAAGACCTAAAGACGGTCGTAACTTCAAGGCTCAACTTCTGCAATGTGCTCTACATAGGGCTAGCTTTGTGCCTAGTCCGGAACCTTCAACTAGTTCAAAGTATGGCAGCCAGGTTGGTCACTGGTACATCTAGGGGTGACCATATTACACCAGTCTCAAAATCTATTATTATTATTATTATTATTATTATTATTATTATTATTATTATTATTATTATTTGTATCCCGCCTTTTGCCCAATGCTGGGCCTCAAGGCGGCCTTACAAAGTTTAAAATATACATGGGGGGGGGGAGGGAAACAAAACCATAAACAATTAAAAAATACACAACAAAATTATAGATGGAGGGCTGGATTATTCTCCAAAGGCCTGCTTGAACAAAAAAGTTTTAGCCTGCTTCCGAAAGCCCATCAAGGAGGGAGCCAGCCTAGCTTCCCCAGGAAGAGAGTTCCAGAGCACCGGAGCAGCCAACGAGAAGGCCCTCTGCCATGTTCCCACCAAGCGTGCCTGTGAAGAAGGTGGGACTAAAAGAAGGGCCTCTCCAGAAGATCTCAAAGCACGGGCAGGCTCATAAGGGAGAATACGTTCTTTCAAATAACCAGGACCCGAACCATATAGAGCAAAATATGGTTTTTTTTTTAAATACAAAATCTCTTCACTGGCTGCCAATTAGTTTCCGGGTGAAGTATAAAGTGTTGGTTATTACCTTTAAAGCCCTACATGGTTTGGGTCCAGGCTACCTGCGGGATCACCTTCTCCCGTACAATCCGCCCCGCACACTCAGGTCCTCTGGGAAGAATCTACTTCAGTCAGCAAAGACTAGACTGACAACCATTACCTAGAGGACCTTCTCTTCTGCTGCTCCCAGACTGTGGAATAGCCTGCCGGAGGAGACTCATCAGCTTGACAATCTTTTAGCATTCAAGAAGGCTGTCAAGACTGATCTCTTCCGACAGGCCTATCCAGTGTAATTTTTAGGATACTTTTAATATGTTTTTAGGATTTTTTTTAACAGTATATCCTACGTTTTTTATCAGTATTTTATGCTTGCTGTTATTCCCCGCCTCGATCCAATCGGAGAGGCAGGCAAGAAATATATTATTATTATTATTATTATTATTATTATTATTATTATTATTATTATTATTCTGTTGTGAGCGGTCCCTGTTGCAATACAAAGTATTTTGGGGTGGTCTTGAATGGACAGTGGAGACCCATTAACTTTACCAAAGCCCTATTCCAGGTGCAGATGAGGACTGCTAGAACTGGTTTGTTGATACAGATCAACATTATTGCCTGAATTTGGGGGCTTTCTATGGCGGCGGGGTGTGTGTGTGGGGAATGCCTATGGGACTGCCATGGAGGGTGCCTGCACTTCAAAATTCACCACTACACCTCTGCATGCTCCTGAACATTCCCCTTATGCCTCCCAGTCCTGTGTACACGCAAAGCGCGCCTACGCATGCTTACTCAGAAGCAATTCCATTGTGTTTCAGTGGGGCTTACTCCCTAGCGAGTTTGTGAAGGATTGCAGCCTGATCCAACTCTCTGTCTCCTCCCAGTTCCTCCACACCTCCGGTCGCAATGCTCCATCCACAATTCAGAATCGGAATGATTCAGCTAGTGGTCGTGTGGTTCATGCAGCTGTGTTTAGAATCCCCTTGACTGTTGCAGGGCTTTAAACTAACAACAAAACACAAAATGATGGAAGTTTGTATTTTACCCGTCTAAAAGAAGACAGTTTGTGGGCTGCTGCATATTTGGCTGACTCCTAGGCGTTCTAAAAATAAGCATTTTGCAAGGATTAACATCACTAGACAAAACAAGAGTCTTCATTGCAAGCCTTACATATTGACATTAATAGTAAATTGAAAACAAAAGGTTTAAAGTAAGCAAAACATGTTCGAAAACCCACCTCCAGCTTCCCCTAAGTTTTAAAATAAATATAATGGAGGATTGGGAAAGGGGGGACCTTGAGAAATCTCTGGCTCTTCTCCAGCGATGTACTTATAAATCATAATAACACCCTTAGTGAAAACATTTCTTTCGGGAATTCAAAGCCTTAAGTTATGTCACCTCCACAAGAACAGATGATACAATATTTAGCTAAATTCTTACAGGCTAAAAGGTAAATCAAACCCGTTGCAATCTCAATTCAAAACTGTTGCTTCTCACAATTTTTGCAGTGAGTCAGCTAACAAGCGTAGGGTTCCATCTGTCCCCAGTTATTTGGTGCAGGTGGAGCTTCGAGTAACTTTTCCTCCTCCTTTCTCTAGCTATCAGCCAAGAGAAACCTGAGCACCAGGCCTCAAACGACTTGGAGAAGGGAAGCCATGTTTGTTGCAGTGAAAGCAACAGAGTCATAGGAATATTGGAAGCTGTCTTATATTGAGTCAGGCCCTTGGTCCATCAAGCCCAGTATTGTTGACACTGGCTGTCAGTGGCTTCCCAGAGTTTGAGGCAGGATTCCTTTCCTCATCCTACCTGGAGAAGCCGGGAATCAAAGTTTGGACCTTCTGCTTGTAAAGCAGGCGCTCTATCACATTAAGCTATGGCCCCTCCCTTGACGCTTCTGGCTCACTCGGCAGGATGCGTCTTCCCTGTGTCTGGCACCAGCCGTCAGCGGCCTATGATGGCTCGATCCCGGACGAGCCCCCAAATTGTTAGAAACACAATTTTGAAATGAAAATGCTAAGACAAAGTGGTGAAAGTTTAAACACTCTGTTTTATTGAGCAAACTTGCAAGTCTGGGTGTCTAGGCAGGTAGGCACACACCCCCAAGCACATGTGAAGCCATTTTATACCTTAAGCCCAGCCGAAGCGGTCCCTCCCCGGTCTCTTCATTGGTCAGAGACTCAAGGGGTTACAGCCTATCCCGGTACGCCTGTTGGTCCCGCCTCCGTTTACCTCCCTGTTTCCCTCATTTGATATTCCACCCACTCTTATTTACTTACTTCCATATTAAGAATTAATTCTCCAAGAGCCCACCTCTTGATTACTCTTTAATCATCTCCTCCCCTATCATGTAACCACAAGGTCATGAGTTCAGAAACAACAGATGTGTTATCAACTGCTGTTTTCGGTTGGTTCAATTTCTCATTTCTCCTGACCACCAGTCCAACCACAAGTTCCGTGTTGTTCTCTTTTGACTTCAACTGAACAGTCTAACGACCCTTGCATCTGTTGGGGTGTTTTCCTGCCCATTGGTTATGCTTCAGTTATAACATTGCTTTTAGCTGACCATTTTCAGAAGCCCTTATAATATTTTAATAATGCATTAGCCATTATATTTTCTCCTTATGTTAAACATTGTAATATGAAAAAGTAACATATCGATCCATTTCTAACAGCTCCTTAAAGACTAACATGGCAAAAGGTTTTATCGAAATCCTCTCCCTTAAATGCCTGAAGAACAGTGGTCTTCAACCGGTGGGTCGCAACCCAAACGTGGGTCACAAGATCAGTCCAGATGAGTCTCGGCAATGCTGTTGTGGCCATGTTGGGTGGTTGTGAAATGGTGAAAGTGGGTCCCATGTTGCAGGTTGAGAGTCCGAGGTGGATCTCGGGTCTGGACCAGTTGAAGACCACTACCTTAGTGGACCCATTGCCAACCCCAACCCCCAAAATCTACTGGTCTGCTGTTCCTCTTTGCTATGGCTGCTTATTCACCTGCCCTCTCTGAAATACTCAGTAGTAAGAAGACATTTATTTATTTATTTATTTAATTACATTTATATACCGCCCCACAGCCGAAGCTCTCTGGGCGGTTTACATTTGAAAGGTTGTTCAGTCCAATCCAGTAGAAAGATATAGACCATCATCAGACAAGCATTTTATAGCACGCTTGGAACAGAACACACATGGATTTTTGCGGGTCCTTTTTACAACACCGATCTAGACCAGTTGGTGACCACTGCTGAAGAGCATCTGTTTGATGAAGTAAATCTAGTCCAGGGGTGGGCAGAAAGTAGATCACCATATGTTTTGGATCAACTCCCAGCGGGTCGACTGAACAGGGTCTATGTTTCTAAACATCTAGGTGCTTTTGTGTGGGTGGGTGTAATTTAAGTGTTTATTGCAGCATTACCTCAGCTTTCTAAAAAACTTGTGGCATGACTAAAAGGAAACCTTTTTTAAAAAAATGGGTGGAAACTGCCCTTGAGAACAGTGAAATGTTTCCTTACTCATCAGGCGACTAAAGTTCCATGAGTTAATGTTTTGCTGAGGTTGTTGCAAAGGAGCCGAAAAGCAAATATTCCACCAACAACAAATCCTAAAGCAGCTAAATCCCAAGAAATAAAAACGCTGATGGCTAGCAAACTTCTCCTGCATCCCCTGCGTTTGAATGTGGCTTCTTGCCCCCCCCCCCGCATAGATTTTCTTTTCAGCTCCTTTGCCCTGTAGAGAGAACAGTGATGCCTAGGGACCGATTATAATCCAACCCCCCTGCCAGGATGTACTCTATACCCCAGCGTGGTGCTTACTTTCTCTCTCTCTCCTTCTGTTCCCTAAGGAAAGGGTAGCCATGCTGACAGCGCCGAGCTAAAACCCAGGCGGAGATCCTAAAGGCAGGCCACAATGCAATTTTCTATGGTCTCAGATTAAATGTCCTTTCTCCCCGCTACCTGTCTGCTGGAGAGAGGATGTATAATCGGCCACGGCCATTCATTCACCTCCATTCACATTCTTCTACCTGCATTCTTGGACGTTTTATTTCCCATCCCGCATGCATTTCAGCTGGATTTGTCATCAGCTTAACTCAGAGCTAATTAGCACCCTAGCATGGCTGCTTCCCCCCCACCCCAAACCAAAGTTCCTTAACAAAAGGTTTACCTTGTGATTAAAGTTAGGTGCCTGTGGACAACACCTTCCAATGCATCCTTCTGCATTCTCAGAGAATTAAGCCAAAGGAAGAGAGAAGGGGGGGGGAGGGCAACACCCACATTTTCTCTAATCCCAAGGGAAAAAACAAAACACGAAAGGGGACTTAACTCTCTTCCAGAAAGTTAAATCACTTAACTCTGCCTGACCTGTCCGCCAGAAGGCAGGAAGCAGAACCCACAAGCCTATGATCCTTTGGCACAAAAGATCTGCGGATGCTTTAGCTGGGGGATGGTGTGTGTGTATGTGTGTGTGTGTGTTTATTTAGGTGGAATGACTCGCCGTCATTCACATCCCAGTTCGACTCCTTCAAGAATTCCAAGTGGCTGAAGATAACAAGGGCGCAAAATCAAAAACCACTTGAATGCCTCCGGGGCGCTGAAGTTAATGGGATTTGCAAGATTGTGAATGGTGTTCAAGACTGGAGCCAAAATGGTTGGAAGGAGCTTTACCTTTCTTTAATAAGAAGATATTATATTTGAATATGTCCAGCAAGGTATCTCAAACACACACATGCTGTATTGTACTTTCTCTGATGGCCTTAAGCGGCTAGTACTATCAAATGTACTAGCTACTTAATGCTATCAAAGAGCCAGTATGGTGTACTGGTTAGAGTGTTGGACTGGGACTGGAAAGGTCTGAGTTCTAGTCCTCACGTGGCCATGAAGCTCACCAGATGACTTTAGGTCAGTAATTGGCACTCAGTGTAGCCTACCTACAGGGTTGTTGTGATGATAAAATGGAGAGGAGGGGGGCTAGGTAAGCCCACTTGGGTGCCTTGCAAAAGGATCAAAGGCAGGATATAAATGTAATAATGGATGAATTAATAAAGTTTCTATCTGTTTGTCTTTGGGCTTTGCTACCTGTAGATTAGATGAATGAATTAGAAAAGCTGGTCGGCCATGGTGTGAACAGAATGCTGGACTAGATGGATCCTTGTTCTGATCCAGCAGGGCTCTTCGTATGTTCTTAGGAGCTTGTAATTATGATCTTAATAACTGTAAGACAGAGTTGCAGGACCTCAGGCCTGAGGGCTGAATCTGGCCCCCTGGAATTCCCTTTATGGCCCTGCGTCTCCCCTTGGCCCTGCCTCCTTTCCCCAACCACTTTGCTGGTGTCCCAGCAAAGCTTTTGTGCATTTTCCCCTAAAAGGGAGGGCACCCCCCTGCCCCAGGCTTAGTTACCTGCAGTCAGAACTTTAAGCTAAGATATGCCAGTCCTTTGGGGCGGTGGGGCGGTGCATTTTGACCCCAGCCCCCTTTTCCTTTGGCTTCTCCCATCCCTGGAATGCAGCCCTCAAAAACTGCTCCAAAATGCTGTTCAGCCCTTGGTTCCGTGGGAATTGGCTGCCCTTCGGAGAAGTGCTCTGCGCTCCAGCTCGCATGGTGGATGCTTCTGGCAGGGTCGCTTAATTTATCAAGGCACACGCAGTCCCCTTTGCAGTGCCCAGCTTGGGAATTGCTACTGCACAGCAGGTTTAGCATCCCCCAATGGAGAGAAACTCCCAATGAGAAGGTACAGAAATCCCTCAAAACCACGTCTGAGAGACGGGTTGACCTCATGGAGTCCTGGGACCTTGAAAGGAGCTCAGAATGGGCTGGTTTCATCTGGTGCACCTGCGTGCGAAGACAGGGAGGCTGACGACACTAGCAGCTGGGAGGGAGACATTCTGTTTTCGATGACAGCTCATGGAAATTTGCTTTTACTCCACCAGCAGAGCAGCTGCTGTTGGCCATGAATTCAAGCATCGGTTGAATAGAGTCCTTGTACCTTAGCCAGATCCTTCATGAAGTGATTCTTGTTGTAATTTTTAAATAATTATTCAATTATTTCTAGTCCCAAGGGAAACTACTGAAGCAGAGGTGGACACCAACGTTGGCAAAAGCAGTATGTATGTAGACAGTTTAAGGAGCGTGCTTCAATGCTTCACCAAAAAGGTGGACTTCAGATTCCATGTACCTCCATGGAAAGATGCACTCTTTCCCCCACAATGGGTGCGGTACACTGCATGCTTTCGATGAACATTTTGAAATCAGACTGGGAGAATACTAGAGAACCTTTCTTGCAAGATATGATCTAAGAGGACTCCCCCCTCTGCTCTCCCTGCTATATCCCAAACTCCATTACTCAGACACCCATGACTCAGCCACACCACTTAAGAAGATGTATTAGTATTCCCAAACTGAAATATCCAGGAGAATAAATTAAAAACTAACACGCCATACATCTCTAATGAAACAAGATGTTTGATTAATGATCTGCTGTTTCACGGAATCCCCTTGGAATTAGCTGCTCTCAAACTTTGGCCGGGCCGCCAGCTGCCTCCTGCTCTTTGTGCATTTGAAAAGTCTAATGACTAACGAATAAACACATTCTGTCTCCAGCATCTGTCAGTCATAGTGCACTGGTGGGGCAGGGCTGAGAGGAAAAGCTGCTTGAATGCAGCTCTAACTATGCACAACGTTGCATGAAACAACACTTGGACCCTGGAGGTGATGTGCAACCCTTCTGCATTGAAAGATGCATCTATCCAGTGGAGTTTTCCTGGATAAGCATCACGATGCAGAATGGATGGATATTAAGGTGCTAGAAATATAGGAAACTTCCTTATATTGTGTCAGACTATTCGTCTGTCTGGCTCAGGACAATCAACCCAGATTGCAGTGGCTCTTTAGGGAGCAGGCAGGAGTGTTTTCCAGGTCTACCTGGAGATGCCAGGGATGTAGAGCTTCATCCCATGTACCTGTTTCCCTCGAATTATCCCTACAGTGCTATGCTGTCACCGTTGTTGTTGCTACCGGGTGGCTAGATCCTTTGCATACCAGGAAATGGCTTTAAGGGGGGAAATGTAAAAAAATCCTAAAAAACCAATGGATGACCCAATCCGATTCAAATTTGGTATGCTTAAAGCTCTCCTTAATATCTATTACTGTGCCAATTTTGATGTCTTTATCTTTAAAGCTTACGCAGATATAAGCATTTGTTTAATTTTTCTTCAAATCCTGCTCCTGCGCCCCAGTGGCCGCTCAGAAAACAACAAACGATATGCTCGAAAACTAGTAGCAAAATATTGCACTTCTTTTGGTTAAGAAGTGCAATTAAAGCAGGATGCATGGGAGTACTTCACAATAAAAGCAGATTATAAGCTGGAAAACTTCGGAGTCCTTTGCACGCAATTCGCAGTGATTGCACAGTATAATGCTGGTGTGATAAAGCTCTGAATCTGGGACCTTTTGCATGGAAAACTATGGTCCTTTCCCAAAGTTATGGCCTTTCCTCAGCTGCAATGCAGGGTTTATTCTAATCATATATATATATATATATATATATATATATATATATATATATGAACTGCACAAGAAGCCGGTCGACCTTCCCATCCCCAATACAACAGCATTTCCCCAAAATTCTTATATTGGAAAAAAATATGAAAGAGGGAAGAGTAAATGAGATTGACTAAGATTCAGGAATTATAGCACAGTTATGTAGTCTTCTCCATTGTGTTTGTACTGCTATGTGCCACTGTTGTATACCCTACATATACTGCTGATATGTACATGAGTTAATAAGTGACTAGTCAAGCAGTTGGTGCCAATATATGATTAGTACAGGTTATAAGATTAAAAGGAAACAACCATCTTAATGTTCTATTCTGTTATCTTATTTTCTTATCTATTTCTTTTAAGAAACAACCTTGTTCCTTGTTAAAGTCCATATTCCCAACTGTACAAAAACTTTCACCAGACCAGTCTTTTTACCCCAACTGTACAAAATGTGTATATTCTAATGGGCACATTAGAATAAACCCTGCTGCAATCTACATGAAAAGTTGCCTTCATCATAGAATCATAGAATCACAGAATAGCAGAGTTGGAAGGGGCCTACAAGGCCATCGAGTCCAACCCCCTGCTCAGTGCAGGAATCCACCCTAAAGCATCCCTGACAAATGGTTGTCCAGCTTCCTCTTGAATGCCTCTAGTATGGGAGAGCCCGCAACCTCCATAGAAGGTGGATCTGCATTGCTGGATTGGGATGACAGGCCTACATCTGAAAGAAATGGTATTTCCAAGGATGCCACAGAGTATGTCACCACTTTGGTAATCCAGCTCACTCTTCAATTCCTACCGAGACAATGAAATCTCATTGGACCCTTTCATGGAACCCAGATCCAGTGTATTTCTACCACTCCGAAGAGATCTTTATGTGTTATAGTGAATGCACATAGATGTGGACGTGGTTTCATGCTTGCTGGCCTATTGTGGGTTCGGATGAACTGGTGAAAGAGCTAGACTCTGCACAAAATGACTTTGACACACACTGGGTCTCTTCACAAGTGATGCTAGATGCACAAAAAGGCCCTTTTGGTGCATCCAGTATAACATGCGAAGAGACCCAGTGAGTGTCAAAGTCGTTAGGAAAAATACTGATTGGATTTGAATTACAGAGATGCACCAAGACTGAAATAATCGTTGTCTTGGTTAGCGACCAAAAATCTGCTTTCCTCCTTTTGATCTCGGTAAATCCAAAGCATTTTGATGCTGAAGAACATAGTTCCCCTTTTCAAACTCAACCAAGTGAAAGTTTCCTAAGTGCTAACACAAAACCTCATGCCGGTTTTTAAAAAAACACAACAAAACGCATACACACCAACCACCTCTGGAACATGATGACGGATGGTGTGTGTGTGTTTTAATTAAATTTTCAGTGTAACTGCCCAATTTAGAAAACATTTTTTTAAAAAAAAATTAAACAAGGTTAAAAAAAAAGTATGTACAGTATGAGTCACCAGGTTTGCTTGGTATCTTTCACACTTTGAAGCATGGCAGTCCTCCGAATGATGAAAATGTTTTGCTAACAAGATCTAGCAATGTTTTTCTTCAGTCTGCTCTGCCTTCCAAAGACAGTGCAAAGCTTACAGGACATTCCCCCCCGCCCCCTGGAGATCATATCTCGAGCATGTTGTAACACAAAGCATTTATTCTGCAGCAACTGAATACAATATTGTTAGCTGTCCAAGACTTCCAGTACGGCTGCAATCTGCTTTTTCTCTTTCCACATCCAATATTAAAGTCAGCAACACACATACACACACACTTTCTTTTCAAGCGTCATAACGTTTCAGCTTTCACTCTTATGCTTTGCAATTTTGGCCTACTATTACAATTTAAAACAAGGATGGAAATGTGAAGGGGGATGGGGAAATATATTTAAAAGTTGTTTTTTTTAAGTAATAGTGCAATCCTATATATTCTGTTCAGAAGTAAGCCCTATTGAATTCAATGGAACATATTTTCAGGTATGTGTGTGTAGGGTTGCAGCCTTATTAAAATGAAGGAAGGGGAAAAAACACTATACAAATCCAATGGAAAAGAAGAGATAGTCTCTAGTATTGGAAAATAGAAAAAGGTTTTTATTTTTTTGCTAATTATATCTTCAATCTTTAAAAATTGTATTGTTGTAAAAGGACTTGTATAAAAAGCTCGACGTTTTGGTTTTCAGTTGATAACAGTTGAGCGAGTGTGTTAAACATAAGAACGTCTACAGCAGAGAAAGAACGAAAAAACTGCTGCATTTAGCTGTTTTTTTTTGTTTTGTTTATTCGTTCAGTCGTTTCCGACTCTTCGTGACTTCATGGATCAGCCCACGCCAGAGCTTTCTGTTGGCTGTTGCCACCCCTAGCTCCCCCAAGGTCAAGTCTGTCTCCTCCAGAATATCATCCATCCATCTTGCCCTTGGTCGGCCCCTCTTCCTTTTGCCTTCCACTTTCCCTAGCATCAGCCTCTTCTCCAGGGTATCCTGTCTTCTCATTATGTGGCCAAAGTACTTCAGTTTTGCCTTTAATACCATTCCCTCAAGTGAGCAGTCTGGCTTTATTTCCTGGAGTATGGACTGGTTTGGTCTTCTTGCAGTCCAAGGCACTCTCAGAATTTTCCTCCAACACCACAGTTCAAAAGCATCTCTCTTCCTTCGCTCAGCCTTCCTTATGGTCCAGCTCTCGCAGCCATAGGTTACTACGGGGAATACCATTGCTTTAACTATGCGGACCTTTGTTGTCAGTGTGGTGTCTCTGCTCTTAACTATTTTATCAAGATTTGTCATTGCTCTCCTCCCAAGAAGTAAACGTCTTCTGATTTCCTGGCTGCAGTTTTAGCTGTTTTAGCTCACTGAATTTGTACTTGTGGTTCACGGATGGTGTTTTGTTTCAGAAGCTTCTGAAGAAGGATCGGGAGATCCGAAATGCCGAGCTTTTTATACAAGAAGTCCTTTTACAACAATACAATTTTTAAAGATTGAAGATATAATTAGCAAAAAATAAAACCCTTTTTCTATTTTCCAACACTAGAGACTATCTCTTCTTTTCCATTGGGTTGCAGCCTCAGCCATCACTTATTGATCCATTCAGCTTCACTGGATGACCCCGAATTCTAGTATTATGAAAGATGGGGGGAAAGTCTTTGTCTCCTCTTTCTACACACCATGCATAATTTTTATGTCCCCCTTAATAGAACAGCTGAAAATGTCATAAACTTTTCTTGTTGGGGAGTTGCTAATGTCCCCTGATCATTTTGGTCATCCTGTTCTGCACCTTTCCCGGCTGCTTAACGGGGAGCAGTGAATTGTGAGGCGTGCGCTTGCCGGCAGCAAAGGGAGAAAGGCTGGTGGAGAGCGGTGTGGTGGTACAGCAACTGCAGCAGCACAGATCCAGCAGCAGCATCTCTTTCCCAGGAGGGGACAGCTGAGCCAATCAGTGCAATGATGGGTGTGGCCAAAGAGGCAGACCCGGCAGAGTTGGAACTCTCCTTTGTTCTGCCTCCAGTTCAGTCTCGGGCAGCCCTCCCATGCAGCTCCAGGATTGCAGCTGCTGGCTTCCCCACCCACTCCTGGTAGTAAGATGTCTTGCAGTGGCAGAAGTAGTCGCCAGTTAAAGGGGCTGGGAAGGAATTTTACCTGCACAGCAATTGGCAAAGACTGTGCAAGGTTTTTGCCTTTCCCATTGCAAGAATAAGATTAACTCTATTGTAAATAAATTGATCTGGACTATCAGTATATTCTCTGTGGATGCTTCATTTTATAACATTTGTCACAACTCACGTAGGCATGATAGGCATTGGGCTGGATCCATTGGCGAGGGGGAGCGGGATTGGTCTCCCTGCTCCCCCACGGTGAGGATTCCCATGAGGGATCTCGGTGACATGGCGCCAAGACTAGACAAACATGGGGGCTGTGAGCTGGCCACATCCAGGGAGGTGGCAAGGGTTTCACACTAGCAGTCCACACCATGGTGTGTCCCTGGCCATGCCATCTACCACCAGTACCCCTGGCATGCAGGCCAGGAAGGGGAATTGGTCAGCAGGTGGGCTGGCAGATTATAGGATCCATGCTCTATGCTGCTGCCAAGCCTATTCAACTGAGTCAATAAAGTTGTGGACAATTTATTACCCAGTTATGCCTGTGTGTCTAATTTGTTTTCGTCCCTTTGCCAACTGGACCCAATAAGCACTGCTATCACAATCCCTTTCTTGATGACGTATCTAAGGTGCCATAAGAAAGGTCAATGTTGTGACAATAACTAGCCTTCTCTACATCCAAGCTACGGTCCCTGTTCAATGCCCTTCCCTTGAAACTGGCAGCCCAACAATTTGTGGTGGGTTGCAGAATTTGCTGGCAGCCACTGTGAATATTCAAGCAGTGGCAGGAGGTCATTGCAGGTTATTGTGATATCTCAACCCAGCGAGGGTGGTTTGTTGCTATAGTTAACAAAGCACCCACAATCCATAGCCTGGTTTTTGTGTTTGGGGGGGGGTTTGAGGTAGAGTGACAGTGTAATAAAAGCTTCATCTGGAAGCACCGTTGAATCTGTCAAGAATCTCTGTGTGGCTTGACAGTACCAAAGAGACAGGGTTATAGAGCTTTCTGATTCTACTACCTTAGATGTGGAAGTGGCTTGAAGATGCATGATTTGAAAACAATACTGGGGCGTAGGGCTAAAATGAACATTCTGTAGGACTAGTATGTTTTTCTTGGAAATGCCATGTTGACAGTCTGGACACAGTTCAGAGAAGATGCAGGATACTGTATGATTAACCTGAACATTTTGAATGGCTTTAAAAATGAGTCTCTTGGCTCGGTCCTCAGAATGAAAGAAAGATACACCCCGCCAAAGACGATACTTTCATCCTCAACGGATCCAGTGTAACTTGCGTTGCTAGAAGGCTGGATTCCAAGGATGACTACAGAGCAAAGGATGGTGTTTAGCCTAACAGTCTAGAATCCTAAAACATAATATTTACGGCAGTCTATTTGGAACAGCAATTACCCTCATTAGCTGAGGTCTCCACCATTTGCCTCCTCCTCCTCTACTACAAAACAAAACAAAAGCTATCCAAGGCAGCAAGGCAATTGCAGGATACATCAGCTCAGAGGGAATAATGGTGCTCCTCAAAGCTTTGGAAGATTATATTGCTGACCCTAGTGATACCCTTGTTGTAAAGAGAGAGAGAGAGTGAGAGACAGACAGAGAGAGAGAGAGAGAGAGAGAGAGAGAGAAGGGTGGGAGGAGATAAATAGAGAAGTTAAGTTGTCCCAATCTCTTCAAACTGGTAACTGCTGACAGCAAAGTTAAAAGGATGGAGGAGAGAGATAGATGATGCCGGGAGGTGTTTTCAAGAGTGTTTTTACTTAAATCCTGTTCAAACTGTGTACATGTCAGACGGGAATGCCTGCACAACATTATACACGCCATCGAATTTTGCCTTTTGTATCCCAGCAGCTATAGATGTCTCTGGTTCCAAGGCAAACACAAAATCCACTCCTTCCTTGTCGAGATAAGACTTCTGTGTTTTGTTTTGGTTTTTTCCTGGAGGGGCGGGGGAGAATACACAAAAACTTCATAAGGCATGAGAGATGTGTGGCGAGACATCTGTCTGATGCTTAGCTGAAACGCCTTGTATTATTTAGGAACGTTCAGTGAACTAGAATTCTTTAAGGTCTAGACACTAGGGAAGTGATAAGGCAGGACAGGGTGAGCCACGTTTCTATGGAAACAGGAAGTGGCACAGATCCCAAGAAAATGGCTGCCGTGTTGTGAATGGAGGCTACTCCATCAGAGAGTGTTTACTCTGGGCTTGGCTATATAAATAGCTACTGCTGTTTTAAGGGTATTTTTTTCTCCTTTGAAAGGATTCCACGGGCCAAGAATAAAATAAACAAAGCCATCAGCTTCAAGCCTCTGTTTTTATTTTGTTCTTCAGATAGCACATTGGTTCTCTCACCATTTGGGATTATTCCAGATTTCCACTGTCTATTATTCTCATCTTTGCTTACACGATTAAGCAGCATTTTAAAGCCCCATAAAATCAGACACATTTCATCATTGTGATGTGCTTAAGGATTTAAAAAAATCACTTCTCTAAGAAATGCTAAATTCCCAATGAGGATAATTACTCTTTGTGGATTAAAAGCCAAATAAACAGGATCAAGACCTCATTTGTAGAAAAGCTCATCTTAGAAGGAGACTGTAAAACACAGTCATGGCTAGAATGCTTGGGGCCAAAGTTCTGCAATTCTTATGGATTGTCCAGACAGTGGCTTTCGGGGGTTTGATAAAACAGCCGTAAAATATCTAGAACTAGGAGGGAATCTACACGTCATATGGAAGGCGCTTGTGTGTGCCTCCAGTGCGTCCTCAAAACGATAGTGTAGACGGAGAAAGAAGAGACGGAGGAAGAGGCGGTGGAGGCGGCGGCTGGGGAACCGGCTGCGTCCTTGCCCCACCGGCCTCCTGCTGCTGGGGTAAGAGCCACCCGGGTTGGAGAGCTCGGCAGAAGCGGAAGCCGAGCTCTCCGACCTGGGTGGCTCTTACCCCGGCAGCAGGAGGCCGGCGGGGAGGCGGCGGCAAGGACGCGGCCAGTTCCCCAGTCGCCTCCTCCACTGCCTCTTCCTCCGTCTCTTCTTTCTCCGTCTACACCATCGTTTTGAGGACGCACTGGAGGCGCACGCAAACGCCTTCAGTACGACGTGTAGATTCCCTCTAGGTCTCGAAAAATGCCTGGGAGAAATGAAAGGTGCCCAATAGATAACAATGTAGATGCTAGGAAAACTTCTTTGGGGACTTCTTTCCCTAAGTAGGGTGCCACCACTGAGAAGGCCCTCTCTCTTGTAGCCATACATCTAACTTCCTTCAGTGGGGGCACCTGGAGAAGGCCTCCGAAGATAACCTAAGGGTCTGAGCAGGTACATATGGAAGTAGATGTTCCTTTAGATGAACAAGAAGCTTGCTAATGATAATTAAACATTCCCATTGGAGGAAGGGCTTAATGTGCTTGTTAGCATCTGGTCAACTCCATATGCTTCATTTTTCAATGACACGACAGACAGGAGCCAGATCGAAAGACCTTATTCAATTCTATGCAAATGAATGCAGAGCAAAGTTCCCGTGATTCCCTGCCTAAGAATATATAGAACCATTCCAGCACATTAGGCATCCTCTCAATATTTGGTGTCTCTCCCACACTGCAGTGGGAGCACAGATTAGCAGCGACTGAACCCTGCCACCTTGGCAAGCCATTTATTTACAGGCCTACATAATGAAAAAAGGAGCAGCTTGGATCAGTCTCTCCTCCAGAGAGGAGATACTTTTGATCACTTGCGGGTCATCACAACGAGTCCTTGTCAGGCCCCATGTTGACAATCTGATCAAAGCTGCCAGAGACAAAAATCCATGAATTTCAAAGGCTGCCACTCAGACATGCAGGAGTCTCACCAGGCTCTGAGTGATGCATTGAAGCTCCCATTCTCCAGCATGAAGCCTGCTCTGTAACACGGGTCTTCTATTCTCCAGGCGCACCAAAATCCATCACCAGTCTAAGAACCCATTTTAGTATTGACAAATGGCCAGGTTGGCTTTCTCCTGGCTAGTCTTTGAATACTGGGCTTCTCAGGATTTAACTTTGATGTGCCACTCGAGTGTTGACTATTCTGATGAGCTTTTCTGATGGCAGCTCTCTGTTACCAGATTCCTTGTTTTAATTTAAATTTCCGAGTTCTACACATCTGTATTGAAATAGCAAGGCACGTGTCTGTCTTTATATATAAACTATGTACACTGGCTTCATGCAACCATCTTGGCTAGGTGCTTTTCTTCAAATAGGAACAAATAGGAACACAGATGATTGGCGTGCTCCCGATAAGCTGTGATGATTTTCACAGACACCCCATATAAAACATGTTGCTTTTTTTTCAGTTGTCACAGCCTGACATATACTATTAGTTTGCACAGACTTGGTGGGTGGAGTATTCAGAGGATCTGAGACTCTTAGGAATAAGGATTTTGGATGCACACTAAGCTTAATAGAGTAGAATTTAATACTCTGGTTTCTTCACTGCATACAGCCACACAGGGACTCCTGTTCTTCCTTCCAGATCACCCCCTGTCCTTTTAGTGTTGTATAAATCCTGGGATGGATCGGCATGTGACTAACTCATGGCATTCCAAAACACTATCTCAAATTAAGGAATAGATCTGTTATAAACATTGCAGGTGGGTGCAAAGAGGGAGAAAGGACTCAGATGAAGGCCACAATCCTATGCATTTTTAGACTGAAAAAAGTACTATATCTCCCAGCTATTCTCAGTCAGCAGTGCTTAGGAATGCTGGGAGTTGTAGGACTTTTTTTTTCTGTCTGAAAATGCATAGGACTGTGCCTTAAATCTAGGTAGGGTGGCCATTTCTGCACCGCCGAAAAAGAGGAAAAAAGAGTTGCATAAACTTTGCACGTGCTCATTTATATGAACAGACGCAAATTTAAAAATAAGTACTATAATTGAAATAGAAAATGCCATACAGATCTCACCACAGAGGGGAGGATTTTGACTAGGTGACCCATGTGCCTGCTCAATCTGATGTCATAAGAACAGAAGAAGAACCATGCTGGATCAGACCAAGGTCCATCTAGACCAGCAATCTGTTCACAAGAAGGACATAGTACAGCGGCACCCACCCAGTCATGTCCCCCAACAACTGGCAGACAGAGTCATACTGCTTCTGATATTAGAAGTGCTAACTTTTGATGGGCAACTCCAAATCCCCTGCTCTCCTTTCTTACTGTCCTTTTTCTTTAGACTGGGGTTGCACTGGACAGCTCTTCAAAGAGAGGACACCTTCAAATGGAGCGCTTCAAACAGCGTACTGTTCTTTGTAAAGCAGGCCACATGGCCATCTTAAACCGAGCCCAGGGCAGCTGTTGTGTGAGTTGTCCTTTAGATATGGATTGCTTTACGAGTTGTCAATCAAACATAGGAAGAATGCTACCACCAACAGCTAGTCCAAAATAAAAGAAACAAAACCCAGTACTGCTTGCTTTGGACACAACCAATGGGGAAAGTCTTCTGTAAAATAACCTACATGGAAAGGAATGGGAGTTGTGCAAGGCTGTGCTCCTGCAAAGTCCCATTCCTTTCAAGAGAACTTACATAGAAGACATCCCCAATGGACTGAACCCTTTGTCTGCATCAGACCTCCAGGACCAACATGTCAACACCATCCATCTAATGATAGGCACATGTTGCCCGGCTGTTCTTGAAATACTACCTAGATGTATTCACTCTCACATGCCTGGCATGCACACACAGATACACACACACACACACACACACACACACACACACACACACACACACGTAAGATGTTGTTGGCACATTTTAACTATACATCTGCAGTCTTGAATGCCCTTGAACTTGGAGAGCATTCTGAATAGGCTTTTAGTACGGAGGTGGGATTATTCATAAATATATTATTGTAAGGAGAGCCCTGTTGCCTGGCCCCATTGTCCCACAACAAAGCCCTGAGAACCCAATAGCTCAATAAATGAATAACTTTTATCTGCTTGGTTAATACCAGTATATGCATACTGGATTAATGTCCCCCTACTTCTTGGTAAAGAAAGAGGCTCAGATATTGCCCAAAGCATTTACATCACTTAAGTGGGTCCAATTTGCATGATAATCACTTCTTTGCAGGGAATTACTGCTTAATTAAAGAACAGCAGTCACTTTAATTAGCATGTCTCCATGCTCCCTGGTACTTTGCATGGATTCAAATGAGCTGCTCATTAAGCCCTGGCATTGATACAAGGTATGCCCTTTGGCCGTGATCTAACTAAATTAACATCAGGGGACAAGCCACTTCATGGTTCAGAAGGGATGACGGACAGCTTGTTTCTTCATGTCTATTGCACACAGTCTACACCAGTGATGACTAACTCCCAGAGGGGCATTTGGATGAAAAATCGGAGGTTTTGTGAAATAACTCTATAGAAAGCTATCTTTAAGTGCATAGAAGTTTCCTATGCTGTTGATGTAAACTTTGTAAAGAAGAAAAATACAATGGTCAATGCTTGCACAATGCTGCTGCTTGACATTGCTCTAGTGCAGGGGTGGACAACTTGTGGCCCTTTATATGCTTTGGTCTACAACTCCCATGATCCCTCACCCTTGGCTATGCTGGCTAAGGTTGATGGGAGTTGTAGGTGGAAACATCTGTAGAGCTACAAGTGGCCCAGTACTGCTCTAGCATAAACCAATGCTAGTGCATCATTAATGCTCGCTTGGGAAAGGGGAAAAGCCACTGAATTTTCACGGCACAGTTTGCTTCTGAATCTTGGCAAGTGTTTCCTCTTTGCCAAGCAAGTGCTAACGATGTTGTGCTCACAATGCAGCACCAACACCTTTATTTCAGTTGTGAACTGTTTAATGGTACTAGGTCCTTTATGACAATAATTACATACATTTTTATTCCACCATTTCTCCAATGAAACCGGGGCAGCTTACATGTAGGGATGTACGGGGTTTTGTAAAATCTGTTCTGTCTACATTTTGCAGATTGTCAAGTGCCTTTCATTCCACCGTGAACCAGATTTTTTTTCAAATTTCCCAAATTTGCACAAATTTGTATTTACACAAATTTGCACTTGCAAAAGTGTGCAAATCCCCTCAAGATGCACATTTTCATGCTTTAAGCCATGGAGGAAAAGCACATTTTCAGCCAGTAGTTTTTCTGCTTTATGTATTTGTCTGCAACTCAATTTGTGTAAAATTCCCAGTTGGCGCGTGGGGCGTGGGATGGTCCACAAGTCCGAGGAATCTGTGTGACTTGGGAAAAGCAGATCCTCTGTGAAATCCATGGGTCTTAGTTAATAAAATCCAAACTCGTGTGGATTTCTCCAACATCCTTATATAAACCCTTGGCCTGATCCAGCATGCTCTTCTTACATTCTTTATATTCACTTTCAAATTGGCTCTCACAATTGTTTTATTCCAGTGGGCATTTATTTTCATTTTTTATTTCTGAGTCAGAGCCTCTGGTGATAAGTTTTTAGTCTACAGTTTCTTTTATGGTTTGTATGATGTTGTCTTGCTGTTGTTTACGGCTGTTTGTTTATTTCATTTTATTGTTTGGATTTTTGTTAATATATATATTAACTATATATATATAATATTTATTGAATCATACATAAGCAGGATATTAATGTTAAAAAAAAATAGGGGGGAAATCTTCAAGTACGGTTGCTCATTTCTGATTTTGTCCCTTGGGTGCAAAGCCATTGTGGAGTGTGTGTGTGTGTGTGTGTGTGTGTGTGTGTGTGTATGTGATACATTAGTGGTTAGAGCACATGTTTTGCATGCCAAAGGTCCCACGTTGAATCCTTGTCCTCTCTAGGTAGGGCTGTGTCACATGGTGCTGTTAAAAAACTAAGTAGTCTGAAGATTCAGGGCAGGGGAAAAAACTAGGGGTGTGCACGGACCCCCCGCTCTGCCCCGCGGGCCGATCTGAAAATTTCGGATCGGCCCGCTCCACGCCGCTCCGCCCATACTCCACTCCTCTTCGCTGCGGAGCTCCGGCTCCTAATCGGAGCTCCGCAGTGGAGGGGAGTGGTGCCAGGTAAGGCCGGGAGAGGAGGGCGGGGGGGGGGGGGGTTACCGGGCCCTGCCGCCGTCACCGCATGGGCGACAGCGACAGCGGCAGGGCCCGGTAAACCCCACTTACCTTTCCGGCGGAGCTCCGGATCAAGGCAAAGGATCCGCCTTCACCTTGATCCTCTTTGCCACGCTCCGCCGGCCCCCCCAATCCTCTTCGCCTCCGCCTTAAGGGGAGGCGAAGCACCCCGCTCCGCTTCTAATTCGCCAGTCCGATTAGAAGTGGAGCACATCCCTAGAAAAAACTACTCCTTCACACAGCATATAGTTGCACTGTGGAATTCACTGCTACAAGACATAGTGATGGCCCTCACTTTGGATGGCTTTAAAAGGAGTTTAGACAAATTCCTGGAGGAGAAGGTTATCAAAGGCTGTTAGTCCTGATGGCTATATGCTACCTCCAGTATCAGAGGCAGTATGCCTATGTGCACCAGTTGCTGGGGAACCTGGGTGGGAGGGTGCTGTTACATTCATGTCTTACTTGTGAGCTTCTCCTGGGCAGCTGGTTGACCACTGTGTGAACAGAATGCTGGACTAGATGGACCCTCGGTCTGATCCCGTGAAGCTCTTTTTATGCAAGTCTGCCCACACCTAAGCTAGAGTTATTGCTGCTGTGGTTCAGAACTAAACACACAAGGTAGCATATTCCATCTTGGGTCTAGAAGATTTTTGGTAAACAGCATCTGGCCATTCTTTCTCCCCCTTTGACTATACCCCACCTGATTTCCCAACCAGTCACAGTTCTCTCTTATTATGTCACACTTC
Organism: Elgaria multicarinata webbii; assembly: GCF_023053635.1. NCBI lineage: Eukaryota > Metazoa > Chordata > Lepidosauria > Squamata > Anguidae > Elgaria > Elgaria multicarinata. Next base: position 22,199,922 of record NC_086182.1, read on the forward strand.
AGAAGGGGAGATTCCCACCTGGGGGGAAGTTAATAGGAGGAGGGACTCAGCTTTGAGAAGCTTATAAAGAGAATTAAGCAACATCCTTGAAAGCCTCTTTAAAATGAACCCTTTTCTTTGCTTCTCTTTGTCCGGCTCGCTCCTTGCAGGTCTGAATGGGGGATGAAGCCATGTTTTATCAGCTAGGTGACATCAAGCACAATGCTGATATCAGAAGCCAGACAACATGCAAATGAAAAATACACTCAGCTGTTCTAAGAGTGAAATGGCAGCACCGGGTCTGCAGGAAGCTGGCTTGGCACCATGGGCTTTTTAAACTCCTGAATTGCTTTGCTTGCTTTCTTCTCCAGCTGTGTTTTCAACACACAATGCAATGCCTATGAAAAGGGAGCCTTTGGTGCTTTTTCACATTGACCGTTAGTTAGCAACAGAGCAGCTTTGAATCCCACAGAGAAATCTGTTGTGCTTTCCACCCATCTGGATCCAGGAGGAAGCCAGTTTCTTCCAGAATTTGTGGGTCCAATAATCCAGCCAATGGATTATTTCACAGATGCACCTGGTGGTGCGGAGATCTTTTCCATATTAGGGTTGAACAGCAGCGTAGCGTTGCTACTGTGCATGTGTCATTAACCGAGCTTGTGCTGCATTATGGGAATTGTAATGTTCACAGTGTGGATGTGATTATAGGTGAAAATGTTGAGAAATGTTCAGCAATGACCTGCTCTTTTCTCTTAATAAAATCCTTAATATATGACTCTTGGAACTGGGGGGGCGGGCGACGGGGGACGGACGGACTTCTGTTTCTTACAACCCAGTACATTTTGCCCTTCAGGTGAATGAACAAAATGTTCCCCAGCAAAGCCTGGATGATGGTCAAGTGCAGGTAGATATGCCCTCTGGGGTCAGGTGTTGAGAAAGAGAGACCAAATTCGACAAGGCACTCTTCATGTAATTAGTAATGGCATTCTGGGCTTTTTAAAAAAAGTAAATAGCAGGCACAGGGCCCCAATCCAGATCAATCTCCTAGTGGGGGAGGTGTAGGTGTAGGAGGCTTTCACCTTTTGCCTCTTCCTATGGTCTTGCTGTCCACTTGTCCTTGGTGTTTGCGTTGTAAAGAAAGCTCCTCTTTATGCCAATGGGAGATTTACCAGGACATTTTACTGGCTGCTAGATCCAATTTAACCTGGCATTTGCAAAGCATAAATCAAGGAGGAAACAGGGGGCAGCCAAAACATATCAGATGACCTGCTAGCATCTACCTATGATGGAATCAGATCTAACATTAACGGCAGGGATGGTTGGGTATCTGCCAAGATCCCACAACCCCCCACTGACATGAGCCCCTTGGAGTTGTTTCTTCGCCATTTCAACCTGATTGTTCACCTTCTTCTTCTTCTGGCCCAGTCAATGAAGGTGACGAGAAGGAGGAACAGTAGATGCCTCTGTTGACTTGCTCACTGCCTATCAAGCAAGCCGCTGCAGTCCCTGTGGTGAAGGCGATGGAGCCAGGTAAGGGGGCAGGGAGGAGGGAGGCTTACCTGTGTCCATCGCGGTCCATCGCGGTCTTCAATTGAGGCCCTGGCTTCAAGGGGAAGAGGCCATGGCCTTCTCTTCCGCTTGAAGCTGGGGCCTCAATTGAAGCCCATGACGGACCATGACAGACGCAGGTAAGGGGGTGGGTTTTTTTTGGCCTACCTGGCACCACCAACGCTGCTGCCGTCCATGCAGTGACGGTGGTGGCGGCACCAGGTAAGGGGGCAGGGAGGAGAGAGGCTTACCTGCATCCGTCGTGGTCCATCGTGGGCTTCAGTTGAGGCCCCGGTTGAAGCCGGAAGTGAAGGCTGAGGCCTCTTCCGGCTTCAAGCTGGGGCCTCAATTGAAGCCCACGATGATGGACACAGGTAAGGGGGTAGGGTGGGGGTTGGCTTACCTGGTGCCACCGCTGATGGTGGCGGAGCCGGATCTCACTCCGCAGAGCAGAGCGGGGAATGGGCAGATCGGCCTGAAGAGGATCGGGCCCGATCCAGAAGTTCTGGATCGGGCCACAAAGTGGATCGGGGGGGTCCGTGCACAGCCCTAGCCTATATACAGCAGTTTCTGGGTGAACATGGGTGGGAGGGTGCTGTTGCATCGTGTCCTGCTTTTGGTTCCCTGGTGACAGCTGGACAGCCACTGTGTGATCAGAGTGCTGGACCAGATGGGCCCTTAGTATGATCCAGCAGGGCTCTTCTTATGTTCTAATGAAAGGCCCTGTTAGATCAAAACAAATGTCCATCGAGTTCAACATCCTGCTTCCCACAATGGGAAAATCATTTTAATCAAAAGATCCTATCTACGTACACACCATTAAACAGACACAGCAGGGATCCAGAACACCTCAGATTTCTTTTGGCCGTACGTTGGTTTGGCTTGTCTCTTGGCCTGGGTGCTCAACGCTGAGTGATGGGTGGTGAGGTGCAGGGACCTATCTTCTTCATGAGTGAGAATTCCACCCTCGAGATGACCGGCTCTGACTTGACCCTTTGACTTCTGATTTTTCAAACAGCCAAGGCAAGACGGACCTCCTTTTGTTCTGGCTTCTCAAGTTCAATACTTTTAAGCTTGCCAAAAGGTAAATAGCGCTGGCTTTCTCCCCCCCACCCCACCGCCCTTTCAGGGACTAAAAACAGCCAGAACTGGGGAGCGGAGTATTTTTCAGTCAACCTGGTTTTCGTTTCAAGGAGAGACCCTAATTTATTCTGACCTGTGCCCATTCGCTTTCCATTACTGATCGGAGCCTTTAAACTCCCTTTCAAGCTTCAAAAGAAAAAAAAGAAGAAGGGGGGGGGGGGAGAAGTAACCTCAGTCCTCCTCTTTCCAAACTCTTCGCAAGGTCACTTTAACCAGTTTGCTGCCGAGATGAATATGAACAGGGAGCATCACATGAGAAAGGATTTCATTGTTTGCAAGGCATGACACATTGCCCATCTGCAAAACCCTGGACAGAGGCAATTACATTCACTCCCTAGGAATGACTTTGAAAACAGTGACAACTTGTGCCTTGTGGCAGCTTAAAGACTACCCAATTTATTATTTCATAAGCTTTTCATGGACTGGAATCCATCAGATGCATGAGTTTCTATGGTTTACACATGCAAGAAGAGAAGCAGTCAAGTCTAATCAACACATCAAAGTCTTCGTTCCTCTCGAATAAATCCAAGGCTGGCTCTAGAATGTGGTGAGGTCAAGCATTTGCCAGGCCCCCGGTGCTCACTGCACACCCAAGGAGGTCATCAGGATTCTCGCATATCCTGGCTTACTGTGAATTAGATGTATGTTCATGCCTACAGCCCTGTTGCTCCTGTTTGGCTCCTCCTGCTCACGACTGGCCTTATCATGAGGCAGATTGAGGCCCCGCATTAGGCGGCATAAGAACATAACTTAAGAACATAAGGAAAGTCATGCTGGAGCAGACCAAGGGTCCATCTAGTCCAGCATTCTGTTCACACAGTGGCCAATGGGAAGCCACAAGCGGGCATTACGGCAACAGACTCTGGTGTGCATAGGCTTACTGCCTCTGATACTGGAGGTCACACATAGCCATCAGGACTAGTAGCCATTGATAGCCTTCTCCTCTAGGGATTTATCCACACACCCCTTTAAACTCATCCAAATTAGTGGCCATCGCTACAACTTGTGGTAGTGAATTATTATTATTATTATTATTATTATTATTATTATTATTATTATTATTTATATAGCACCATCAATGTACATGGTGCTGTACAGAGTAAAACAGTAAATAGCAAGACTCTGCCGCATAGGCTTACAATCTAATAAATCTATGCACTGTGTGATGTTGCATGTTTTACCTAAGGTGGTATATGAAAGGTATTTGGGCTTTCACAAAGGAATTTTAATGCTTCTTAATGGCTATGGATGCTTCCTAAATGGCAATTCACTTGCAGAGGCGGGGCAGAGACAGGCCCCACAGATGAGTGGGTGAGAAACAGCAGTTGCAGGTTTTGGTGACATAAAGAGAACTGTGAATTCTTTGACGATGAAGATTCTTAGGGTCCACAATCTCTCTCTCTCTCTCTCTCTCTCTCTGGGATTCAGATGTGGGATAGCCTGAGGTCTATGCGGGGTGGGGGGTGGAGGGTGGGGTGGTCAGAAAGAATGGAGGACAGTCTTTAGTTTGCCCAGCAAGACTACAAAATTTAGAGTATCTACTTCTCCCTTTGTTGATTGCTCTTCAAGTTCCTGCTCAGCCAGCACATGCAAGCCAAGATCCTTGCTCACTTGGCAGCTTACTCTTATCTCAATCCATTTTATCCACATCAGACAAACGTCACGTAACCAGGGTGGCCATGAGCCTACTTTACAGAGGGCAGTCCTCTGTTTCAGGGATGGGCAGGACCCTGACCTGAATCTACAGGTGGACCTCAAGAATTTCTGACTCATAATTATTTAATAATAACAGCAATAACAGTTACTGAGGTAAGCTGAGGACCAAAAGTCATGGACTTTTGGTCCCGTTGGAATCCACCAGGAGAAGAGCCTTCAGTGTGGTGGCCTCCTTCCTATGGAATTTCCTGCCTTTGGAGGTCAGGCAGGCACCAACATTGTATTGCTTCTGGTGCTTCCTGAAAACATTGTTGTTCCAGGAAGCTTTCCCTGAAGGACTGGCTGCAGTTTTATCAGAACGTTCTTTTAAAAAATGTACTATGATGTTTTTATTCTGTTTTTAGTCTTTTATTCTATTTCTTGTTCACTGCTCCGAAATCTTTGGATGGTGAGTAGTAACTATTGTAAAATAAATAAATAAATAAATAAATAAATAAATAAATAAATAAATAAAATCCCCCTCCGCCCCCTCACCTTGTCCTAAATTAGAAAGCTTGGGCATAACCAGGACTGGATTTGTATGTGGAAAGACTGTGAGCTTCTGGTGATCAAAACAAATTTCTGGTTCCAATGTCTTGAATTCCAGGGATATGTCTTTTGCATCAGGTTCTAGCAGGTGGATCCCGAGGTAATAATAATAATAATAATAATAATAATAATAATAATAATAATAATTTTAAAAAGCAGTTCCCGCAAACCAGATGTCTGCCCAACCTGTTTCTTTTAGAAGGGCTGTCAAGTCCAAGTCTGTTTTAAAGATGCCATAAAGACCTATAAAAAAAGAGAGCAGGAACTGAGAAGTTGCCCATCAGGAGTTAGCACCTGGACAGCAGACTGGGCAAGCATACAGATCACCCGGTCATAGTCTTCTTCACTGTGGTGAGATGTCTTGTATTTCTATTTCTGTCTAGATCTTCGCTACTGCTTTATCGTAGTAGTGAAGTTAAGTATTTTGAGCTGAACACTATGGCTTAGTGTGTCATGTGAACCATTCCTAACCATGGTGGCAACATAACCATGGTTTAAACACGTCTGCAGCCTAACCATGGCTTAGTGTGTGGTCTGAGCAGGCCCACTGGGTGTCTTACAAGGTATAAATGTGCAAGAGGGATACAGCATCACCGTGATGGTATTGTAATGATTTGGCACAAGGTGTAGATCTGGCCCATATCTCAGCATGCATCTATGCATACTGTATAACTTAGCACATGCAAATTCTATACTTATCTGGATACTCTTTTCTTTTGACCATGTGCATGGCTTGACTCACCAAACAGCACCAACTCATCATTTTCCCCAGCAGGTGAGGTCCAACATGCACAATGTCCCTGCTCTTTGTAGCGGCTTCCCCACTAACCCATCTCTGCTACTCTGCTTGTGGCAAAGCAAGATGAACCCATTGCCTTGTTTGCTATGTGTAGAAGCTGCAGTTTTACCAGTTGTTGCCAATATGAGCCAAGAGTGGTAGCCTGCCAAATATCCATTTTTTTGTGGCCAAAAATGAGCTATTCAGAATGATGAAGAGTTTTGTGTAACACAAACATCTGCACACTTCCGGATCATTGGGTCCATTAATTCCTATCAACTTCCCTAATGGATCTTCATTATTGTCTAAGACCAACATGGTCTGTATAACAAATGAATATGAAACGCAGCTTTAGGTACAGAAATCTGATAGAAATCTGGACATAACCCTTAAAAGATAATGGAGCTATGCCAGTGTAAAATGAGAAGTGAATAAGGCACTTTGTCTGATGGTGATTGCAATAGGTTTCCGGCTGCATTTCGGAGACAGCCAGCAGATGTGCCTGAGCTTGGAGATTTGCCCATAAATGCTCAGTTCTCAGGGAGTGACTCTCATCCCTTGGCTCATCCAGATCAAACTGTATTTCCTGTGCAGCGGTGCCAGATATGCCACCTGCTTTGCTACCTGGTGGGAATGGAGGATTATGGGAGTAACTGAACACTGTGACTTTCCACCGGATGGGATCCAGATTCAATCTGCTGATTTTTGGTTAACAAAATTCAACCAGCAGCAGAAAGTTCGCATTGCAATAGAAAGGCTTTGACCTTAAGAAGACTCCATTACACAGAGGCTACGTTCAGATGTAATGCTAAACCATTGTTACAAGAATGTTAAACTATGCTTTAGTATTATGTCTGAACTAGCCCATAGTTTTCTACTCTCTTAAAACGCTTGGGTGCATATGCACGTTCTGCTTTCATGCTAAGATTTGTGTTTTCCCATTTTTTAAAATAGTAGCCCTGCCACAGAGGGCTGCAGCCTGTTTTTCTTTTCAGAGGTGTAAGTAGATTACAGGAAGAAAATCAACAGGTGTAGCTTCCTCCATACCAGAGAAGGACTTGCTGTTGGATTTCTGTTTGTCATGGAACTTTGTCTGATGGTGATTGCAATAGGTTTTCTTGTCACACAGAGGAGGGCCAGGATCTCTTCTCGATCCTCCCAGAGTGCAGGACACGGAATAACGGGCTCAAGTTAAAGGAAGCCAGATTCCGGCTGGACATCAGGAAAAACTTCCTGACTGTTAGAGCAGTGCGACGGTGGAATCAGTTACCTGGGGAGGTTGTGGGCTCTCCCACACTAGAGACCTTCAAGAGGCAGCTGGACAACCATCTGTCAGGGATGCTTTAGGGTGGATTCTTGCATTGAGCAGGGGGTTGGACTAGATGGCCTTGTAGACCCCTTCCAACTCTGCTATTCTATGATTCTATGATTCTATGAACTGTTAATGTGGGGCAGGGGGCCTTCAGGAGACCTGGGGAGGGGTCTTTCAGAGGGCAGAAGTGGGTGGTGGAGGCCACACCTGAGTTAAACACAGAGATACTCTGTCCATAAAAATGGGGCAACCCTATTTTAAAATGGGGCATGTTTACAAACAAAACAAAACACCTCCTTTGCTATTTGATGACGTTATGACCACTAGGGCATAATCTGTGCTCCAAATCATTTGAAAGTCTATGCCAAGAATAGCCAGTGGACATATTCAGAATAAACTATGCAGATTTTAAATGTGCATATCCGGTTCAGACTGAATAAAACATTTTAGACCCCCTACACACACACACACACCCGTACAAGCACACACACACACACACACACACACACACACACACAATTCAGAGTTAGGTATTGCAGTTGGAGTTTTGGAGTGTGTAAAAGCCATCATAGGTATTTGGCATTTTGCACAGATTTTGGGAATACACACAACCCCCATCCACTCCTTTGCTGTGCCTTTTGCTGTGCCTAACCTTGTACCTATTTTCACCATGTTCTCCATGAACATTAGAAACTTATTTTTTCAAAAATATATATATGGAAGATTATTCTCAGAAGGCTAAAACCCCAGGGCACATACCTGGATCACTGTCATGGAATCATATTGATGACATATACTAGTATTTTCCGAAAGTCCTTGAATTAGAAAAGGCAGGGTTATGATAGCGAGCCAAAATTGATCCCTGAAAGGCAGTGTCTAAAGGAAGGCTAAACTGAAATATATGGTCCATTCTGTTTAAAATCTGACAACAACTCCCCTGTGTAGATTCACACAACAGAGCTTAAAGGCGAAAAAAAATCTAAGCGGGATAGCTGTGCTCCACAATGCCATATAGATGCAACGGGAGCAGGACAGTGCCGTTCAGTGCTGGACCTAATGGAGTATCCTTGTTTTGCACCCAGGATTCGCTGAGCTCAATGGAAACAGATCTGGGGCTTTCCGTGGGTTTTTTGCTGTTGCCGTCGTCCTCTCGAGGAAGGCACGGCCCTCGAGTCCCAGCGAGGATCATTTTTCTCCAGATGACCCTCCATTTCAGTAATATGATAGCCCTGTCATGGTTCCAAGCCCTGATTTTGGCAGAACAAAGCCCTAGTGCATCTTTCACTCCTCCAGCCACGGAATGCAGCTGTGGGTCAGAGCGTGACCAATCGGGAATGAACATTTGGAGCGCGTCTAATGCCGTTTGTACAGGCAGCCTTTCATGCATTCATGGGAGTGAATCCCACAAAGTGGAGCTGACATTACCTCGCTCCTCCAACTTTGATATCTCACACCCTGCTCTGGGATAATCCGGCAGGACCGGACCGGACCTGGCTGAGCCACGGTAGTGCATCCTGGCCCGCGTGTTTTCATGTCGGAAAGCAACCGAACATTGAAGAAGACTGACACGGCTCTTCATGACACTTGGCTGTACGTGGACCCAAGAGAGCTCTCCCCTCCCCCCCACCCTCCCTGCCCCGGCTCCTTCCTCCCCCAAGAGAAACAAGAAGCCTGAGAAACAAGCCTCAACCCCAGCGTAGCCACGAAGCGAGCCAAAGTCTGGAGCTGCGTTTCCGCTACCTTCCCGCAGAGAGCGAGATTGATGAGAACAGGAGTCCATAATCAACTTGATCCGACCCCTGTCCTGTACCGGGCGGGCCTCTTAAAGAAACACTGTCACTTCAGAATTAATGATTTTTTTGTTGCTGGGCCTTGCCTGCCAATCCTTAGCAATTTAAAAGCACGCTGCTGCGACAAGGCCACTTTTTAATTAGCTGGCAGAAGGGGCGGGGTTTTACACATGCACACAAACCAAAATAATCAATTTCAAATTGCCAAAGCCGCATCGGCATGGGGGCAGCCGAGGGGATGGAGGTGCAGGGTTGGGGAAAGGGAACAATGCAAGCAAGCCCACACATCCCTAAGCGCCCTGTCTCAGTGCTTTAGCCCCCAACCCTGCTTCTAGGCTGGCTCTGGGCTGCACCTCCTCTTGTTAAACACACACACACACACACACACACACCAGCAAAAACAAACCCAACCACTCGGGTAAATGGCCTTTGTTTGTTGCGGACAGATCCCTTTGTCACCTCAAAGAAAGCGACCTTTAAAAATTCAACAGATTGTAAACAGGCCAGGCAATTTTAATGTGAGGACAACCCCCCCCCCCGGTCCGCTCTCTCCTTCACCCCTCTCCCCCAACCTGACATGCTCGGCCGATGTCCTTGTGGGGTTTATACACCGAGTTTTGGATTTCATGACCTCTTTGTAGAGAGTATGTCTGGGGACACTGTGAAATGAAAGGGTTTCAGGATTTCCAGTGGGAATGTGAATATTGTTGCTGGCTGGCTGCCCGTTACATTATGGCGTTTTCGGCAATGCGATCTGATAGCATAATGATTGAGACATGCGTAAGATTTTTTGGGGTGGTGGTGAGGGAAGCTGGCGGGTGCTGCTGTCCCTCCGCATTCTTAATGTCCAAAACGTGGGTCATTGCTGATGTGCAACAGGCTTTCCTTTAGGAAGGTGTCACCTTTGAAAAGCCTCTTTAGATATATGAAGGTTAATATAGGAGACAGCAAGGCCTATAAAACTTTAATGTAACATTTACGTGCTAACAACTTCTGTGGTAGCAATAAAAACCATATCAGTCAAATTGTTTGTGCCTAAGAAAACACAGCTGCCTTCATACCACACCAGCACACTTGCAGAGGAATTTTTTTTTATCGTGGCTGAAAAACACACACAATACAGCTGACAGGCAATCTGTGGTGTAAATTTCAAACCTTTAGTTGAGGCTGAGTACTGGCTAGTACTTTGACTTATTATTGTATGGATTTTCAGAAGGTTGTTTTGAATTGAATGAAATGGAAGAAGATAAAAATGGTATTAATAATGCCTACATCCAGATCCTAAGACTTTTTTTTGGGGGGGGGGAAGGTGTCTTGAGACATTTAATAAATGATAATAATGATGATAATATTATCCAAGTTCTAGGTTTCTCTTCTACAATGGCTATAGAAAAGTTTTACATCTTTATGCACACTGAAGCAGTTTCAAGAAACTGGATTTCTTCATCACTTGTCTATCTAAAATGCGACTGGTTCACAAAGCTGGAGCCAAAGAAGATCAATAAAGAATGATAAAGGGTGGAATAGTTTTCCCATGAGGATGGGTTACAAAGTTTGGGACTCCTTAACTTAGAAAAAGGACAAGGAAGGGAGAACATGACAGAGGTGCATAAAATTATGCGTGGTGCGGAGAAAGTGGAGAAAGTTTTCTGTCTCATAATACTGGAACCTTGGGATATCCAATGAAGCTGAACGGCAGGATATTTAGGACAGATAAAAAGAAGGACTTCTCCACACAGTGCATAGTTAAAACTATGGAATTAGCTACCACAAGATGTAGTGATAGCTGCCAACTTGGTTAGACAGATGCGTAGTGGATAAAGCAGTCAATGGCTTCTAGTCACGATGGATATATACACTTCCAGTACTGGAGGCAGTGTACCTTTCAATACCAGCTGTTGGGGTAAATGGGCATGTGAGCTTCCCAAAGGCATCAGGCAGTCCAATGTAGGAACACAACGCTGGACTAGTAGGCAGCCATTGGACTGGTGCAGCGCTGCTCTTCTTACGTTCTTAAACCCCTTTAGCTCTCTCTGTCTCAGTTCTCCATTCATGGAGAGAAGGTGAGTCCTCTGCTTGAGTGCATGTAGCATTATTGCAATTAATACACAATCTATGGTAATAATAGAACTCGGGTTGGCCAACAAAGCTGATTGGCAGCTGGTTCAGAACTGGCCAAAAGAAGGACATCTTTACATAATACATAAGTTGCAAAGTATTCCCTATCACAAGATAGTACTTTGCAGTTCACATGGTCTCCAACCTGGTAGAGCTAAATCGGATAGTGGCATGCAAATCTCAATCTAATTGCCTGCAAGGTGCATGACGAAGCAGTCATGTATACATGCATCCATTGGTCTTGTATACTCAACACGCCAATTTGGTGCAGTGAATTTAGCCCTCAGGTGTCAATGTCTGTTAAGGACCGTGAAACACATCAATCCAAAGGGACGCAGAAGACACTAACTACCCAAGCCTTGAATGAATCACAAAACAAACTTAAGGCTATATCAACATATCTATGACAGATGGGATGGGGAATTTTTTTAGAATGTTCCCCTTTTCTCGAACAAGTTGGTTAATGACCATAGATAATTTAATCATCTGGATATATGTTGGGAAAAGAGAGTGAATGACAGATAGTTACTAGTCCTGATGACTATAGGCTATCCCCAGTATCAGAGGCAGAATGCATATGTATACCAGTTGCTGGAGAACATGGACAGGAGGTGCTGTTGAATGCATGTTCTGCTTGTGGGTTTCCTGTGGGAAGCTGGTTGGGAACTGTGTAAACAGAATCCTGGGCTAGATGAACCCTTGATCTGATCCAGAATGGCTCTTCTTATGTTCTTATGTTCTTAAGATCTGAATTGTCAAAACACCGCATCCTTCTAGGTCCCAAGAGTAAGAAGCCATGTAGAATTAGGGAGACTCTCTTTTGGCCAGTTTTTGGAACAGATCCAAGCCGGTCCCCAAAATGTCTTTCTAAAACAAGACTGTAGAAGCATGTTGCAGATTGGTGGATCTGTCTTCGGGGAAAAGAGCACAGCTTGTATAAATAGCGTGCTGTCTTTGTTCTGAGATGATTGGAGAGGATAAGGTGTGTTATTCTTTGGGAGCTTTCCAGGCCAGGACTAACGGAAATTTCCTTATTTGCCCATCATGGTAACTAGCAACAAGACTTGTCGTTTTAATTACAGAAAGCGGATCTATTCCAGCTGTCGACCTTGGGCCGGAGAAGTTGGCCTGAAGGGAAGAATGAGAGGCTTACCTTGACAGGAGGAGTAGGAAAAACAGGCACACGAGAAACGAAGAGGGGCAGTTCCTTAAATGATTAGCCAAGCATGGGAAGTCCAGCTGGACTTTATCCATCACTGTCAGCCTTTTGTCCTGCATGGCTGGTCAGTTGACTATGAGGGCGAGGGGCAACGACAGGGAAGATGATTGTTTCAATGACAGCGTTGCCGGTTCATTATCTAAGGATGCTTCCAGAAGGAGAGCTCCTAGCGCTCACCATTAAAACGGTGGATCTTTTCATCCTTAATGGATTTTTTTTTTCTGGTATGGAAAGTGGTGGAAGAAGTGGTGGGAAGACCGAAGAAGCCTATAAATGGGAGATGTCTGGCCCCTTGGGAAATTTTGTGAAACAGGCCAGGTATCAGGGAGAGTTTCAGCACTGCTGTGAGGTTTTGTAGTTTTTAGGTAAGATTTAATTAGACGTAGTATAGAAAGCTTTGAGTTTATTCAGCTTCTAGAAAGTTAGAATTGGGGTGAGTTGATCTTTGTCTGCATTCTCAGAGCAAGGATGGGGAGTTGTTCTTCTCCCCGCAGCGACCTGCTTGTTTTAGCTTTTGAGCAATGCCCCTGTCCAAACAGAGCAGCACTGCTCGGCTCACCAAGATGACGCTTCAATCTGAACCATCCTTCTACAAATCCCTACCCTTCCCCTATCAAGTTTTCACAGACAGCTTCTCTGCTAAAGCTTTGCGTACAGCATTATTTTCAAAGAAAGCCTCCCTTCTACTCCCTCGGTCAACGCTGGGGGATATGAAAACGCCACCATTTTCTGTTCTGCATAGGGTCAAATTGAGTACATTTCAATTCAGTTTCGATTCAGGCGGCTGCCTGAGCCACGCAGAAATGAAATGATTCCCACCCCCACTTCACAGAAGTAGTAGGGACTAGAGCGCTGGTCCTGGAAAGATGCACCCACCCAAATGCTGAGAACGTGACACTTTCTGGAAGAGGCACCTGATAGATAATGAACTTGGCCTCCTGCACAGTGGAGTCCCTGCCTATAGCTGAGTCCTTTACCTGCTTGGGAATTCACCTGCTGCTGTAGGCTGTTGAGCATGTGACAGTTTTTGGCATTCTATAACATCTCATTGCACTGAAACTACTACATCATCATCATCAACAACAACAACAACAGCATCATTATCACCATCGTCATCATCATCTTAAAAGAGATGGGAGCATGTGGAGCTTCTGTTTGCACAGCCGCGACCCAAGAGCCAGCAGTTTACACAAGCTCAGGAAAAGGAGACCTTTTAGCCTCAATCCCCGTCCCCGTCTCCAACAAAAAATAAAGGGGGATGAACGTTTCGCCATAACAATATCCCTAACCTTGACCTGAAACGCTTACTGTTAGATTAGTATCAGCAATTACCACTTTGGGCTAAGGAGATCAAGGGCAGCAGCCTTCCCGGGGGACCTGCCACAGGCTGGGGATAGTTTGGAGGGGGTGGGAAGCACCAGACAGGGTCACCAGAAGCATGCCTTGAGGTGGCAAAAATGAAGCGTTTACACAAGGAATTAAGCAGCGACTGGGAAGAGAGATGGTAGAACAATGGAGCTGGGAAGGATGGGTTTACCGTGCAAGACTGCAGCTTCATCAACCAGGTCCCTGTGGGATCTCTCTCTCTCTCTCTCTCTCTCTCTGGCCTGGTTCAGACAACACACTCAACCATGCTGCTTAACCACAAAATGGTTAACGGAATGCATTCCATTAACCATTTTGTGGTTAAGCAGCATGGTTTAGTGCGTTGTCTGAACTAGGCCTCTCTCTCTTACACTGTCCTGAATCTCCCACCAATCAGCTTCATGGGATGAACCTGGGTTTAACTAGTATAAGAGAGGGAGAAAAAGGTCTTCTGATCCACTTTCTCCACAAGAAAGTAAAGAACTACCCCACAGTAGTAGTTCCTAGTCATCAGGACTCAATGAAATCACTACCTTTATCCTCCATGCCTCTGTGCAATCCCCCTTTAAAGCCATCCAAGTCAGCATCCATCAGTACTAGAGTTGTCAGAGAAACCTGCAATGGAATCAAATGGGGTTGGATTATCATGAATCCAAGCCATGGATTCCACAGCAGACCATGAATCCAAGCCATGGATTCCAAGGCAGGTTTTCCTGAGCTGCATGGATTCTGTGGATTTGTAGACATTTTTTAAAAAAAACTTTCCAGAATTTTACGCAAATTTAATTGCAGAAAAACACATAGCTTTAAGAAAACAACAACACACCAGTTGAAAACGTGCATGACCCCCCACCCCAAGTTAAAGCATGAAAATACACATTTCCCCCCACATGTTGTGGGAGGATCTGAGCATTTTTACCAGTGCGCAAGCTGTGCCTGGGACATGCTGGGAACCGTAGGACTTTTTTTAAAAATTTTTTGCTCCCATTATTATTATTATTTATTTATTTATTTATTTATTTATTTATTTATATAGCACCATCAATGTACATGGTGCTGTACAGAGTAAAACAGTAAATAGCAAGACCCTGCCGCATAGGCTTATAATCTAATAAAATCATAGTAAAACAATAAGGAGGGGAAGAGAATGCAAACAGGCACAGGGTAGGGTAAGCAGGCACAGGGTAGGGTAAAACTAACAGTATAAAGTCCGCACAACATCAAGTTTTAAAAGCTTTAGGAAAAAGAAAAGTTTTTAGCTGAGCTTTAAAAGCTGCGATTGAACTTGTAGTTCTCAAATGTTCTGGAAGAGCGTTCCAGGCGTAAGGGGCAGCAGAAGAAAATGGACGAAGCCGAGCAAGGGAAGTAGAGGCCCTTGGGCAGGCGAGAAACATGGCATCAGAGGAGCGAAGAGCACGAGCGGGGCAATAGTGTGAGATGAGAGAGGAGAGATCTAAATATGCATAGGATTGTGCCCTAATCAGTTCAACTGCAAAATGTTGCAGCTGGATTTTCAAGATTTCAGAAGTAAAACCTCCCAGTGAAGCTTCAGAAATACCGCTCTACCTGCCTTCGCCTTTTAGCAGTCCGCTCCACTCTCTCCACTTGGAACGGAGCTGTCCTTCTGGTTTTCAACCAAAATTATCCACAGGGCAACACCCCCTTGTCAGTAATTTAGCTCATTCAAAAAGCAGCCATCATTTTAACATTACAGCTGTCACTTTCCCCAGGAGCTCCACTTCTTGAGTCCCTTTGCAACAATGCAGTCCCACATACTCCCTAAGGCAACTCCCAGCTTTGAAGCAACGCAAGGCAGGAAATTAAGAACTGTCTTCAAACAAAATCCCTTGACTCCTCCAGGAACAGAAAGAAAAAGAAAGAGAGAGAGACAATTTCCTTACTGTCTCCTTGCTTTATACACAGAGCTGGATTAACGTAATCTGGAGCCTTAGGCTCAGCAAAATATGATGAACCCCCCTCCCGCGTCCCCCAAGACTCCCACATCTGCTGTTTTTAGGGAACATTTTCTCAGAACTGGAGGAATGAAAGAGGCAGGCGAAACAGACTGGAGAATAATCACTCAAAGGGTATTTTACATATATAGTAAAGAACTGCTGTGGTTTGGTGCATAGAATCATAGGCCCTTTCTACACCTAAGGGTTATCCCAGGAAAATGGAGGTATCATCCCTACCTGCTCCCAGGATCCCCTGTGTGGCATTTGGATGCACAGGAACAATCCTGGGGAAAAAGGCAGGTGTAGAAATGGCCCTAGAATCATAGAATAGTAGAGTTGGAAGGGGCCTATAAGGCCATCAAGTCCAACCCCCAGCTCAATGCAGGAATCCACCTGAAAGCATACCTGACAGATGGTATGCATCAAAGACTCAATCAGGCTTATTTTTTTCTTTACATGTATCCGACAAAATCAAATCTACTTATTTAAAGATGGCACGAATAATTATTCAGCAAAACTGATAACTTAGTATCTAGTATCTATACAATTATTTGGAGTTGGGTTGTAGTTCAATAGTAGAGCACCTGCCTTGTAGGCAGAAGGTCCCAGGTTCGATCCCTGGCTGAGCTGCTGCCAAGGACCATTGACAATACTGAGCTAGATGGATCAATGGTCTGATTCAGTCAGCTTTTCTACATGAGTCATTTATTGTGCACTCATCATTCCCTACTCATGGTCGTTTACAGGTTCTTTAGATGACATTGTGAATTTCTAGTTTCACTTGTTTTTAAACAGCACTTTTGGCAAGTTCTTTTTAAAGCAGTGGTATTCTTTGTGAAGGTGAAAGAAAACACTTTCCACTTGTGTAATTGTACTATTCTGCTACACCACAGTGCCACCTAGCAGTTATGTAGCAGAAAAGCAGGAAAGGAAACACGCTTCATGTAGTGCTCATCCAAATTCTGCAATGGAACTGGAAGTAGATACAGCAGATTTACAGCCTCAAGTAGAAACGCTCAATATAAAGCAAATTTCTATTCCATTTTTAAAATCTTACTTTATATTGCCCTCTGATTTTAGTAGAATTTGCAAGAATCCTGGCTTACTGGTGCATATGAATATAGCCATTGCTTTAAAACAGCCAGTCACATTATCCTCTAGCTATCCAATGGTGTCACATGTATTTCCTTGGGCTCCACTAAAATGTTATTCATGCATGCAATATGCTCTAGATACCCCTTGTTGCTGTTGTTATGCAAAACCTTGTGCCTGATGACTGACACTCTTCTGCTTCTGAGTTAATTGTGTGTGAAAGTGTTTGGACTATTTCTTTGTACAATAGGAAAAGTTGCCTTTTAAAAAAGAAAGCCCGTAAAATGGCTGAAGAAGTTTTAATTAAACTTTCCAAAATAATAATTCACTTTCTGGCTAGCATGAAGGATGGAAAGTGGCAGACCTAATGGGGAAAGTTATAAAAGAAATGAGAAACTGTCTAAGCAAGAGCTGATGGAAGGCAATATAAGAAGAAGAAAAAATGTTTAAGCTATGTTAAAATGTAGTATTAACTAACCAGAGAAAGCTTTAACTTAAACAGTCTGCATTCCATAGGAGCTGGACTGGAATCAGTGTACAATTGCCCGTGTCCATTTCCATTAAGATGCAATGCTTTCCTGAAAATTTTCTAAGGAGCTGCCCTTTACCAGTACTTTCCCAAGGGCCTGTGCCAAGTTCAAATGAACCAGCTATTCATTTTTTTTAATTTACACAAAAGATGTATACCCCATCTATCCAACTATTAAAAGCCATTAAAAGCAGCTCAACAGCAACATGGAAATAACAAGTAAAATGTAACCAAAAACAATATAACACATCAATCTACAGCAGAAGCAGCAAAACAATAGAATTATCTATGAGAATTAAGGAGGTGAGATGCAAAATGCCCTCTGAAACGATAGCATTTCTAATTTTCTTCTAAATCCCAACAGTGATTTTTTTCCTTCTAAATCCCAACAATGAAAGAACCATGTGTGAGAATTCCAGAATCTAGGGGCCACCATCAAGAAGACCCTGCTTTATTGAGTGCCTTCTGCCCTTTGGATGGGTTTATCTGGTTACTGCAGCCTTTTTTCTCGTGATTTGCTTCTGCTGATTTTAATCCACTATTATTGAGTCTGTGCATTTGTTTCAAAGAAATAATGCATTCCTGAAAAGCAGCTGTGGGGCTCCAGGCAAACCCAAAATCTGAATTAATCAGGGGTGTAGTACCTGCATTGCAGCAGTCTGTCAAACACACATGGCATTGGCACTTCAGATGCAGAAGTGACAAACACTACATTGCCTTTTTCTTCCTCAATTCCACCCCTTTGTGACTTTTAAGAAACAGGGCTCATCTACACAAAACAGGATATTCCACTATGAAAGTGGTATGAAAGCGGTACATAAAAGGCAGAAGCCACACTACTGCTTTATAGCGGTATTGAAGTGCACTGACAACTGTTGGGGCCCATTGACACATACCATATACCACTTTCATAGTGTTATATCCTGCTTGGTGTAGATGTGTCAATGGGCCCCAACAGTTGTCAGTGCACTTCAGTACCACTATAAAGCAGGAGTGTGGCTCCTGCCCTTTACATACCACTTTCATAGTGGAATATCCTGCTTGGTGTAGATGAACCCACAGTCTCTCTTCCTTGCTTGGGAATCTGAGCACCTTTGATACAAGGGACTCCTTCCCCCTTTGAAAGGCCCCGCTCTCTCTTCCAGCCAGTGTCACCTGCTCAACCGCCTTGTGTCTATGCTGGTCTTAAATTCAAAGACCTGATTTTGTCATAAAATAAGGATACAGCATCAGCCTAAAGCTGTTGCCTTTGCAATTCCTGAAAGTTCCTGTATGTTTGATAGCTGCATGGTGGAGGGCTTTTTATACTGTATTTTGTATTTGTGTTTTTAACCTGTTGGTTGTTTTATGATGGTTTTAATTTTTGTGAACCGCCCAGAGAGCTTCGGCTAGTGGGCGGTATAAAAATGTAATAAATGAATAAATAAATAAATAAATAAATAGGGCATTTGTCAGGTGAACTTTTCCCCATTGCTGTTTTTTTTGTTTTTTTTAAAGTGGATTCTGTTAAACTTCCACCTACCATGCAGCAATTGTATGGCTGAAGAAACCTGCAGTGAGGAGGAAATGGTGGTAGAGTTGACAATCTTATATTACTTGGCGAAGGAATCCAATTGGACTCCCCCCCCCGCCCCCACAACCCTTCTCACACACTCCTGCTTTTTGTGGGAGGCTCCTTTGCCTCTTAGGGCTCACATGACAGATACAACATTACCTCAGTGTGTATGTACGCTAGAGGAAAGCTTCACCTGTTGAACTCCTGTTTGCCATGCCCCTAAAAGTGCAGAGCTTCTGTCAGGAAAAAAAAGTGGTAATTAAGATTGAAATTCCACTCACAGGTGGTGATTTTTGCAAGGATGTGTGGTGGTGGGAATTTGGTTGCTTGGGGAAGGTTTTCGTTTGGTTTGGTTTTTAAAAGATTCAGGGGCTATTTATTGTGGCAATGAGTAGCTACTATATACGCTTCGCTTCTCCTCAGCCAGCAGCCACCGTGTCTTCTCTTTTCCCAGAATGAACCTGGAATGATGCTACATTATGACACAGCATCATTCTCAGGGGGTTTCTGGAGTGGGGGGGAATGGTGGCCACTCACCACCATGGTAAACACTGCTGCCAAACAACTATTAAAAAAAAAATGCTTTCAGAAACTGTTCCAAATTTCAGGGCCGCAAAATAAGACACACACACCCCAGCAATTTCAAGACAAAAATTCAAAAGATAAAATCAAACTTTTGGCTTGGCACTAGTAGCTCCCTTAGTATAGTGTTATGCTCCCAGCCCCAAAGAGAGTATTTTTTTATTTTCCTTCTTTTGCTGTGGATACTGCGTTTAACCCAGCTAAGGAGATAAGTCAAACAAACAAAGTTGTAAAAATTCAGTCTTCTTGTTTATGAAGGAAAAAAACAATGGAAGTGTCCCTGGATTGCGGTGAAAGAGAAATATTTATTCAACAGGCAAACTACGCAGGCCAGAAAGGCCACACACACACACACAAAAAGGTTTCTTAAGAAGCTGTTCCTTGCCTACAGCATCTTTGTATCCAGGACTCCTAGGGCACTGTTTGCATCCTGGTAACCATGGTAACAAAGCCTCATCCCCAGGCCTTTCTAGCTCTCCTCACACCTGGGTTATCTTCTTTTTGTCTTTGACATAGCTCGGTCCAGGCAGATTTCTGCTGACTGTCACAGTGGTGGGCTTATAGCCTCCTTTGCTCCAAACAACACCTCCTCCCCATTCTTTGCCTGTCAACCAATGCCCAATTAGAACAACCGGTCACTGAGGGGAAATGGGATACTGGAGACTCCAGTGTAATTCGGTTAGGGGATAAAAGACACAATTCTGTCCTGTTTAGCTTTAACAAAATATCCAGGACTGAAACTCAAGTCTGTCCATTTTAAAACCCGCCGAATAGGACTGTCAGTAAACCTCGATGCTGACAGATCAGGAATATTCTGATGTGATTTTTTTAAAAAAAGTAAGTAAGGAATGTTAGCATTTTGTGACCTGGTTTGCACATCATGCGAAGCTATGGTGGGTTGTTATCCAGGGTGATGGCAGGTTGGCTTAGCTTGATGTCTGAATCCAGCATGGCTTTTCCAGCATGGGTTGTGTTTGCAAACAAGCCACCCTGAGAACCCATGGCTTGTAGTATGGTTGTTTAGAGTGGCTTGTTTTCAGAGTGGCTTGTTGTGACGTTTCTTCATTGTGAGTTGCTTAAAACAGTGAGAGAGCCGCCTGGCAAGGACACCTCATGGTCTCGCTAGTGCTGCTGCCATCGACCTTCATTCTTTGTTGTCAGTGCTGTTGGTGTCTGTCCCTGTCGGTGCCTGCATCAATACTGCATTGACACTTGGCAGCCCCTTCCCCCCCTGGGTTGCATAAATAGGTTCATGTTTGGCTTTTTCCCAACTTCAGTCCTGTAAAAGTTCAACAGTGTGCACATGCACGAGATCACAGCAAATCATATTTTGCAATTTTATTCACATGTTTCATTGACTGTTAAATTGACGAAGCAGAAATAAGCTCTACATACTCCCGCAGTAATTACGCCTGAAGCAAAAGTGTCCCATACCCCTGCAGTAATTGCACCCACAGAAAAAGCTCCCATTTTGTTCAGCCACGTCTTTCAGAATTTGCATCAAGGGAAGCCTAGGGAGGTCATGGGCTCTCCCACACTGGAGGCATTCAAGATGCAGCTGGACAGCTACTTTTCAGGAATGCTGTAATGTGGATTTCTGCACTGAGCAGGCAGTTGGTCCCAATGATCTCTAGAATGCCTTCTCTAAGGTGACCTGCCAGAGACTGATTTTGAAAGATGAGTTAAAAACAACAACACCCTTTATAAAATATAGAGGAATATGGTTGTGTGAAACTGGTTTTCTTCTATGCCTTTTAAAGTATCAGTTAATTTTAATATTCTCTAACCTCATTATTATGAAGGCCAGATACTGAAGCTGCACAACCTGACTCCCTCAGTTTGGGAAGATACCATAGCTCAGTGGTAGAGCATCTGCTTTGCATGCAGAAGGTCCCAGGTTCAGTTCATGGCATCTCTAACTAAACGAATATCAGGTAATAAATGATGAATGCTCCAATCTCCAAGACAGTCACTGCTAGTCAGAATAGATAATTCTGGGCTAGATGGCTGAAAGACTCTGACTTGGTATAAGGCAGCTTCCTACAATCTTGGCTTTATAACAAAATCCATGACTACCTATCAATCAAAGGCATAACATACAAAACCCAAAGGAGCATAACACTAAACCATGGAAAATCACTGGGTCAGTTTGCATGTCATGGTGGCAAATCACAGGTTAATTAGCCCATGTTTTGCCAGGATGCATGCTGTGCATGAGCTGCTTCCATTATTATAAATCAGTGCAATCAGAGGTTGTCAGCATGACATGCAAACCCACAAACCATAGCTTAAGTTCTGGCTTGTTAACCACCCTGAAGAACCCAACAAGACACCAGGAATTCTCTAGGTGGCTTGTTAAAAACAAAACAAAAAGAAGTCACACTGCATGGTTAACAAGCCACCCTGTGGAAATGTCCTAGGTTCAGACAACACACTAACCCATGGTTCAACAACAATCCACACTCAACCACTGAGTGTGAGTTTGTATGTTGTGTGGACCCAGTCACTCAGGGAGGGGGCCCAACAAGGGTGTCTTGCCCAAGGGCCCCCCAAAACCTGGAGATGACACTGGCCATAGGCTCTGTGAGGGTAGGCCTGGTATGTCAGAACATGCTCAAGGAAGGTTCCGATTACCAACACAGACATGCACATGCCCCGGCCAACCTTTCTTCCCACAGGAAAACCCCCTTTTTTTTCTCATAGAGGGCTGGCCTTGCTTGCTAAAGGCTATGAAAGCCCCATTGGCTACACAGCTGGAGACCCCGCCGTGAGCAGCCTCCGTTCGCCTCTAATAACCAAGGGAGAAATTATTTCAGATATTGAAAGTGGATCTTTTCAGGGCTAGCTTAAGGGCAGACAATAGCTGTGTCCTGTATCATCCCTAACTCGGGCTGACAAACACACGGCAGGCTGCTTGTCTGCGCCTTTGATGTATGCAAATCCCACTGTCGGGCTGCGCTGTGCCCACGCCTACACAATCTCCTGCTGCAAGGCTTTTTGCATGCAAACCTGGGGAGAGTGGCTTTGGCAGGACAAGGCCCTCTCCCCCGCCCCCACCCCTTGCTTCATGGGGAGCAGGTCCAGGCGCTCTGGACAGAACGCCGAGGAAGGGGCTTTGTGCCGAGGTTCCCATGGAAGATCGCAACTTTCCCATAGTATCCTAAAGGCCGGGACAGAGACAGCGAAGAGAGGCAAAGACTTATACAGGGGAAAGGGGGAGCCAAGTCATAGGCACAGTATCAGTTTTCTTACTGTGAAAGCTGGTTACTGCATTTATTTGTCTGAGAGAATTTCTCCAGGGCTGCTGGTGTGATGCAGAGGTTGAGACTGCTTGGCTTTCGAATGCATAAGTTCCAACTGACCCTGGTTTTAGTCTCTGTGTGTGTGTCCCTGGTAAATCCCTGTCCCTATTTCGTCCCTATGTTTTGCCTTTTGGAAATACCTTGATACAATTTTCTTACTGGAAATGGTTACAGTTGGCATTCTTTAGGGTTCAGCTCCCTGCTCCAAGGACTCTTGAAGTGAAATTTCAGAGTATTCTTCTTTTATATGTATAGATTCAAATGTAGAAATTATGACTGCAATTTAAATAAAATACATTACAGATCTAACTATAGCAGGGAAGGTACTGACCCAGTTTGCATGATCACAGTAGGGTTAACAAGCCATAGTGGTTTGTTAACTCTGCCATGCGTGTCAGTTGGATTTCTCTAATTACCCTCACCGGCGTGGCTCGCCATCATCCAAACCCAAGTGGCATGGGTTGTTTGAGGGGGGTATATGAGGCTTGCTGTCCTCCCTCCATCGAACCATGCTACCTGGGTTCAGACAATACTGCAAGCCACACCAGTGAAAGTAATTCGGGAAATCTGGCTAGCAGTGCTTAGCATCCCCTGACTGTTGGCCATGCTAGTAGACACTTCTGGGAGTTGAAGTCCCAGACTTCTCCAGATCTTCCTTCTGCCCACCTCTGATATAAAGGATTCTTGATCAGGTCCTCCCAAGCCATTGATTGGTCAATTAGGACATCCCTCTCTGAGAGCTGCCTAGTTCCTAGGACTACATTTGTTCGGAATTCTGGTGTCCTAGAGGAGCCCCCATTGTTGGCTCAAGGTTTGGGGAACCCTTGGGCAAGACACCTTTGAGCAAGACACCCTCTTCACTCAGCCTACTTCCTCACCATCATTGTCACCAGCTCCTCCTTCTCCAACCCCACTCCTCCATCATTTCTACCATCTGCTTGCCAGAAAGCCTGTCCTACTCCAATAGTGTATTAGTCTAGATTTTCATATATCCCGAACATAAGACTTATTTTGAAAGGTGAGTAGATTGGCAGCAATACCTCTAGACAAAGGGTGTTTTGCAACCTGCCCCACCTTGCAGGGGTGTGGAGTCCTGTCTGTCTCCACACATAACTGCATTTCTGCAGCTTCATCCTCTGTGGCTTTTATCCCTTTCTCTTTCTTCTGGTGGAATTCAGATTGTCTTTTTCTGCTTAGGTTACACTGAAGAATACCATGTACATTGATTACAAATTCCAGAAAGGTAGCCGTGTTGGTCTGTTATGGCAAACACGCACACCAGCAAGGGAGTCTTGTGGAATCCACTTTGGAGACTGATGGTTTTATTGTGCAGAAGCTTTTTTGGACTTAATAGAAGCATTCTGTGTTATCCTCGGTTGGACAACACACACTCAGATGTGTGTGTAAACAGTAAAGCCACAAGGCTATGAAATATAAGAGGGACAGCTGTGACATTTCTATGCAAAGATCAAGAGTGTTTCCAGACAGTGCTACCAATTAAAAAGCATTGTGCCGCTACGCCAAAGGAGCACAGGAAGCTGCCTTATACCGAGTCAGACCATTGGTTCATCTAGTCCAGTACCATTGACACAGACTGGCAGCCATGGCTCTCCAGGATTTTATGCAGGAGCTTTTCCTTCCCTACCTAGTGATGCTGGAGGCTGAACCCAGGACCTTCTGAATACAAAGCACGCACTGTACCAAGGTTCCACCGCCCCTCCGTCTTTCCCTCCAGAGCATATGGTAAGAAGAAAAGATACAAAAAGTGACCGGGAAAACAGGGGAGGGTTAAAAACACGGGAGAGGACGACATCCATTTCCATGAATATGGCAGGGTGATGGCACAATAAAAGCCTCGACTGGAAGCATCCCGGGATGCATACAAGACAAGTACAGCACTCAAATTACAGGGGTTGTGGTGGTGTTGACAGAGGGATCCAGACCCTGTATATTTTGTGCTGGCCCGCTTACACTTGTTGTTGGAAGGCTACATGCTGTGTGTGTGTGCTCATGCACACATTTAGTTATGGGTCTCCTTACCTCTCCCCCATAGTTTGAGCATTGGATCACCAACAGTGATTGGTAACAACTAACCTTTCTAGCTTTCCTACATTAATTTATCATCTACAGTAGGTATTGCATTCATGGAGATATGTGTACACACACACACACACACACACACACACACACTGTCTGGAAAACCCCCAACAAGAAATATGAGATGCTGTACTTTCAGTTTGTTTCTGCTGTGCTGAGACTTCCCCTTTATCTGGATCCCATGTTTGCCTACATTCCCCACAACACAACCTCAGCGGCCACTTGAAAGGAAAGAAACCAAACAGCAAGCAAGGGCTCTCGAGCGAAAGCAAACAGCTTGGCTTTGCCACTCAGCGGATCGCTCCAGTTTGCATCTAACCACCCAGCAGACCGCAAACAACCCAGGAGAGACTCACATTTGAAGAAGGGCTTCCAAGCAACAAGGACAGGTGGCCTTCTGCTTTCAGCACCAGTTCCTGAGACCCAGCCTTGAGCATCCATCCATCCCCCTCCTCTGCTCGCCCCAAGGGGTTCCCCATCCATCAAATGTCTTAAACAAGCCAGGCCATTACTTTAATTCCAGCTGTGGATCCAGTTACACTCCCAAGCTGCTCCATTAGCTGCCAAAACAGTAACTGTCCTCTTGATAAGTGTGTGTGTGTGGGGGGGGGGTAAGGGAGGAATCCAAACCCAACAGGTTGCTGTGGAAACACATTCCAGCCCATGGGGCTGAGACTCTGGAGGTCAGGGCTCTGACCTTGCGGATAGCCTCAAGGCTGCACACTGTGCTCGGTGCTCATGAATGGTGGCAGATGCTTCATGTTGTCAATCTGAAGAGATCCCACTGGAGGCACTCCTGCCTCAACACCTGTGCAAAGGAAAGGTGGCCTTGGAGCAGGTCTCTGACCTCCTCTCTGGCTGAGATGGGCTCATTCTTGGCATTTTATGGCAGATCTGGGAGCCCAGAGGGTTCAGGTGATGGGGTAAAGAATCCAAGGGATGTGATGATACAGCCCAGGGGACAACAGATCTCTCTCTCTCTCTCTCTCTCTCTCTCTCTCTCTCTCTCTCTCTCTCTCTGTACAAGGTTTTGAAAAGCTTATGATTCATCAGCCTGTCTCTACCCCAAGCGGCGTTCTAAATCCACCTGGAGTGGCCAACGACAAATCACCCAAAAAGAGGACAGCAATTTGCATGTGTTGATTTATACGTACAGATGCACTTTTAGATATGATGATGATAAATCAGTGGCCTTCAACTGGTCTATCCCCAAGACTCACCTCAGTCTCCCAACCTGAAACATGGGACCCACTTTCACAATTTCACAAGTGCCCAACATGGTGGCATTTGGGTCCCAACCCAACAGTTGAACCACTGATTTAAATAGAAATACAGTACTTCTCACTATACGAAGCTGCCTTATACTGTGTCAGACCCTGGGTCGATCTAGCCCAATATTGTTGACACTGACTGGCAGCAGCTCTCCAGGATTTCAGGCAGGATTTCCTAGCTCTACCTGGAGACTGAGCCTAGGACCTTCTGCATGCAAAGTATGTGCTTTATCACTGAGTTACAGCCACAGCTTCTGGGGCTGTCTCCTGCACCAGGAAAGAGCTCATCTCCTGGTGCAGTCACTTATTGAGCACTTTGAGATGGGAGGTTAAAACAATGAGGATAACTACTTATGCACTGTCAAAAAGAGGATGTGCATCACCCCAAAAGAGGATGCAGTTTTGCATGACATTTGCATGTGCTAATTCATACGTACAGGGGCAAATTTAGAAACAATTGCTAGATCTTAAACAGAAATACAATACATTTCAATAAGGTAGGAAAGACTGTAACCAGAGCTAGATCTATACCTTGTGTCATATCAGTACAATCCCATCATGGGGATGGTATATCCCTTGTGTGCATTTATACCTCTTGGCACACACAATGACATCTGTTGCAGCATTTTGGATAATACAGAATAAAAGGCAGGAAATAATGCTAGAAAAGCAGTATAAGGAAAGTGCAATGTTCTCTGTCGAATATCAGTGCATGTCAAAACCGATAAAAAGTACCCGGTGGGCTAAGTGCCTGCTCACTCTTCTGGCCAAGTGCCAACTGTTGACGGACAGCTTCAAGGGCACTGTTGGCTTTCCCTTCCTAGGACTCTTTATCTTCAGACTGGACTTGGACTGGACAGCCCTTCAAAGAGAGAGCTGCCCTCAATAAAGTAGGACAGAAGGCTACCCCAGTGAATTATTATTTTATTTATTACATTTATATCACACCTTTTTTCCTCTAAGGAACCCAAGGGGGAATACATAACCCTCCTCCTCTCCATTTTATCCTCACAGCAACAACCCTGTGAGGTAGGTTCAGCTGAGAGTCTGTGACTAGCCCAAAGTCACCCAGGGGGGTTTCCATGGCCAAGTGAGGACTAGAACCTGGATCCCCCAACTCCAAGTCCAACACTTTAGCCACTATGCCACACTGACTCTTGGCCGGGTCTTGGCTGTAGTGCACACGCGTGCACATGAACATTAACATGTATGAAGAGTAGATGGCTTTTGACTACTCAGGGGTGGAGTTGTGAAGGGTTTGGGCTGACCAGGGGTGGGGGGAGGTGACGTCTGTCATTTTCGCTGGCTCATGGGTGGGTGGGGCATGGTGGCTTGTGGCTCATTAAGGACCACAGCCTGGAGATCATGATATGGGGTAATTAAACACCAAATTAAACTGCCCAGATCAAACCCTGCAGCAAATCTGATGAAGACCTCAGGCTGCCATCATTCCCAGCACTATATTCCAAACCGACAGAGGCCAAGCCTGTGAGACCTGACTCCTAACGTTGTCAAATGCCAAATTTGTGCTTGGCAGGCCTGGATCTCCTCAAATTGCCTCCACGCCTGACTTCTGCTAGCCTCAATCCCATCTCTATCTCACAAGCACGGTTCTTCATAAGCCCAGCCTGCCTGCCTCCTAACCTTGTGCTGTGTGTTTACATTTCTCCTCTACAGCCATCGACTTGCATTGCCTTTTATAGGCTGCTCTTACTACACACATTACACTGTTAGTATAAACAAGGCCCTGGTCGTCTGGGCATACCGGTCACTGGCACATGCCAAGACCGCTGGGAAGCAAACCGCAGCATTGCCCTTAACATGCAGCACCTTGCAAAGGGCTTTTGTGACAGCCTTGGCGTTTCACACCTTTGAATCCACGAAGCTCTGCTCCTCAGTTCAGTGTCCTCAAGGAGGGAAGGGAACATCTTTTTGAGGGCCAACAATGCACAGAAAGTAGCGATGGGTGAATCTGTCAATTTCAGGATCTCCCCGTTTGTTAGTTTCCCATTCTTAAATGCACTTCATCCCGAACTTTGTGAATTTTCCCAATCTTAACTTCAGATCATCTTGAACTTTGAAGGAAAAAAGCTCCTATGAAAATTTGTATGCATCTCGGTGTGCATTTTGCCTAATACACACACTTTTATACACGCCTTTCCCTGAATGTACAGGGTTTGTTTGTTTTTTTGGTTTTTGCTAGCCATTTTCCTAACCTAATGCATTTGTGAATGTTCTTTTCACCAACATTTAGATTTTTGTGTGCACTTTCCCCTAACATACAAATTTCTGCATGGAACTTTTGTTTGGAGGACTCTGTTGCGAAATTCGGAAAAAAGTGCAAAGTTGGAAGGATAACTGACTTTTGGTTCCCGTATTGGCCAAGGATATGAATGCAAACTGAAATAGTTTCTCTCCTGTCTCTAGCAGGTGTTTATCATAGACATCCACATACAGACCTGCTATGGGAAGATTGAGGATCAAAGTACCCTTGATGACAGCAGACCTGTTTAACCTCAGGTTTGCCCCAACCATGTCTAAAATGGGGGAGAAGGCCCAATTTAAGAGCAAAAACATTGAGTGGGCGAGGAAACCCTTTCCCTGGCTTATATTCTGGAAGAGTGCCTGATTGATGGTGGAGAAAAGGGAAGGGCCCAATTTCCCTCCACCATGCAGCCATTTTGGTTTCAAAATAACAAGAACAATGCTTAGCTTTTAGCATTTCGGGATTTGTTCAAAGAGCTCTACATTATGCTGCTGTAATCTTCACAACAACCTTATAAGGTTGGTGAGTAGTATTATTGTCCCCACACTATAGATCATGGTGCTGTGTCTGGGAGATTCCAGATGAGGTGTGATTCAAATTGGAGACTTGCTGTTTTAGAGTCTCTTGGGCCTTAGCTGGACCTAAGGTTTATCCCGGGATCGTCCCGGGGGTCGTCCCTGCCTGCTCCCGGGATCCCCTGTGTGTCATTTAGATGCACAGGGATGACCCCGGGATCATCCCGGGATGATCCCTCTAGTAGCAAACTCAGCTGGTGAGTGACGACAGAAGAGAAACCAAAATGAGGCTATTGAAAAATAAGCGGAGAGGTATCAATAGGGATGTCAGAGAAACCTGGAACAGAACCAATTGAGTTTGGATTTTTATGCATCTAATATGTGTATTTGGTAGTGGAACAACTTCTCCCCCATTGGAAGGATTCCACGGACTTGCAGAGCATTTTTTAAACCTTTGGGAATGTGCAAATTTCATCATCAAAAAATACCCCCCCCAAAAAAAAACACCATCCAAAATGTGCATTTTCCCAGTTGGTTAAGGCATGAAAAATGAGCATGTTGGGGGAAATTGTACATTTCCACACACACAAATTTTTCACAAATGCGAATTTGTGCAAATTTGTACATTTTCCATTTTTGCACATACAAATTTGCACAAATGCATTTTTGTGCATATTGGGGGGGGGGAATTGATTCTGTCAATGGGCAGATGCCAGAATGTAAGGTGCCTGGTGAACTGCAAAGCACTGACGGAATGGATTTTACACAATCCGAGGTTTGCAGATGTATAACAACAACAACAAAATCCTTTTTAAAAAATCACCAGACACCATCCTAAGAGGGCAAAACATACCCACAAAGCCCAGTGAGGCCTGTACATGCTCAATTGTCATGGAACGTTGAGTGTCAATTGGGAAAGAAAAATAGAAAACTGTGCAGGTTGGTGGTGGTAGTGGTGGTGGTAGTGAAACCTGATGGAGGAGGGTGTGGTGGCTGGGCGTATAGAACCCCGAACAGAAGTGTGAATGTGTGAAGTGGCTCCTTTAGCCATGACATGTCTATTCATGCAAAACGTTTGCAGCATGAGGGGTTGCTCTTTTCATTCCAACCCTGTGACTGGGCCTCTGTTTGTTTTTAATATTCAGGTTATTTCATATTGCGAGGAAACGTGGGCATTTATTTTTCTACGGGAATGTCAGGAGGTATTTTCCTTGGCGCGTGGCGATACGCAAGGCTGTTGCCATGTAGTAGTTTCCATGCCAGAATATGGATGTTCTTGGCATTTTTTTTGCTCTTAGGGGATGGCAGGAGGTATTGTTTTGGCCAAAGGTATGGAAACAGTCCTTTCACGTCCATCTGAAAGAATTCTTTTCTTCAAAAGGGGAGCTGTGTATAATACTAATCATCCAGAGGCCCAGAAAGAACCTCAGTGATGACCTACTTTGCCCTCCTGAGTGATCAGAATGGTGTTTCCGTTACAACACCAACTTTAATTCCAGTCATTTCTGATTGAACTTCAGCATTTCATGGGTTTGGGGAAATTTAGGAATTTCCTACGTTAGCAAAAGATTGCAGCTTCCTAACTGAATAGGGCTCTCTCGCCTTTCACGAACTTCCTGATAGCACTGTTGTGGCTTTAGCCTTAGTGTCGAAGGCCAGAAACCAACAGATCCAGCTTTTCCCAGTGATGGGGAAAAGGTTCACCTGCTGAATTCCTGTCTGTCCCATGCAGCTGTGAAAGGCATGGGCTTCCTGGCGTGTGTTTGGGGGTTGCGGGGGAGGTGACCACACTGTGCTTAGGATGGGCTGAAACCTCTTGATGCCCACATTGTGATACGAATGCAAGGTCAAATTCTACATTCTCTTCTGCCACTCCCAGACTGTGGAATGGCCTGCCGGGAGAGATTCGCCAACTCAGCAGTCTTCCTGAATATAAAAAAGCTATAAAGACTGCTCTCTTCCGGCAGGCCTACCCAGTCAAATTTTAAGATGCTTGGCTGTTATTTTAATAATGTATTAGTTGTATATGTTTTTTAATCATTTTAATCAGGTTTTTTTTTCCTCCAAGGAGCCCAAGGCAGGTGTAGATGATTCCCCCACCATTTTGATCCACAAAACAATGGTATGAGGTAGGTTAGGATGAGAGTCAGTGACTGGCCCAAAGTCACCCAGTGAGCTTTACAGCCAAATGGGTTCTTGAACCAGGTCTCCTCAGTCCCAGTGCAACACTCTAACTATGCTGTCCTTCAGAGGTTTCAGACAGGAGTATTTTCTAGCCTTACCTGGGGGTGGTCTTCACGTGCCGAGTTGGCACCGCCCCACCACCAAGCCCCGCAGTATCACTGCTGTAGGGTAGAAGCAAGTTATTTATATGAAGGGAGGCAGTGCGGGCTTTCTGGTGGCTATTAAGCTTGCTAGGCCCGCCCTCTCCCCCTTCCGTGGCTCCCGGCAACCAATCAGAGGTTGCCTTCCACCCAGGAACATCCCACGTGAGGGCAGATGGGGAAGAGCTGCACTGACCTCGCTCGGTCAGGAAAAGTTGGGGAAAGTCCCTAAATTTTCTGCCACAGGTCTTCAGCTCTTTGCCCCGGGGTGGCTCCAAATCAGCATCTGCAATGCAGATTTGGAGTCACCCCGGGGCAAAGACGATGTTAAGACAACCCCCTGGAGCTGACAGTCTTTGAACCTGGGACTTGATACATACAAAGAATGTATTCTGCCATTGAGCTATGATCCTTTCCTATATTTGTATAATGTGTCAAAAACACAGGAAATGAGGTCTTGCATAAGGTCTGTTCAACAACCGGGCTCAGATTGATTCTGGAATATTAGCTAAACCTGGGTTCTAGAGAGTATGTTTGATGTGCAAACCAAGTAAACGGCCCCACCACCAACCCTCTCATGTTCCGAGTTGAAGATAAACCATGCAAATAAATAAACATATTTGTAAAAGTGCCTGTGTGTCACAGTAGTGTTCTACTAGCAGGTTTTAGTCTGATCTTTGCAGAATGTGGTCTGTTTTTGAAAGCAGCACAGTTATGGCAGGAGGCCAGTGACAAGCTATTGAGGTACATGGGCAGAGAAACCTGTTGTGAAGGAAGGTCAAGCAGCTTTGTAAGGCGCCCAAACTCCACCATTGGCAGATGCTGTATGCATGGTTTCAAACGTGATATCCCTTTCCTTGAGGACTAGAATCTCTCGGTTTTTAAAACAGAGAATGCTGAGATTCTCACGAACCCATGCTTCAGTGTCAAAGAGGTGATTCTATGCATGCAGCATTACAATGCATCCACGTATCTATATATGTGTATGTGCAATTATGATATAAATGTGGACATTACAATGTCTGAGACTTTTTGCACTAATTCACCCTGCCTGATATCCCTTCTCCTATTGTGATTATCTCAGGTGCTTTTGGAAAGAAGTTAAACAGAGGGAAGGCACAACATTTCAGGAGTTAAAATTCCTTCCATAATAAGCATTTGATGGCGCAGGTCTGATGCTGCAAGCACCTTCTGCCGTAGCACACCTAGCAAGCATGAGTTTTAAGCTTTTCTAGATAAATTTCAGTGGTGGGAACCTTTGATCTATGGTAGAACACATGGCTACAGTGGTGGCTTCAAATTTGGTGGGGCTGTGAATCCATTCAGTCAGAACCAGCCAGAACTCTAAGGCAGCTATCCAGGGTGCTGAACCCATTTTGGGAGATAGGGTTCAGTAGTTTAGGAACACAGGAAGCTGCCTTAAACTGAGTCAGACTATTGGTCCATCTAACCCAGTACTGTCGACACTGACTGGCAGTGGTTCTGCAGAGTTTCAGACAGAATTCCTTTCCTTGCTCTACCTGGAGAAGCCAGGAATCAAACTTAGAACTTTCTGCATGCCCAGGATGTGCTCTATCACACTGAGCTATGGTCCCTCTCCTTGGATAGCTCCTTTAGAGTTCTGGCTTGTTCTGATTGAGACCCAGAATGGATTCAGAGCACCACTGAAATTGGAGCCACAAACCTCTACTATATGTGTAGACGGTCTCACCTCCAATGCCTGGCATCTCATTATCAGACCTGCTGCAGAATTACTGCCAGCCAGTGTAGACAGTACTGAGCTACATAGAACACAGGAAGCTGCCTTATACCAAGTCAGACCATTTGGCCAGTATTGTCAATGCTGACTGGCAGCAGGTCTCCAGGTTTACAGGCAGGAACTTTTCCTCCCCTACCTGGAGATGCTGGGCATTGAACCTGGGACCTTCTGCATGCAAAGCATGGACTCTCCCCATGAGCTATGGTCCCTCCCCTTGGTCCAGCTTCCTACAAGGATCTCAATATAAAGCACTTGCAATACAAACAAACAAGCACCCAATCTTGCTCCCCACCTCTCCATGCTAGGCAGGACATGTCTGTGTTAGCCCACCCCTAAATGTCCCTATGGCCCCTGGTTTGGTGCTCAGTCATCCTTCTGCAACACTGCAGAACCATATGCAGCAACAGGGAGGAGCTGGTGACATGCCAACCAGGTCCCATTTTTGTTCACCTGTATTTGGAATGTCACACAGCAGTGATGGCATATTCCACGCCCAGCATCCAGCCCGTTTCCCCTCATTTGAGCTATGATATACAACAGGGCTGCGGAGCCACTGGCAGATGCTGTATGCATGGTTTCAAACATGATATCCCTTTCCTTGAGGACTAGAATGCCTTGGTTTTTAAAACCAAGAATGCTGAGATTCTCATGAACCCATGTTTCAATGTCAAAGAGGCAATTCTGCAAGACGTTCTAGGCATGCAACGTTACAATACCTCTGGTCCTCTAGATATTGTTGAACTCCAAATCCCATTAGCCCCAGCCAGCATAGCCAATAGTCAGGGATGATGGAAGTTGTAGCATAACAACATCCAGAGGTTGTAGCACAACAACATCCAACCCTTGATATGCAAGAAAGGAGATATCGCCCTCTATCCCCCAGAAAGACACCAAATAACCCCCCAAAACCAGTGGAACAAGCCACCTTGCGGTCTCTGAGCATTGAGGACTATATCACACCTACTCAATGATGCGTTATACCTTCTTCTAATTTGCCCAGCAAAGGGATATTTGATGGGGGTGGGGAGAGTTTCAGCTATTGGTCGGTATAGAAATGCAATAAATACATTCATAAATAAAGACATTTGTCTTTTATTAGGATAATTTGTCCAGGCAAATCACCTGGGCTGTTTTTAATTACTGCAATCACCCCCATGGGCTTGCACCTGCTAATGCTGGGCTGCAGATGTATCCCAGAAGAGTCCAGTTCGATTGGGAACAACCTCTTTTGCATCTGAAATGCAGACAGGAGCTTGGCTCCGTCCAGCTCATCTGTCACTCACGTTACCCTTAGCATGAAGAGACCCCCTTGATGTATGGAAAAAATCCCAGATAGATCTGCAGGACTTCCTCACATAATGTACACATGGAGGCTTTTCGACTAGAAAAGGAGTTTGCATCACATCTGGTTCCCCAGGGTCTTCTGAGCGGGTCCCATGGTCCCCCGAGCTTGTGACCATGTCCTTCAGTTGCCGTACGAAGCGGCCCTACGCTATGATTTAGGTACTCTCAGGAATGCATTCCCTTTTGCGCTTCTGAAGCGAAGCATGAGAGCCAGCTCAGTTCAGCTTTCCCGTTGCCGGCAGCCCGCGCAGTGCTCAGAGCAAATATTTTCCTAGAGGTTCGGTTGTCGACAGGCTGCTCGCTTCACAGAAAAACATGGTGGGGGGGGTTTGGTGAGGCAAGGAGAAAGAAGGGAAGCTTCAGCTCAGGTTGGCCACCCTCCCTGTATGTACCAGAGGAACCCAGGGAATGAGGGCGAAGAAGAAAGCAATGCAGGGAAGGGGTAAAGTTAACTCTCTGGCTTTTCTTCCCAAAAGCTGAAGTGGTCACTTACCTCCTGCTCCGTCAGTAAATTCCTGTCCTCTCTTCAAGGCTCCCCCTGTTCAAATCACGCCTCTAAGGCACCAGACACTTTTCTTAATGTTTCCTTCAAAGCAGAACCCACCCACCCCCCATCCCACCATGGCTCCCTGCCCAGTTGCTTTCCACGTGGAGCCAAGAAAACCTCACTCAAGGAGAAAACAAAATTACTTGGGAATGATGCGAGCAAGAGGAATGGTTCTCGTCTTTTGGGTTTTTAGACTCCGTACCATTCGGGAATGCGTCAGAGTGGGAATGTATAAGGTGGAGGGGTAAGAAGGGGGGCATGAGAGAGAGAGAGAGAGAGAGAGAGAGAGAGAGAGAGAGAGAGAGAGAGAGAGAGAGAGAGAGAGAACGCTCTAAAATTGACAACACATGGCTGTTTCTTATCCTAGGGCCTAGTAAATAGGTCTTTCATGCTGGGCCAGTTGCCATGGCAACAAACATGCAGGAAATATTCCAGATAACTAGAATAGTGGCAAAAACATGTGTTTTGGATAAAACATCCCCCCCTTCTCCTACTCCCATGGCTTTATTCATTTGGCTGCTCAACACAAGCTTGTCTTTCAGGGTAGACACCTTTCTTGTGTCTGGCAGGGGTCAGAGGCCAAACTTTGCCGCAACTAAGAAGATGAGACCCATGTTTTTTTCTCCAGGGGAGAGGAAAAAAAAGAGGTTTCTTCCTGCGGCCCTTGTCTTCGGATGAAATTGAACAAAGATGGTGAGAACTTTCAGAAGCGATTCGCTTCTGCTACTTGACTCCTAGTGGAGGAAAGAGACATTTGTGGTTTCAGGCTTTAGTTGGCCAACCAACCTTGAGTTCACTTTTTGAACCCCGGTGTGACCTTGGCTAAATTTGGGCCACCTCGGTCTTTGTTCGTTATGAAGATACTAGTGAATGGACCCAACTTTGCATGGGTTGGGATAGTCACCCCCCCCTTTTTTTTTTTTTTTGGATACAGGGAAGATTTCAAGAAAAGTTACACAGCTGAATGCAAAGCTATGGGCTGATTAGGGAAGTCTACCACCTAGTGATTGAAGGTGGTCCTGCAAGCTTTAAACACATGAACATATTTAAATGAATTAAAAGTAATTAGCGGGTTTTTTAAAAATAAAATAAAACAAATAACCCCGAAGTGCACACTCTTAGCAGCCCCTTAATATGCATGGAAAGTTTCTGGTATGTAAGTTGCGTGGCCTTGGTGCTGACAGACAGACATACACTAATATTCGTTGAAACACACACAGTGAATTGTTGCTTGTTTTCCTTGCAATTGAAATTGTGAACCAAGTGTTTAAAAGTGCCATCAGGACCCAGATAAAGTT
The DNA here is from genome assembly GCF_023053635.1 of Elgaria multicarinata webbii. Lineage (NCBI taxonomy): Eukaryota > Metazoa > Chordata > Lepidosauria > Squamata > Anguidae > Elgaria > Elgaria multicarinata. The sequence continues at coordinate 22,235,854 of NC_086182.1, forward strand.
GCCATGAGGTGTAGGCCACCAATTGGACAATCCCAAGTAAATATGTCTCAATCCCATTGGATTGCAGCTATAATTCTCTTCTTCATCTTTTTCTTCCATTGATTCTTTCTATTTTACCCCAAGCAATGCTTTGCAGAATACTTTCCTAACTGTATTGACTGTTCATTCTTCATCAATATGTTCTTCTGTCAGTATTAATTTTTCCTTAGTTGCTTTCTTTCTTTGGTCACTTTATGTTTAGGGAGGACTTCCTCCTTTTCCCTCCTCCAAGACTCTTCTATGTTGATTCCATCCAAAAAAAAATTTTTTTTTTAATGAAAATAGTCCACCCATATTTTTGTGCATATTTTTCAAATGGATGTATTATTTTCCACCTGCTCTCTATTAACTAAAAAGTGTTTGGGTGTGTTTTAGAAATGTATGCAGTGTTTTTGCTGCCTTTCTGTCAAACACATTTCCCCCCTTTCTTTTGTGGAATGCATCCCAAGTCCAGAAATATATGGATTTCCAATTGTAAATTGCATCCATTTTCATGTTTGCTTCTGGAAGGTGTGGATTGGGTAAACCCATTTTTTAAATTAGATGGAGTCGATCCCAGCGGAAGCTCGTTTCAGGCAGCCGGCTCAGGTCGACTCAGCCTTCCATCCTCCCGAGGTCGGTAAAATGAGTAACCAGTTAGCTGGGGGAAAGGTAATAAAGGCCGGGGAAGGCAACAGCAAACCACCCCGCTATAAGGCCTGCCAAGAAAACGTCAGCGAAAGCTGGCGTCCCTCCAAGAGTCAGTAATGACTCAGTGCTTGCACGAGAGGTTCCTTTCCTTTCCTTTCCCCTATCCCTCCTTTGTCTTCGTAGGCATCTATTTCATGTCTAGGTACTGATTCTGTGCTTAGTTCTGCTAAACCTCATCTGGTCCTCTTTCCCGTCTTGATTTCTCAGTCAGCTTATGTCTTCTTCTTTCCATCCTTTCTTAAACTTTTATAATGTTATCCTGTAATTCTGAGAACCAGCATGGTTGGAGCGGTTAGAGTCATGGACTACAAGTGGGGAGACCTTGGTTCTAGTCCCTACTCTGGGTAACTTTTGGCTACTCACTGACTCTCAGCCTAACCTATATCACTGGACATAAGGACATAAAAAGAGCCATGCTGGACAGACCAAGGGTCCATCTAGTCCAGCATTCTGTTCCAGTAGTGGCCAAATAGCTGTTGGTGGGATACCCACAGGATTTTTGTGACGATAAAATGAAGAGGAGGAGGATCATTTATACCACCTTGGGCTTCTTGAGGAAACACAGGCTATAAATGTAATAAATAAATAAATAGATCTTGGATAATTTCAAAAATCCTTTTAATATCCTCTGGTATAATTCCATCTATTCTTAAGCAAGTTCTTGTTCCTCCTGTTTTTTAAACTCTTTGGTTCTTTTTAACTATTGCCTCATTTCTATTAAGGTTCTTTTGTTTCTTCTCAATGCCTAATATTTTGGCTGTTTACCCATCCTTATTACTATACAGAAACTATGCTTTGTAAGGTTGCCAGTTACTTTTACTATAAAACACAGTTTTTGTTTTTTTTAAAAAAAAATACACTTATTCTCCTGGATTTTCATTCTGCATTTGACTTTATGCTTTTGTCATCTGTAAACTCTAAGTTTTACTGGTTCATTTCTTTATTCTATAAGGTTTATGTTAAAGGATCATTTTCTTTTCATTTCCTTCTGTTGTTATTCCTCTAGGTTCTGTTCTTGGCCTATATTTGGTTTATAGGATCATTTTTATGGAGATGACATAAAGTTGTATCTTTCTGGCCCATTCCTTCTTTTCTTCAAAATGCATCAAGCAGGTGACAGTTTCATCATGGATTCCAGTTGTAAAATCAATATGTAGACAACCAAATTCATTCTTTTTTACTCCAAACCCTTCTCCGACTTCTTCTATCTCACTGAGTTCAGGTGATTCTATATTTTATCCTAGACAGCAAGTCTGCAATTTTGGGCAGATTTTTGACAGTTCATTTCAATTCCCCTCAAACCTCTCCTCCTGATAAAAAAAAAAGAGTCAATTTTCCCTTCACAATACTTCCAATATCTTTCCATTTTTAGAGGTTAATCCTTCTAAAACACTTATTTTGTCTCTTACTGTCTATAGAATTGATTGTTGTAATATGCTCTTACTTGGATTACTTCTCTTCAGACTCTTATATCTGTCTTGAACTCTCCTGCCCAGAAAATTGTTCATGTACCTTTCTTCTTCTTAGGTAAATATGTTTTTGCATTAGCTGCCTCTTCTTCACCGAAGTCAGTTTAAGATTCTTTAAGAATCCATATTACAACAATTGTTGTAATATGGAGCATATTACCTCCATCATCTAGGGCCCTTTCTACACCTAAGGATTATCCAAGGAAAATGGAGGGATCATCCCTGCCTGCTCCCGGGATCCCCTGTGTGTCATTTGCATGCACAGGGATGATCCCAGGACAATCCCTGAAAAAAAGGCAGGTGTAGAAATAGCCAAAGGGCTTTGCTAGACCTGCCGGGATAAGCCGGCAGGGAGGTGGGGCCACGGCGCGCTAACGTTAGCGCTCGCCGCCTCAGCTTCCAGACGCCAGACGCGCAGGGACGACGCAAGCCCTGCAGCGTCCGCCATTTTTTTTTTAGTTTAAAGGGGCCACGTGCGGCCCGAAGACTCCGGAGAAGGTAAGGGTTTTTTTTAGTTAACCCCCCCATCCGTCCTCCCTTGTCGTCTCCCGTTCGTCGCCCCCGTCCTCCCTCGCCGTCTCCCGTTCGTCACCCCGGTCCTCCCTCACCGTCTCCCGTTCGTCGCCCCCGTCCTCCCTCGCCATCTCCCGTTCGTCACCCCTGTCCTCCCTCGCCGTCTCCCATTCATCACCCCCGTCCTCCCTCGCCATCTCCCTTTCGTCGCCCCCGTTCTCCCTCGCCGTCTCCCGTTCGTCACCCCATCCTCCCTCGCTGTCTCCTGTTCGTCGCCCCCGTCCTCCCTCGCCGTCTCCTGTTTGTTGCCCCCGTCCTCCCTCCCCGTCTCCCATTCGTCGCCCCCGTCCTCCCTCCCCGTCTCCTGTTAGTCGCCCCCCATCCTCCCTCGCTGTCTCCCATTCATCGCCCCCCGTCCTCCCTCGCCATCTCCCGTTCGTCACCCCCTGCCATCCCCTCTCCTGCCAGTCCGGCCTTCCCTCCCCCATCTCCCACCCCCCGGATCACCCCCCCCCTGGCACGATGGGCACAGCGCTCGTATGAGCTCTGTGCCAGGTCTGTGGCTTTTCACGGCTACTCGCGCGTAAGCGAGTAGCCGCAAAAAGCCACGGACCTTCCTAGACGTTTCGCAGCCCCGGCCTGAGGCCGGGGCTGTGAAAAAGGCGCACCATAAGCGACTTCGCTTATGGCGCATTAGAGGAGGCCTCAGTGAGGCCTGGCGCCGGATTCCCCTGTGCGTCATCTGGACGCACAGCAGGGAAACCGGCCCACAAAGGCCTCGTCTAGCAAGGCCCTTAGTCTCTTTCTAGCTCTCTGTTTTCATTTAGGCTCCTTCTTGTTCTCTTCACTCTTTTGGATACCAATCTTCTTTTTATATCTCAATTTCTATTTCTTGGTTTCATAAATGTCTCTGTTCCATATACCTGAATGCTCTACCACCATCGGTACAACAAAGGGTTCTTCCACCTTGAATCTTCCATCATCAATTCTTTCTTTTCATTAAGATAAAAGACAACTCATCCTTTTCTTGTTGATTTCCTTTATGTGATAATATATCTTGATTGACATCTGGCACATTATTGGACCCTTCTAATTCCTTTTTCCTTCTGTGTCATGTTTTACTAAACTGTAAACCTGCAGGTAGAGCTATGTCTGTTTTAATTTTTTTGTAAGGCACTAGTATAGTGATAAGCATAGTACAATTAATGGCATCTTATTAAAATAGTACCAACTTGGGCCCAGTGAATGCCCACAAAACCTTCAGTGCTACTGAAGCAAAGCCAGTGAGGGTCTGGGTAGTCACTTGGATGAGAAACTCAGTGTAAGACTTGGAAATATAATAAATAAAAATAAATAAAGGTTTTGTTTTTTAAAAAAAATCTGTCATGCATTTGCTGTTGACAGAACAAACGAGTATGATAAAAGCCACAGAAAACAGCTGTTTAATAAGCATAAACAAACAGAGCACATAAGTAGGTATGTAACTAATTCTCGAGTGCTTTTTGTGTGCTCATGAATTCAAGTGCATTAAAAATCCACATTGTTGGAACTGGTCCAGCCCAGCTGACTATAAAGAGAAACTGATTATTACAGAATGTTTGATTTTGGTGGCAGGGGTTGGGGGAGACTTTCAATCTATTCCTACCCTGTTCAGGAAAAAAACAGAAACAGAAGGTTGCAAAAGAAGACTGAGGTTGCCTTTGAAAACGGTCCGGAAGCTTCAGCTGGTACAAAACAGGGCAGCCCGTTTACTAACAGGGACTGGCTGGCGAGATCACATTACACCAGTCCTTTTACAACTTCATTGGCTGCCAGTCCAGGTCCGGGCCCGATTCAAAGTGCTGGTATTGACATTTAAAGCCCTAAACGGTTTGGGGCCAGGTTATTTGAAGGAACGCCTCCTCCCATATGTACCTGCCCGGACCTTAAGATCATCTACAGGGGCCCTTCTCTGTGAGCCCCTGCCAAAGGAAGTGAGGCAGGTGGCTACTAGAAGGAGGGCTTTCTCCGCTGTGGCACCCCGGTTGTGGAATGAGCTCCCCAGAGAGGTCTGCCTGGCACCTGCACTGTACTCCTTTCGTCGCCAGCTGAAGACCTTTTTATTTTCTCAGTATTTTAACACTTAATTTTAACTAAAATTTAAATTTTACTGTTTTAACTCTGTACTTTAATTTTATATCAATTTTGCTGCGTGGTTTTTATCCTGGTTGTGCTTTTTATCCTGTATTTTGTATTTGTGCTTTTAACCTGTTGGTTGTTTTATTATGGTTTTAATTTTTGTGAACCGCCCAGAGAGCTTCGGCTATTGGGTGGTATAAAAATGTAATAAATAAATAAATAAATAAATCCAAAGAAAGGTTATTCTGAGTACAAAAAAAAAACCCTTTAAAATAAACAGAACCTGTTTCAAAACTCCAATGAATTCTTAATTTACAAGTGTAAAGGGTGTCTGTTGAAGCTTGGTCAATTTTGGGTCATTCAAAAGAGGCCTCGTGTCTATTTTAGCCTCTTCTGTTCCTATTGTGCCCTCTGATCACTGAAATCATTTAAAAATCTGTATGGTGTTCGGGGCTGCCTGACATACACATGGGAATTTTAGGTAGGCTCAGATGTGTCCCTATGGAACACATGTCAAAATCCAAATTAACCTGCAGATGAGGGTGCTCATGTGGTACTCCTGCATGCTAGAAGAAAGAAAAATAGATGCCAAGGCAATCCATCAGCTTGGTCCCACATTTTCTGGTCCTAGATGAAAGGCAGCTTGGAATCATTAGCATCTTGGCTGCTTTTGCTGATGCCAGCAGCATCACTGCCCAAAGCAACAGGTGCGACACACACACAGAAGCCTCCACCTGCAGCTAATGACCATCTGATGTCAATAAAGCTGTCTCTTTCACACACCCTCCCTCTCTCATTGATCTTGAGCCCAATCCTCAAGTCTTTGATCAGGCACTAACCAGGAAAGCAGTAAAATATGATTTTGATTTGAAAGCAATGATGTCCTTTAAAAAACACACACACCTGTAGTGGGAATGTTATAGGTGAGGTCCATCTGTGAAAGCTGCTTTCACAGCCAAATTCTGGCCTTGCTCCGATATAGATGCTGAATGGCTCTGCTCCATCCATTTAGGACTGTTTTTTTTCCCCATCTCACCACTGCATGTGTCAATCCAAGTCACTCCATTTAAGTCAGTGGCCCACGTTCTCATCAGTCATGAACCATCACATCCTCTGGACTTGGTTAATGTATATTTCTGTCTTTGGTGTTGTAGTGGAATCAAGGCTTGTGATATCTCTAACAGCAAAGACAAATGGCCATCATTTACCCAGAGCCTCCAACATTTCCCAGGTGAAAACAGGGACATGTTTAACATGCAAATTCTTGAACTAAGGATCACTGCTAAACCCTTTGTCCAATCTACCTGACAATCCTGAAGGTTCTGCTCCACTTGATGGATGCCATGTTCATGGAGCCTGCAATAAACTGTCTCCATTGATTTCAATAAACTTTCCTCCATTGATCTCAAAGCCAAGAGGGTGATGATGCCTTTTGTCAAAAATATAGTAGAAAAATGTAACAGGCCTACAATACGATGTCAACAGTTCAACATATATCCCACTAAAGTGTAAAGTATCAAAATGAATGACCAAAAGAAATGGGGGGAAAGGATCTGGGCATTTCCATTGCAGAAAAAGACATGTAATTGGCTAGGAGAAAACATAGGTGAAGTATTGAAAGAGAACTTCTAGAAGACAGTGCATCAGTGGTATTTGACACCACATGAATTGAATATGATTTACAATTTATCCCAGGGCACTTGCTTGTGATGTGGGAAACTCATGCCTATAATATCCATGTATTTTGGAGCTGTGTTAAAATTAAAACCACTTGGCATTTACTCTTGTAGTGTATTGAACAGATTACAACATCTAATATGCCAAAGGAACCATTAAAAGTATTATTAAATTATTTGGAAGGATGCACTGATATAGCTGATGTTGACTTGATTTTAAATTTATCAACAGCAGCTAAAATGTCAATTGCTGTGCACTGGAAAAAGATAGCGGCACCACCTGTTTCAGGTTGGTTCAATAGAATATGAGATATAACTGTAATGTATAATGTTACATGTTAATTTATAAAGAAGTGGTCAGTTTTTATTCGTTTGTGGAATGACAAATTTGAAGATGACGTACGTCCTTACAATGTTTACGTTATTTATTCATTTATATTTACAATATTTATATACTGCTCCCCATTCAAAATTTTGGAGCGGTGTACAAGATAAAATTCAATAAAAACAGAATAAAACACCTTAAAATAGATTTTTAAAAGAAAAACGAAAGGTGAACCGTGGCTGGTCATTAAGGAAAGTCTTCCTTGAACCCTCCCATGGCACCTGGGACCATAGGATAGTAGCCTAAGTGAAAATAAGAAGGGAGAGGGTGTCATAATTTTGGGTACCAACAGAAAAAAAAGAAACATCCCTTCTCTCTCTCCCTCCCTCCCTCCCTCCCTCCCTCTCTCTGAGCTCTAGAAGCAAGGATACACAGAGTAGGGTTTCTGAAAAAGCTTTCAACTTGTGGGGAATGACACTGGCCATTTCACTAGGCTGGTAGCATCTCCTTCACTTTACTTACACTGTTAGAGGAGGGGAACCAAGTGGGCTGACACCTGCTTCCCTATCCTGGCCTCCAAGGTAATTAGGATGGTGCTGTGTCCTCTTTTACAGGGGAGAGTCCTCTATTTGAAGGGCTGGCAGAGGGAATCTTCCTGATTTGAAAGTGCCCTCTGTTTGAAGGGCTGCCAGGCCCAAGTCTGGTTTAAAGATAAAGAACCATCAGCAAAATGGGCTTGAGGTTGCCTGTTATGCAGCAGACAGAGCAAGGGGCACACAAGTCACAGTCAGGCCACAGTCTTCCACAATACAGCAATGTACTGTATTTCTATTTCCATATTAATAATTATTTCTAAATTTGTATCTAGACATATAAATTAGCACATGCAAATTTTATGCAAATCAATACTCTTTTGATCTCCCTTTTTAGGTGATCCATAAATAGCCTCCCTAAAGCTGAGGTGGTCTTTATTGTCACCTTGGATGATAGTGGTTCAGGCTAACATACAGCAGAGGGCAGGAGGTGTGAGCAGAATTGAGGCAGGGGGGCTGCCAAAAGTGGGCTGTGCTGGCCTCCATCCTCCTAAAATTTGAGCCAGGACACTGGCCTGTCGTGATCACCCCTACTTGATGCCCCTTGAAACACCCCCTAATTACAGCAGGAGGTACAAGAACGGCTTTTAATATTGTACTTTTAATGTTGAGTTTTAATATTGTGAACCGTTGAGAGATTTTATTATATTCGGTGGTATATAAATGAACGAAACATATAAATAAATACTAACTTGAAATAGTAATTTGGGGTGAGTGGGGGGAGGGATCTTTTTAAGAAACTTGAAGCTACTAGCAAAATATGTACTATATGTGCTGGGGCCCGTCTACACTTGTCTAGATGAAACGTAACAAGTTGGCAGAGATGACGTCAGCAGTCACGTGATGCTGTTGTGGTTACGTTTCTTCTGACTTTTAAAACCGTTCCACTTTCTGTTAAAATCGTTTTAAAACTAACAATGTGCTCCAACCTTTCGTTGTTTTCAAAGCCGTCTTTCAAAGTCATGTCTCGTGACCATGGTCTTTGCTTCCTGATTAGGACGACTTCCGGCACAACGCGACAAGGGGGAGGGGGAGGGGGAGGGAGGGCAGTGAAAGAGGGGACAGAGGCTTAATTTTTTTAAAAAAACGCTTATCTTTCGGGGCACACGTGGCCCCTTTAAGACGCTGCAGGGCTTCCCTCGTCCCTACGCGTCGCCCCGCCTCCCTGCCGGTTTATCCCGGCAGGTCTAGCTCAGAGTCACCGGAAGAAGGAGGCTTACTTCAGAGCCGGTATGAGCATAATGAAGAACGTTCTAAAGAAGAGTGTGCCGGGGTAAAACGATAGAAGAAAAGGTATTTCGATTGACTGGGCTCAAGTTGCATTTTGTAACGCAGCAAGGGAGGACGCAACAATGCACTTAAACAACAGTGTAATGAATAGTGTAGATCCTGCCCTGGTGTAATCGAAATAACAGATTTATTCTTCTTTCTTTCTTTTTGTAGAGAAAAATGGCAACTGTTTCTTGCCATTTGGTTTGTAATAAAACACAAAAGGTGCCATCAGCGAGGCAGACCTCTTTTCTGTATCTCAGCTTAAGGGGGGCGGAATTCCCCTCTGATCACTATTCCCTTTATTATTAATACCTAATGTGAACAGCAGCTGGGACTTGGCACCTACATACTCTTTGCAGCTGGAAGAGGTGCCTTGTTCACAGAAACACCCTCCAAATCTACCCAGAAAAGTGGCAACACTTTGGAAGGTGTTAGAAAGGAGAAAGACTTGGGGTGTGTGTGTGTGAGATGATCATTTCCCCCAGTCTGTAGTCAGAAATGTGGGAGTCTGCAGTGGTGTAGTGGTACATCTTGACGTGCACATGTGCGTTGTGATAGCGTCTGCGCAAACTCTCTCGCTGCTCCTCCAAGAGCAGCAAAATGCACAGCCTAACACCCAATTTATTAGGATGAGCGCAATTGTGATCCTGTGCAACAGAATGCATGGGATATGCATTCAACTCAGTGCTGCTGGCCTTCTGACTGCAACTTGTAAAATATATTGAGCTTAGACAATAGATCTTCAACCACTTGAAACTCAGCCTTTAGTTTTTCATTAGAAATGCAAACCATCTTGCAAAGAAGGGTGAGACCTTTCAAACTGATACTGTGAAGTAGGAACTTCATCAATGGGAGGCAAAAATAGCCAGCTGAGTAGAGAGAATTGTTTTCTCCACTTCCTCTGTGCTAATCTGTCACAAACAACAGTAAAACTTGAAAGCCTCGTTATCACATCATTCCAGTGCCAGAGCCAAGAGGGTAGTCAATTACTCTGGTGCTCCAACAGGTGATGTCACTACTCCTTGTTCTGAAAAAATAAAAGTCCCAGCTCTGTGCTCTCCCATCTTCACTAGACCACTAATAGTGAGGGGCAAGGAACCCCATGTATCCACCCATACATATACAAGGATGCTGAATTCAAGAATATGCCATGAGCTTGTTTGCTTCCTCCTTGCCACGCCAATCTTTAGTGTGGATATTGTGGCTTGTTTAAACCACAGTTTCTATTACATCTGAACTGTGGTTTAATCCCTGTTTACTAACCTGGATATGAAACAGGATCCACTCCTGATTTCCTGGTTAGTAAGTGAGAATTAAACCACAGTTTCCTGGTTTGGACCTAATGGGAAACTGTGGTTTAAAACAAACCATATAATGAGCACCAAAGGATGCCAGGGATTTTTCTGGTTTATCAAGATAAAACCCGAAGTTTATCAACCAAAGACCATTACATCTGAACTGGGCCAGAGAGTTAATTTATAGGCTGCAATTTTAAACACTTTTACTAGGGTGTAAGCCCCAGTGGACACAGTAGGACTTACTTATATGTAAAAATGAATAGGATTGTATTGTTAGCAATGCAATGGAAGAGGCTAATATTTGAAGAAGGACGGTAGGACTCATGTTAACACTATTTTAAAAGAGTATCCTTAAAATATCTTTCTCCCCTGCCTGTGCCCCCCCAAAAGGAAAAGTTTGGGGGTTTGTTGGTTTCAACCAGGGACTGATTGCAGAAAGTATGGACCCTTTCTGATAAATAGGTATGACTTAAACATATATAACAGCAAAACCACAGCCCTGCTTAGCCCTGGCCAGACAGCTTAGCCTCGCTAACTTCGCATGCACGTCTGATGCAAACGATGTTGTTTAAGGAGTGGGGGAACTTAACTCATTTAAAAAAATAATATTTTAAAAGCTATGAGTAACTCTCTGCAGAGCTGTCTGGGGCGAATGAGGCTTTTCCTGAAGTAGAATTACAGGCAGGGGCTTTAATTGGCATCATAAATAAGGGGAGAGAAAATGTGTCAGTTTGAGACATTTGGGGGAAAAAAGTTTAACATAAACATCATGGAAAGTTAAGTCCATGTTTTTTTTAAAAAAAATCAACAGGGCAAACCCTTAAGAGCTCAGCTGCCCTGGACTTGTCCTCCCAAGGAAAAGGAAGGGGAGAACTAGGAAACGGGGGCTGCAGAAAACAACCCTCACTTTGTCTAAAATGATGAGAACTGCATGATGGAGCTGAGCTCAATAAGATTAGAGGTGCAGAACCCCAGGCCCACAGGACAATCCTGGCCTGCCTGGAGTCCCAATCTGATACTCCAGGATCGCCCAAAAGGCCATGCCCGCTTCCCCCAAAGAAGTTTCCCAGTTTTAGCATTCCCGCCCCCCCCCATTTAAAAGGTTGCAAGGCATCCCCTAAGGCTTCGTTACTGGCATGAAGTGTTTTCAGCAAGAACACGCTGGGGGCGTTGTTCTATTTTGTCTTCACCCCTTTTCCATTTGGCTTTGGCCCCTTTGCCTTTACTCTCACCCGCCACCGGAATGCACCCCCCCCCAGAGCTGTATTGAAATTGTATGATGGCCCCATGGACAAAGAGAACATAAAAACATAAGAAGGGCCCTGCTGGATCAGACTGAGGGTCCATCTCATCCAGCACTCTGTTCACACATGGGCCAACTAGCTGTTGGCCAGGGACCAACAAGCAGGACACGGTGCAACAGCACCTTCCCGCCTATGTTCCCCAGCAACTGGTGTATATAGGCTTACTGCCTCAGATACTGGAGGCAACACATAGCCAATAGGGCTAGCAGCCATGGATAGCCTTCTCCTCCAGAAATTTATCCAACCCCCTTTTAAAGCCGTCCAAATCGGTGGCTATCACCACATCTTGGTGGTAGTGAATTCCATAAACTATGTGCAAATGCCATTTGTCCCCCTTCCACCTCCAACATCAGAGCTCTCTGCAATGGCAAGTAGGATTGCCTTGCCCATATCATCTTTATTCTTTATTTAAATGAGCACCATTTTTGGTGGAAAGTAATGCATTCAATTAATTACCTTACTTTATAAGATGAAATAATTAACTATGGGTGTCGCAAGAATTCGAACAGGTCTACCCACATAGGCAAGTCTGCCCTCCTTGAATTCTTGCAATGACGTCTGAGGAGGGCAGCTGAGTCATAAATCCAGTAGGTTGGATCCATACTTAGGCATGCTTGGAGGAGCCCCTTGGAAATCAACAAAACCCAAATTAGTCATGATTTCAATGGGTCTACTCTAAACGCAGCTATGTCTGGATACAACCCCATAAATGAACGAATAAAATAAAATATCCACCAGTGGGAGCCCTTGATCCTGAAGCAGATGGGCTGTTATCCAAGACCTCCCCTACAACACAAATCCCTTGCTTTTCTGTGGATAGAAGCCTAAAATTGGTTGACATTATCAGCTCCAGCTTTTGGAGGACCACTGGCCAAGATGTCCTCAGTGAGCCTCCTCCCTCAATGAATCTACCTTCTCGCTGCCGTTGGCACCAGCAGCTATTGCTCCTCATCTTCTTTCTCATCATTGCTACCACTTCCTTGCTTGCCAGGCAAATTGCCAGTGAGTAAGTAGGCAGGGGCATCTACTGGTCCTCCTTCTCATCACCACCATTGATGGGCCAGAGCAAGGGGCAGGTCAACAAGCATGTTGAAATGGTGAAGAGGAGGCACATCTCCAGGGTGTTCTTGTCAGTGGGCAAGTTGTTCTTCAGGACAAGTTCTTAGGTGATTTCCTCCACCTT